>NC_137116.1:31787294-32357294 GCF_949357685.1 Gobio gobio | reverse complement strand
GACTCCACTTTCCCTCAGCATTACCCATGCTGTATGTTTAGCTTTATTGACACTCTGACTGGGCTCTACTGCTGCCTTCAAAAATATAAAACCGCTGTGTTTCTTCAACAATACTGTACCTATTTTGTTACTATGCAAGTAAGTATATGCTTCTGTGCTTTTGTAATTACGCAATTCTTCGCCGTCAACACCTTCAGAAAATAAAAGGTAGTTAACAACGTCGATGTAGCTAACATCGGGCCATTGCTTCATGTCATCTAACCAGTCCGTCAGACGGGATGGATGAGGGACTGTTACAGTACTGTCGTCACGACTTGTTAAAACATCCATAGTGTGTATCCATCTCCGTTTTTTGTCCATTTGTGCGTCATCCATGGAGAAACACCGGCGTTTACAGCAAACAAGATAGCGAGCTACAAGCTATCAAACGTACACAAGCTTCGAACCGGAAAAGGACAACCGACTTCCGGTTCAAACCCGCTATGAATCATGGGTAATTTCGCTAACCAGGAAAAAGGTGGATAGCATACAAAAATTAAGTTCTTAGGGGATCTTAAACTTTTTAATGCTAGTGCCGACCCAAAAAAAATCTTGAAACGTTTTTCTCAGAGTTGTTATATACACTTAAATTGTAAGATATAAACCTGCACCTCTGAGAAAAAAAGTAAAAATGAGGAGATATAAACTCGCAATTGCGAGAGAGAGAAAAAAGCCAGAATTGTGAGATGAAAAGTTGCAATTACCTTTTTAATAGATTTGTATTATTATTATTATTATTATTATTATTATTATTATTATTATTATTATTATGCTGTGGCAGAAATATTTTTCAGTTGTTTGACTTGATAAGAAAGGCTTCTGTTTTATGGCCTCAATTGTCTGGGCTACTGTCTGCTGAGCTCTTGCCATTTAACTGTAAAAAGTATCATTCCTCGCACTCGTGTGAGCAAATGCCGCTTCATTAAAGAGCCTGCACCGTCACCAAACAGAGACGGTGTGAAAGAAAGAAACACCAAGGTCGTTGTCCCTCACCTTGGCACAAACATGTGTCATCTAGCTCTCTGCTGTGAAGGATCCCTATACTTCACTCCATTCAGCTGTATTTGATGTGGCACTCACCTGTCATGCTCTCCGGACAGATGAGAAGAGAATCTCTCCTCACGAAGGCCCGCCAATCAAAGTACCTGACACTGGCCTCAAAGAGGATTTGACGGAGGGCCTGTTGACACCCCTCAGCCGGCACCCCTGTTCTTTTAAGCCCCACTTCTGCCTAACATCTGCAGCAAGATGAAACAGAATCATAATTGGGTGCAATCACGCAAGAGGCCAAGCAAGAGCGCTTCTTTTACAGACATGCTAACATTACAACACACGCCGAGAGCCCTTTATCCTCAAGAAAACTTGATCTGAAGAGCTGTTTTCCTTAAAGGAACACTCCACTTTTTTTTGAAAATAGGCTCATTTTCCAACTCCCCTAGAGTTAAACAGTTGAGTTTTACCAATTTCCAATCCATTCAACCGATCTCCAGATCTGGCGGTAGCACTTTTAGCATAGCTTAGCATAGATCATTGAATCTGATTAGACCGTTAGCATCTCGCTCAAAAAAATGACCAAAGAGTTTCGATATTTTTCCTATTTAAAACCTGACTCTTCTGTAGTTCTGTAGCTTTGCTGTCGTACCATGGGTGCAGCAGGCGCAATGATATTACGCAGCACCGTGACAACCTGCTTGCACAGGGAGCGTGCAGGGGACTATTTTCAGGTGCTGCATAATATCATTGCCCATGGTACTGCAGCAAAGTTCCTTGATTATTACGCAGGAATGAAAGTATAGTTCCTAGCCATATCGGCCTAGAAATGTTTGAAAATTTTCTTTTCAACTTTTCATTTTCCGTCAGTCTTAGTACACTACACAGTGTAAAAGAGTCAAGTTTTAAAAAATATCGAAACTCTTTGGTATTTTTTTGAGCAAGATGCAAACGGTCTAATCAGATTCAATGATCTATGCTAAGCTATGCTAAAAGTGCTAACGCCAGACCCGGAGATCGGCTGAATGGATTGGAAAACGGTAAAACTCAACTGTTTAACTCTAGGGGAGTTGAAAAATTAGCCTATTTTCAAAAAAAAGTGGAGTGTTCCTTTAAAGCAAACATTTGTAATTATCTTTAGACATGGGATGTATTATGTTTTATGAAAGGGAATGAAATTGCAGTGTGCAGTAGTTTTTAAATCAAGTCTTCAGTATATTAATATTATAATCAAGCTATTTCGCATTGCAGAGTTACAGTATTCATCTCTGTATTATTCATGTGTTTGCGAATATTTGAATGTCACCTGAGGAAGGGATGTGTTTTTTTTTTTACTTTTTGCTCATTAAAGAAAAAAGTTTCTACAAAAATATTAAGCAGCACAACTGTTTTCAACATTGATAATAAGAAATTTACCAAATGTATGTTAAAATAATTTCTGAAGGTTCATGTGAAACTAGTAATGGCTGCTGAATTTATTCACTGGAATAAATTACATTTTGGAATATCTTCGAATAAAAAAACTGTTATTTTAAATTGTCATAATATATCACAATGTTACTGGGGTTATTTTTCAAAACTTTAACAATTTCTTAATTATTTTAAACATTTGACCAATAGCGTCATGTGACCCGTGCTGGTAAAATGAGTTGCAATGATTCAAATGATTCAAAAACTGGTTATTGTTATTTTCAAAATGTTGGAAACAGACAACAGAAGAGTCAGCAAGTTTGAGAAAAATCTAGTTCAGGTTTTCTGAAGGTTCCAAAACAAAATCATCTAGCAACCATCCATTAAAATCTCTGGTAATAGCACAAAATTTGACACACACCAAGACAAAACCAAATATCTACAGCAAAAATATATACAGTAACCTTTTTTCCTAGATACCATAATTGTGTGATTAACATTAATGAGACAGACAGCCTGTATAAGATCTACTGTAATGCACAGATCTAATATAATGTTTTCCCCAACAGTTAATTAAACGTTCATTTAAGACATAACAGGTAATGTTTGTGTGAATACTCGCCAAGACAGATATTTTGAAATACTGTAATTCGGTGTATATGTGTATATCATATGAGAGTGTGTGCGTTTCGAATGTTTGATCGGACAACACGAAAAAGCCTTCACTCCCCACGTATATCAATGAGCCTTGGCCGCCCATGACCCTGTCGCTGGTTCACCACTGTTCCTTCCTTGGACCACTTTTGATAGATACTGACCACTGCAGGCCGGGAACACCCCACAAGAGCTGCAGTTTTGGAGATGCTCTGACCCAGTCATCTAGCCATCACAATTTGGCCCTTGTCAAACTTGCTCAAATCCTTACGCTTGCCCACTTTTCCTGCTTCTAACACATCAACTTTGAGGACAAAATGATGTTGCTGCCTAATATATCCCATCCACTAACAGGTGCCGTAATAAAGAGATAATCAGTGTTATTCACTTCACCTGTCAGTGGTCATAATGTTATGCCTGATTGGTGTATGCATACAGTGTATATAAAATCTATGTATTTAAAGAAATCAAAAACTGGACTGTTGCAATGAATTAGTCAGTCTTTTAAAGTGCACGTAGAAGCACTGAGAGTCTCTATGCAGCTGGAGGAGAGTATACATACTTATACAAATGTATAAAGAGAATAAAAAATACACTCAAAGGACAGAATATATAAACACACACAAAGTCAAACTTGCAAAGTCTCTATTTTCTCTCTCTCCATTCCTCTTTCATTGCATTTGTATATCGATTGCACCAACCTCTCCTTTCATTCATCCAGTCAGTGGCTTCACTAGAAAGCTCACACACTTCAATGTGACACTCAAAGGGCCCCTACAAAAGGTGTATGCGTGTCAGGCACAAGAATGTTCCCTCTAATCACTTTCTCAGCAAGAGGAGGGGATGCGAGAGAAAAAGAGGGTAAAAGAAAGAGGATTAAAACAGCAGAGTGTGTGTTTTCTCCGCACTATGTTTAATCAAATACTTTTGAGAGCAGCCTTTCCCAAAAGATCAGTGTGTCTCAAAGAGACTGTGTTTGAAAGATGTACCTGACCCTGTTTTCTGACGCATGTCAGCGTGTTATGCGTTGACGTTTGAACACAAACAGAGAGAAGAGGGGTGTTGTCTGACTCTGTTCTCACTTCAAACTTTATCATTTGATTTATTTTTTTTATCAAGTCTGTAGCATATTTTGGGACCGCCCGCTTTTGACTGCCTCAGAGCAGGATTCACTCATAAGCTTGTCTGCTGACTTCAGAATATATTTTGATATAAAAGATATACACTGGGGTTAATGAAGACTAGGTCTGTAATCTGACATTTAAATGTACCCAGAGGAAATTTTTATTGCTCAGCGAGTCTTAAAAGACTTCTCAGTTAGTTCCATTTAGGAAGGCCTATCAATTTCTCTTAAAGGTCCCATGGCATGAAATTTTCATTTTATGAGGTATTTCAACATTAATATGAGTTCCCCTAGCCTGAATATTGTCCCCAAGTGGATAGAAATGTTGATCGGTGTAAACCCGAGTTCTGGCTGTCTCTCTCTGCCTTTGAGAAAATGACAGCCCAGACGAGCCAATCCTGAAGTCTCCTGGTTTGACGTCCAAGCAGGAGCGGTTTCCTCCCTTTCCCCCGCCCAGAGAATCTGCCACACCCATGCAAACACTCGAGATCATTAACGTTACTTGTGAACGAGTGAACACTGGCAGTTTCTCAGTGTTTGGATGTACAAATGAAAACAGAAGTCTTTCTTCAGTTCCTTCTGATCTGTGATAATTGATTTCTTATGTGTAGCTTATTATTTATTATTTGTGGACACGCAGCGGCTTCTCTCTCTCCCGACAGAACGGTGTTTTCGTGTTTTCTATCTTGTGAGTCAGTGTTTTTGTATGTCCTTTTCGCGTCTATCTGTTCTAAAATGTGCATACAGTCTTTTCTGTTTAACATCAGCAGTCACATCTTTAGAGATAAACTTCACGCACGCCGAAGCTCGGCCTCCAACATCCCCGACCCCCAGTACTGCATCTGGCCCACAGCGGAGGCACCAAACGCGGCGTGAGATTAAGCAGAAGGAGGGTAAGCGTGAGGGTATCCAGCTAGGCTAGCCAGCTTTCCCCACAATAAACTGGATTACATTCGATTACAGCTGTTGTGTCTTTGTTTGCGCTGTGTAACGTTACTCAATGCGCGTCAATGACGCTATTCATATGATTGGAACATATCTAGAAATAATGCTATACTCAACACTTACTAACTCGTTCATCTCGCTGTAATGGTACATTGCATGTGTTACAAAGTTGGTAGAATTATGATGAAGAGGACTCGGTGTGACTGGGACTCGTGTTTATTCAGAACTCTCAGATACAAACACAATAAACTCGCGCTGACTGACAGCGCTCTCATAACTCAGTAGTTACTATAAATAACTTTGTTAGCAATCGCTTCGTCTCCGTGATGTCCGGTTCGCGAACGAATCATTCTTTTGAATCGGTTCTTTTTAGTGAACCGAACCAGTTCACCAAATCGGACTGAATCGTTCTAAACGGTTCGCGTCTCGAGTCAGCGCTGATCCATAATTTACTAAAGTTACTAACTTTCTGACATGAGTGACAGCCCCTCCGACTAGAAATAAACTAATAACCTGAAGTATATGCTAGTAACTACAACAGTTCACCCTGAACTGAGACATGCTGAGAGAACTGATGAGAAGTGAACACAGGTCCATCCGTCTCTCTGGCAGACTCGTGCCTGCTCGTGCCTCGTTAAACCACGCCCCCTCCGCTCATTTAAAATGCAAAGATGTCAGCCAATCACAACAGTGGGCGTTTTTACTGAAGTCTCACAGCAGACACGCCTCTTGAAGCAGGGCATTCAGCCACAGGGCAAACAGCAGTATAGAAAAAATGCCTTTTATTTCTAAATTATGACATTTTATGATGTAAAAATCATACTAATAATATAAGTACACCTCAGAAAACACTATAAAATAATAGAAAAATGCCATGCCATGGGACCTTTAAAAAAAATAAATGATACAATGGGCCATCAGGGAAGACTGTGAAGGCCTCATCGACGCGACAGCCAGTGGCACTGATCCTCAACAAACCCGTCTCCATACCGGCGTGATGACTCCAATCTTCAACAAGATGGAACTGGATAAATACTCTGAATGTTCCAATCTAATCTGACTTCTGACCTGTAATGCTGTCTAATGATCATAATCATACACTGTTCTGGCTTGTGGCTTGCTTAGTTGGGGACACTTAATATTCAATAATATTACTGATCTGCCTGCATTGACACCATTGTATGAGAACTGAACTGAGCTGACTGTAATGGGTGATCCACTGAAGGCAAGCTTGATGTGATGAACCCAAGTGCAGTTTATTTAAATGAGGTGTGTGAACAGATACAAAACAGACGATGACTTGAAACAGACTTGACTTGAAACTAGTGATGGCAATTTCAGAACACTGCTTCACGAAGCTTCACAAATCTTCTGTTTCAAATCATTTGGTTTGGAGCGTGTATCGAATTACATAAGTCACCTGATTTCAGTAAACGAGGCTTCGTTATGTCATAACTGTTTCGAAATGTTATGAAATGTCAATGGTTCACCACTAGGTGGCGATGATCTCTGTGAACCCATAAATCATGAGCAGTCACTGAGAAGTGTCTGTGGGTTTTACCTGATCTCTGATAGGCTACATTTGTAGATGTTTTAATTAGACATAAGTATAATTAAAAGGAATAATAGTAGTTTGTTCTCTTATTTGCCTGTTTAGCTGAGCCATCCATGGAGGGAACAAACAAAACAAGCCCTGACAATTGATAAAAGAACGTATAGACACTTAATATTTAATTTTATTAGATTAGTTAATTGCATTTGAAAGGTTTTACTTTCAATAAAACAATTGCAATAGATTTGTAAAAGGTGTTTTTATGCATGTTTGGCCTGGGGTCTTGCTGCATTTACACTGTTCTGACCAGCAGGGGTGATGGGTGTCGAATTGTTTCAAAGCTTTGACACAATACGGCACATTTGCTTCAACTGTTTCAGCGTTTCACGAAGCCTCGGTCTGCCCATCACTACTTGAAACGACACAGACTTAACACAGACTTGACACGAAACGACACAGACTCGACATATGAACAAACACTCACCAACAGCGGGTTACATCAAACAACATCAATACTCGACAAGGGAACAAGGCAAAAATACTTACATAGGGCAAACATAATCATACAGGGCTTAAATACACAAAGACTAATGACTAAACAAGACACACCTGTGAACAATCAAAACAATGAACCAATGACAGAACTGAACTAAGAACACATGACTAAAACAACCAATGAGAACATAACACATGAGGCTTGTTCGACTTCATGCAGAGGTGCGCAAACCGATCAGCGGCTGACTTGAAGCAGTGCATGCCGGTTCGAAATTTTGTCCGACTTGAGGCAGACGCCGATGCCACGTGACTGTGACATATGTCAACAAAGTGCCACGAGAGCGATTCGAGAGCAGCCGGCTGGTGCATTTTGCTCAGCTTCTCCAGAGCAGCTGCACGGACTCTGATGACGACACAGCTGTTCAACGATTGGCTGGATTCACCGCATGACAGCGATCACGTGTGTTTTCGTGTTTATTCTAAAACCTTCAGTTCTACTAATGCTTGCAAATCATTTTTTTTATAACAGTAAAACCTCCTTCATTGATAGTGTAGGCTTATATGTTGAACTTTATTCTTGTACAAACACACGCTGTATTAAGCTGTGCATAAAGTTTTGCAGTGCAAAATTTGTTGCATTATTTTCCCATTATCACTGTAAAGCTGTTTTGAAACAATCTGTATTGTAAAATGCGATATATAAATAAAGGTGACTTGACTTGACTATACACTAGGAGTGTGCAGAGAAGCCATTTCTGTATATGTATCTGTGTTTGTTGCAGGCGAGGCAATGTGTGTTAATTACATTAAAATATGGGCATCACTTTAATGATTTATCCCATTTTTAGATGTAACTATTTCTTATAAATAGTATTACAAATAGCAAATATTACGTTTATAATTAAAAAAATATATGTATTCATTGTATTACTCCATTTATTTAAAACAAAGCTAAAAAAATGTTCAGACTTGAATCAGAGATCTAAAACAGTGTGACTTTACACAGCCATTGACAGTGTACACTTTGTGCTGTTTTGTTTATATTTATCAAAAAGAATGAGAAAACTATTTCAAGAACAATGATATGAAAAAACTAAAATATTGATTGCTTTAAAAAATAAACCTTGGCCCTCATTCAATATGCTCCAGGCAACCTGTTTGAAGAAACATATTTCATGTTTCAAGTCACATTAAGCACATTTCTATTTTTGTATATGGATTATGTTTAGTGTCATTGTGTTTTCATTCATGTTTCTATGTCGGCATACAAAAGCTTGCGCCACTGACAGTCAATGACAGGCAGCATTTGCGTAAGAAGTTTCCTCACAAAACTGATTTGTGCCAGAGTTATGAGACTTCTGATCTATCTATCTTGCATTATGTATTTTCATTATTTTGTTGGCTGGGCGATCAACACATTTTTTTTTTTTTTTTATCGAATTATAGTTTTGCCCCTCAGCCTTTTTTCCATACAATTAAATGTCATCTATCCTTATTTTGGTCTTGAAACAATTTGAGAAATAATTATTGGATTTGATTTTCAGATAATGACAATGCTCAGTGTGTGACAGAGTTGAGATATCCCCTGAAACTTCAGATTCAATGGATATTACTATTGTCTTTTTCTAAGAAGTCATTATAAGGTACCATTCACTCTCCATTAAATCCTATTGATGTCCAGGAGTAGCAATTCAAATCTCCTTCTTTCATATGTGTCCTTTCCGAATGCATGTTATTTAGAAAACTCTTTCTAAATCTAAACTCAAGATTTGATAGGCCTTAGCATTACTCAGTCTTCGGAAATAATTTAAATATCTCGGCCCCTCTGGTGTCATGATTTCAAGGCCCCTTTTTTCTCGAGGAATGGGAAAAGGGCCACAGGCTTTTCCTACTGTGTGTGTGTATGTGGCAGGTGATTTGAGGCTGTTTTGATATATAATCTGGAGGAATGTGCATGGGTACAGTAATCTTTGCGTGCAGGAGAGTGTCAGAAGGGGGTCGGATAGGCAAAGATGAGGTAAGTGCTCACAGCTATGAAACCATATCTTGAACAGATTAAAAGGCATTTTCCTCTGTTCCTTTCAGCTTGTCCAGGTGTTAAGTCCTTGACATGTTCCTCCATGTGTAAGGTTTCTTAGTGTGTGTGTGCGCTCACTTTGAGACTTGAGGCACACAATTTTACTGTAAATGAAAACTTTGAAGTGTAATTTAGTTACAGTGCAGATGTTAGTTTTCTGGATAAATTATGAAAAAAAAAAGTTTAGTTGCAGAAATGCATTGTCATTGGTTTATAAGACAATTAAAGAAAAGCTTATTGTTTATTAGTGAAAGCAGTAAAACTGTAGGTGTACTAAAAATTATTGTGTATTTTGTCAGGGTAAATAAATGTGTGCCACATACTTTTAAAATTATACAATGTTCTACTCCATTCTTTTTCAAAGTGCAAATTACAGACAAAAAAAGTGTAAGTGTTTTTGAAGCCATTCTTTCTGCGTGCATGACAACTGGAGTTACAGAAATGCTGATAAACATTGCGTTTTCCAAACACAACCACTGATTAGCATAAAGATGTGAATGTTCCGTCTTGTCCTCATACCTGTGCAGGTAATGCTGTCAAACACGCCAACAGCTCTCAAACACCTATACTGAAATCTCTCTCACAGTTCTTAGCGTGATCCACACCTAATTGCACATAATTACCCATTTTATTTCATGAAAGAGCTTTTTGTATCTGTTTTGTATTTTCCAAGAAGATGAAATGTCTTCCAGGTAGTATTTAATCTTAATTTTAAATCACATTTAAAGTGATAGTTCATCAAAAAAATAAGAATTTGGCTATTATTTACCCACTCGCATGTCGTTTCAAACCTGTATGAATTGCTTTCTTCAGTGCTATATTTTGAGTGTGCTTGTCATTTTAATTCATGCAATTAAATGAACTGAAACTTTTGAGCTTAAAAATTTACAAAAATATCATTAAATAGGTCCATACGTGCTGTATTTCAAGTTAGATATATATATATTAAATCCGATATAATAACAGATTTGTGTGGTAAACAAACAGATTTTTGTTGTCATTCACTAATCATTTTCCCTCCAGTAAGATGATCTTTAGAATACTGTGACTGGTTGACTGAGTCTTGAAAATGAGAAGTGCATTTTGTGAACAAATCATTCAGACCATATTTGTGAATCAACAGCTTAATTAAAAAGATTTGACTCAAAAGAAGAATTTGTTCATGAGAACATCCCTACTGAACTCTCATGAACCTTCATAAACACGTCATGGAGTGCTAGGAAGGATGTCAAGATGTCCAGCGATTAACAGCTTAAATTTCAGCCTGTTCCTCACACAAAGCTATTGATGATTTCAGAGGGGTTCAAAAAATGTATAGTATGAGTCAAGTGGACCACTTTTATGATACTTTAATGTGCTTTCTTATCCTTTTTGAAGCTTGAAAGCTCCAATCTCATCCATTGTAATTGCACAAAAAAGCAACCAGTATATTGTTCAAAATTTCCTTTCATGTTCCACTGAATGAACATGATTTGTCTTGAAGATCATGAAGGGGTGAAATACCTTTCATAACAAATGAATATACATTGTTTTCTCTTTATCTTCTTTAGCAAAAATACGTATTTATCCCTGTGTCACGACCCTCTTTTCTGGTTTACCTCTTTCTACTGTGCTTTCTTTTCGCACTACCCATGATGACTCCCGTGCTTGTGTCATTTTTTTTTCTTTTTTTCCATTCTCTTCCTCTCATGGTGTGTGTGGAATTGTTTAATTTCTGTGAGAGGTTCAGGCAAACACATAGTTCCGGGGAAAATGTGCGAGAGTTCCCTTCCTCCTGTCCTAATCCAAACACAACTTCAGAGGAAGAGACGCTCCACATGTGGCTGCATGAAAGGAAACGCCGAACCTCGGGTGAAAAGACAACACACGAATGAAAATATCACGTCCCTCCATCTTATCCCACACAGTCCCTCTGAAAAAAATCTCTTTCAGTAAAAAGAAGGCAGTTATATGCAAACGCCTGAGGACCATGCATCCCCTCTAAATAGTTCTCATCTTCTACAGAGTTACAGGAATCAGTGGTTAAGCATATCGTAACATATTTTCCTGTGCAGAACAGTATTTTAGCCACAGCCTGAACAACCATTCAGATTTTTGGTTTAATTGTTTATTAAGCAGATCCGTATTAACAGAGTTTTACTATTTATTGTGATGGACAGGAGAAGCACTTTATTCTGCTATTCACAGGAGACACAAATCACAATTAATTTCAAAGTTGTCAATGCGATAGGAACGCCACTATTACACAGTATATAAAATTGAGTCGTTCCTCTCACATTGCCTCAAGTCTCCAGGCTGTTCATGTACAGATCGCTATTTGTATGAGAAGTTTCTGCCTTTGTAGTCTTAGCCTCAGAAGTCCCACCCACAGACCTCCACATTCCATTCGCCAAACATCTGAGGCATAAGGCTCACTAAACTGGAAACACTTTTACAAAGTCAGCAGCCGGAATCTGATTGGCTGACTTTTAGCGGATTTCCGGGGAGTCTATTTGTTGTGGTCTTCAACGGCATGCCAGGACACAAAGACTGTGTTCACGAAGACTGTGGCAAGCATCACATGCAGCTAAATACTAGATTTAAAATTACAGTTTGTAAAGTTCATGGGTTAGAAAGATTAGAATTTGTCTAGAATTTTGTTTGATACAGTTAGTTGTTTTACTGGACATGGGAATAGTATCATTGTCTAAGCTTGGCTGACCCTTTGCAAACCAGACTGTCTTAGGTCGTTTTTTAAGCAGCTTATTATGCCCTTTATTTACATTTTAAAGTCATGCACCCTAAATAATGACAGTGTCATGTTACATCTGTCATCATGAAATGATGTATGACTGTCGTTACCAATCAAAATGCGTGTTCATTTAAATGCAATGTGCAGGCTTTTTACCACCATTTGTCATATTTCCATTTAGCACTACACCCACCCCTAACCCTAACCCTAACCCTAACCCTAACCCTAACCCTAACCCTAACCCTAACCCTAACCCTAACCCTAACCCTAACCCTAACCCTAACCCTAACCCTAACCAATTATTTATAGTGAACACTTTATGAGCACATGTTCCCTGGGATCGAACCCACGATTGCATGATCACATGATTATATGATGTTGTAATTTGCAATGCTCTATCAATTGAGCTACGCATAACCCAAAATATGGTGCAAATAAAAGGAAACAAAGCATTCAAATTAAAGTGTCCTGTTGTCGATAGGGGCGCAACTTTAGTAAACACTCCTATGGGTCGTATTTCACCTATATAGGCGTATTGATTGGATGACATGTTGTTTCGAACATATGAAAGGTTTGCCAAGTGATCACATTTTCTTAGCTTTATGTCCTCTCACATCTATCATTGAAGATCATGTGAAGTACCTCACTGAAAAGGGAATATCTGGAGACTGGAGCATATGCAGGTAAAAACGAAAGTGCCAATGACATTGCAGTCGGGTTTAGTATTGTATTCTGATCACCCAAATTGCTGATTGGAATGGCTGTTGACAAAGTGTACACTGCTGTACAATTGTAAGATATTGTAATCTCTTTTCAATTATTTGGGTTGGTTCATTTTAAACTTTACAGACATCTCCAACTAACTTCTTGTTTTAATGCATAATGTTCAGCCATTCTTTGCATTGTAGATAATTTGGGAGCAGACATCAGTTACGTTGGCAAAAATCAGTGTTACAAGTGGAGGAAAATGGACGAGATCCACAGAATAAGAAAAACAAGTCTTCTGAGGATGTCAGAATCAGAATATAAAAATAGGTAGTCTTCATTTTTATAGAATATCATCATCAGAGTCGCCCTTTGAAGCTAAACACAAATGTTTGCTCGCAAACATTTAAATGGACAGACTGGACTGATGAATAAAGAATGAATTTGATGTTTACAATAGATCAACATAATATTTATGCTCTTAATAGAGGGAGTAATATATTAGCCCTACAGTTACAGCATGGAATAGGATTTAAACCTGGAACATTTTACATAGACTAGATGGATGTAATAGCAATATGGTCTTGAAAAACAGTTAATAGCCTACTAACCCAGACATGTAAGTGCTGTATGCCATTAGTATAGAGTTGTTGGACTTGTTTATAATAGCCCACAGTGACGTAAGTGTACATTGATTGGCCAAACGCATGCCATATGAAACACCGGCACCATTTTTAAAAAGCTTTGTAAACACACTTTTATAAATACTTACTTCACAAATTAACTCCATGAACAGCGATACACTTTAAAAAAAAAAAGGTTCTATATGGCACCAAAAATGGTTCTTCGTCGTAATCATAGAGGAACCACTTTTGGTGCTATATAGCACCATATCTTAACATGTTCTGTATATGGTAGCGGTGCTATATAGCACCTTAGTCAAAGAACCGGTGAAGAACCTCTGAAGAACCGCTGAAGAACCACTGAAGCACCAAAATTGGTGCTATATAGCAGTTAAAAAGGTTATTTTATGATTACGAGCCAAGAACCATTTTTGGTGCCATATAGAACCTTTTTTTTTTTTAGTGTAGACTTGATAATATATAGCAATGCAAGTTGTCGTAGGGGAGATTGACCCCTATTTTAACGATCTGAGCGTATGGTCTGAAGCACAGGTGATGGAATGTAGACGTTATGCGATTAAAAAAGGAGCAAAAAGGAGAGAGGCGTGTCCGAATGCACTTTTGCTAGTTCTAATTTGCGAGTTGAAAGACTGAACGCTTCTCCAGAGAGGAATCCTTTTATTTGTAATATTTAAAAATGTTTGTGTGCTGCTCCGCGTCCCTGTGTGTGTAATAAGCTGAGTGTACGCACGTTGTGCACACGCCTATAGGCGCATATTACTAACATGCTCTTTAAATAACAAAAAATGCTGGACTTTAGACCAGTTTTTTGTTGGTCAATGGCGCAGTAATTTTCAGTTGTCTCAAAATAGCAAAACGCCAACAATACGCCTGAACACACCTCATTTTCAGACCAGCACGCCCATGAACAGATGGTGAACAGGTGAACAGATGGGCGTGAGTGACTTTGCTATTTAAATAATGTGGCGCTGGACGGTCACACCGTCCTCCATCCTCCTTGTCCCTGTCGGCCAGTTTATGTCACTTTAGAATTCTGGCAGAGTAAATGCAACCAGGAAATTGGCCCTAGGGGAAATGTTGTTCTCTGGGGACCGCCCTGGTGGCTAGTTTTTATAACTACCCGGTGTGAAAGCCGCTAATTGCAGTGGCTACAGAGCCCTGACCTTATGTTGTCAGGCAAAGGTCTGGCTGCACGAGGACTACTGCATTTGTAGATCATTTTAAATAACCACTGATCAATGATCAGAGTTGAGGTGTCAATCAACAGGGGGCGGGGAATGTTGCCGATCAGTAACTAAAATATATATACAGAATATAAAAAAATAAAAGTCGAAAAAGTTGAAAATGATGCGATTTGCAGCATGAAAAACAAAATTGTTAATTTATACACAGAAAGCAAGCAACATGACAATCGGCTGCAAGAATGCTCCCATTATAATGAATGAGGCTGTCACTCACTGCATGTACACAATTTCACCACACTGTGTGAGTCTTGAAGTTCACGACATGCATAAATAGTGTTTTAATTATTTTAAATTAATATATTTAATATTAAGCTGAATCCACATTTTTCACCCTCTTGAAATTATTTGTTTCACAGAGCTTGTTGCAATGCATTATGGGATTTCCTACTATTTGAAGGATACATGTGATGCAGCTTTCAAATTTGGCTAAACTTAGTTTGAAACCCTTCACTTCACTTTGGGAGCACCGATAATGCCTTAAAATGCTGCCTACTGTTCAGGACAAGGTTTTAGAACAGAGCTTATAAGTCAATCACCATTCATAATAGTCCATAATGGTTCGCTTTCTCACGTTTATTGTGTGTCGTAAATTTTTATGAGTTGTATTGTCGTAGCACTTTGTCTTGGTTGAATTTTTAGGGGTTTTGTTTTGTTTGTTCAGTCATGTCAGCACTCTGCTGCAGGACTTTTAAAAGCCTCTTCCTCTTAGAAGGAAGTCCCAAGGATCACGGGAGACGGAGAGCGCAAAAACGAAGGAGAAAGTGAAGGAGGAAGAAATCAATGGAGAAAATTTTGCTGCAGGCTCGCTTAGTTTTATCTGCCTTTGAACGAGTCAGCTTTAATTTGACTTTGATCTCAATTTGCTGCCGCATGAATTGGCTTCCATGCACTATAATGAATAGAGAGGAAAGTTTTCTGGAGGATTTTCCTTTTCCAAAGCTCTCTCTCTCTCTCTCTCTCTCTCTCTCTCTCTCTCTCTCTCTCTCTCTCTCTCTCTCTCTCTCTCTTTCATCATCTCTCTTTTCCCTCCTTCTGTCTCTCATACTCAGGCCCAAAAATAAACCCTCCAAAAGTGCCCTTTCTATTTGTAATTTCCTCAGATGGATCGAGACGGCTCTAAATCATCAAATTAAGTCGACTGAAGAGTCCTATTAGATATTTTAACCCAGCCAACTCTCCTTGAAGCCAGTGATTAAATTTGTTTATGCATAAGTGCTACAAAACCGAGTGAAGTTTCAGCCATTTACTGAAAGTTTCCCAGAATGCCTTTAGTAATAGTACAGAACGTCTTACTTAGCACATAAGAGAATAAATGAAAGCTGCTTAGTGCTGGAAGCTTAGGGGAAAGGACTTCTTTTTAATCTATCTTTTCACTCACTCGCTCTCTCTCTTTCATCAGACTTTAAAGGCAGCCAGTTCACAGGTCTGCGGGATGAAACAGTCACAGACTTTGTTGAGATAGTCATAATTCACTGGTCTTTTCACAGCTCCCTGCATTCAGAGGCTTCTACTGACCTGGGCAATTAAAAATAGTGCTAGTTTGGGAATCGCTCCCTTACAGGCACTGAATTCTGGGTGCTTTATTCTAAAGGCTATGACATGATGTTTAGGATCAGCCTTCGTCTTTTGTTAGTCAAAACACGCGTAGACGCTCTCGCTCGCTCTCTCAGGAGCATGTACATTAATCTTTGCTGAGGCCCACTGCAAACACCCAGTTGTAAATGCATTAGTGAGATGTTTCATGGCTGAATAGGGTGAAGAATGAGAGACAAAGTGTGGTGATGGCAGTAATAAAGAGATTGCTCTCAGATTCTCCCATACACACACACACACACACACACACACACACACACACACACACACACACACACAGACACCTCACTTCCTTTCTCAAGGGAAGTAACAGGTTGACACAATGAACAGCTGGACAGATTCTCACTGACACCCCTCCCCTTAAACACACTCTCACACACACACACACACACACACACACACACACACACACACACACACACACACACACACACACAAACACACACTCTTGCCCTTTCCTCCCTGAATTTTAGGACTACACATTAGTTCATTCAACCACTATACAGAAACATTTGTATTTCATTATCAACTGTCCTTGGCTGTTAAGGGATAGTTTACTCAAATAAGTCATCATTTACATCATTTGTTTTGTCCATACAATCGAAGTGAATGGTCACCACCGTTCTTCAAAATATTTTCTTTTGTGTTCCGCAGAGAAAAGAAAATCATAGAGGTTTGGAACAACATGAGGTCAATTATTATTTTTGGGTGAGCTAACCCTTTAAAGGAAAATTCTATCATAATTTACTCACCCTTAAGTTTTTCCAAAGCTATATAAATGTATTTGTTCTGCTAAACACAAAGAGATATATTTTGAAGAATGTCGGTACCCAAACAGACCACAGGCCATACTGACTACCATAGTGGGGGGGGGGGGGGGGGGGTAGTCAATGGGGCCCGAGATATGCTTGGTTACATTCTTCCAAATATCTTAATAATAATATCTAATAATTTAAATTTTTGAGTGAACTTTCCCTTTCAGTTAGATTTGAATATCCTCCAACCCCTAATGCTGCGTTCAAACCAAACGCGAAGAGAGCATCAAAATTGCGTCTACCGCGTCTTGTTGGACGCTTGAACATTTTGAATCCATTCGCACGTGCGTCCACAGCGAATTGGACGGACGTATAAATAAAGCGTTTGAAGCGAAATAGGCGCTCCAGGAGAAATAATCATAAAACACCTCTCTGCCTCTTTTCAATTTTCATTAAAAATATATATTAAACATTAATAGCCACACAAATGTGGTCCAGGCAACGCCTACATTATCTTCACTGCATGTATATTTAAATATCCTTAGAAAATAAAGTTATGAAACTTCTCTTTGCCCTCAGTCAAAACGATTTGGCAGACAACAAATTATAGATTCATATAATTTGACACCAAAGATCGCCCGTTAGATCCACACAAGATGAACCACTCCAGGACATCAGAGCCAGCGGCAGACGGCAGAAGGACTGGCCGAGGAAAGGCTGCTCTCGCCGGGGTTAATGAGTGCTGAGCGCCGCTGATCCACTGGAGCTCACAACTCCAAAAACGCACGATTATCTTTTTAAAAATAGGTGCTCTCTTTATAAATAAACCACAGATTTGACCTTTAAACAACTACATTCTCACCTGAAAAAGACTTAAAACCTCATTTTGTGACACAATAGTAGTTTTAAATTATGCAGGGTTTCTCATCATGTCACTTTACACGTGACAGCAGTGAGCAGGCTCCTGATTGGTTAACACGGTGCGAATTGACGGCAAAGTAAAAAAAATTCAACTCGGGCGTCAGACGCGAATTCGCTTCAAACGCGTGAATGTACAAAAGCACCACTCGCGTGTAACACTCATATCGCGTATCATATTTGCGTGAACTGGACGCGTGAATGAGGCGGAATCGCGTCCATCGCGCCGCACGAAACGTGTCCATCATGCCGCAGGACCTCCAGACGCGCGTCAACGTCAAGAATTAAACTTTGACATGAATTAAATGTCATATCATCACTTTTCCAAACAACCAATAACACAAGTGAAAAATATAAAATTTTCAGTGGGATGAAGGGATATTTTCTTTGTCTTGGGTAAATGTGTGTTCCGACAAATAGCTCTTGGGTGAAAATGTATTCCGACAAACAGGTTTTGAGGTCACATGTCTGGAGCTGCTTTCAACACTTTTAGATTTGCCCCTTGTTCCCTTTGCTTAACATATCATTCATTTAATAAAAACTAGGGAAATATATCAAATATAATATAATTATATTAGATATAATATAACTTAATATAATATAACTTAGAAAAATGCAATAACTGAATATGTGTTTGAATTTCATTTTTAACTTTTATTAAATTAAATTAGAGTCTTGAACTTCCTGCTCTTGCTTCTGTGCTTCTAGACACCATGGGTTGCACAAACTGTTCAACTTAAATTGGACTATAAAGTTCACACTGGGAGCTTAGTAAATACTAGTTTGTTTGTAACTAACTTGGTTGCACCATTTGGTCTTAAGGCAGAACATATATAGCATGTAGTCGCGATGTCACATTATATAAAGTTTATCTTCAATGAACCAAGCTGCCTTCGAATTTGTGAATTTAGGTTGATTCTAACTTATATTAACTCCATTAAAATATAATACTTAATCAAGAAATAACCTACCATATCTATTTTATGTGTAATTATTTTGTTAATTCGTAATTACATTTCAAGTTTATTGGTGCAACACAAAAATATTTAGTAAGTTATTGCCCATTAACATCACAACTAGTGTAATAATTTATGCACAGCCGGTGTAACCGGCCCAGGAATATTATACAGGCTTTGGGATGTTCACTTTCAAACCTAAAACACAATCGCAAAAAAAAAACACTTAAGGCTAGAATTCACTACAACACTTTGCCCTGGTTTAAAGTTGCTGAAAGTCAGAACCTGCAGATTTGGGGCTGTCGGAGTTGTCAAATTTCACAGAAAATTGCATAGTGTTTGATGGCCACAGATTCGGATTTTATAGCTATGATTCCAACCATTCAGATCAAATATGATTAATATTTTTCATTTATCATGTGTCTCATAGCAACAAGCCAGTTGTGTTTGGAATGACTTGAAAGTCTGTTAGCGTGTGATCCTCAGTCGTTTAGTGGATATTGCCCAGTTTTTCTCTGTAACCATTTACAAAGTCGTCAAGTGTATGATGCCTAGTGTTTTAAAATCTGTTCAGTAGTGAATTGTAGTAAATTCCAGCCTTTAGCTAAACCCAGAACACCTTAGGAACCACATAGCAGCATATTTTAAAACACACACACGGAAACATCTAAGCAACTACCCAGAATACAATGGTGAAAGGGAATTTTGTATGGGCTTCAGAAAACGTAAAATCTAAAGTCGTACATCTTGTTATATGTCAATACGTTAATGCATATAATCTTTGTGTATATTTGTTTATGTTAGGAAGATCTGGATTATCAAGAGTGGCAAGTCAGAGGTCGATGGCAATGAAAAGGCTAGCATTTCAGTATAGGGAGAAAGAAGAGGGCCCTAATCTAATTTGACTGGAGTGTCTATGTGTGTGCGTTTGTGTGCATGTGTGTCTGCTCAGTAAGAGAGTACTGTGGGAATAACCCAAGAAGGTCTTCTGTGTGAATGGTCCCTCATAAGCCAAAACCAGTGGGGTGTCCCCATATCCTCTTTTTTCCATCCCTCTCTCTTTCCATCACCCCTCCTCATGCTTAACCCCCAGGACTACTGATTCCAGCCTAGCCACTCAGACAGAGACAGATTAGACGACAAAAAGGGGGCAAGAGCAAAAAAACATAGAGTCCCTCCTGATTAGTGACTGACACTCAAGTGCCCCAACAAGAATTCTGGGTACTTTTCAATCACTTTATTATGTCAAAAGTACTTTGTAGACTTAAATTCTCTTCTAAAATCTAAATATTGAAGAAGTATTCAAGATCCCCATGCAGCAGACACAGGGAACATTCTCAGAAGAAAGTTATGAAGACATTTTTTTCCAGTAACATTAATAGAATGTTTGTTCAAAGTTATCTAGTCTTTTATAATGTTCTTAAAATGTTAGTACAAAAACTTTATTTAAATGATGTTTTTTTCTGAAGCATTTTGAAAGTTTGTCAAAAAAAATTTATATATATATATATATATATATATATATATATATATTACTACTTCTTTTAGAATGTTTGAACATTCGTTTCAATAATGTTTGCAAAATGATCAAATAAAATGTTTCTTTTGTTATGTAACTTTTGGCGCTGCATTTTGTGGAAGAACATTGTAGAGAGAGCAGCAGAGCTACTTTTCTCTATTTATATCTATGGCTGTGTTTAAGTTAAATTTGTTATGCTCTTCTCTAACTTTCCTCCACCTCATTCACTCGAATTTACGTCATTGCTTAAGTTGCACGAGTGCCCACTACTGGCGGATCCCTTGCAATGTGTTTAAATGAAACTTCCTAAGCCCTTGATCACTTAATCTGCTATGGAGCTGATTTATTATTTTCATTAATAAAATTAATAAAATATGAATTTGTTTTACGCACCATTCTGTAGGCCTGTATGCTTGGGCTGTTAAAAATTAAATATAAACAAAAACACAGTTTGGAAGATGGATTCAGGATGTACTTAGCCTGGTTAAAACCAGACCATTCAGTAACTGAGTTATGGTCTGGCAAAGCTTCATAGACAAATCATTTCCAAAGGGGTGTCACCAACGGACGACGCTCAAATGCCTCTCGGCGCAATTGGATAGACCTAAAACCAATCAGAGCGATGAGGGAGATGACGTATGCAGAGCGACGGAGAAACATCTGACTGGCCGTTTATCAATATGCGTTCTTGTCTGTACTTGTGTTCTCAAATAGGAAATGTCCCCGGTTTCCATTTCAGAAATCTGGTCACCTTACCTAAACCACATATTAATGTTTAATATATTATTTTTAAAATGTAAACAAAAAGAGGCAGGGTGTTTTATACTTTGTTTTATTATAAATATATAAGATAACCAATGTAGGCCTAGCTACGCGTTGCCTGAACCACATTCGTGTGGCTATTATTATGTTTAATTTTTATTTTTTTATGAAATGAGGCAGTGGTGTTTTATGACATATTTCGTACGCGAACTTCTGACTTGCGTCCGTGACTTACCAAGTTTGACTCCGGAGAACGAACTCCCGAGGACGGGAGGACACTAGTCCGCCTACTATGCTCTTGACAGCATCACTCAGTATATATTTGTATATGTAGTGCACGCAATGCATATTATCTTCAATGCATGTTTATAACAAAACGAAATATAAAAAACCCAGCCTTGTTTCGTTTACATTAAAAAAAACACACACACATAATATAGGCTATGATTATCACTGTAATAAATTAAATATGACACAAAACACAACCCAGTCTCTTTTTGTTAAATGTCAGTTTATGTGTGATCATCAATAGCAATTATACAAGTATAAGTAAAAGGTATAAGAAGCTATACAATAAATAAAGCAATTCAGTCAAAGTCAGCGCCAGGAGACTAACGGTTAAGTTTAATATCTTAAAAATATAAAGTTATGAAACTTCACTTTGCCCTCAGATAAAACGATCTGTCTAGGAACAAATTATAGATTAATGAGAGCAAAGATCAGCCGTTAGATCTACACAAGACGAGACGGTTTAACCACTACAGAGACATCAGAGCCAGCGGCAGACGGCAGAAGGACTGGCCGAGGAAAGGCGCCTCTCGACGGGCTCAATAATCGTTTGAGCGCCGCTGAACCACTGGAGCTCACAACTCCGAAAACGGCAGATCAAATTTTAAAAAAGGCGCTCTCTTTATAAATAAACCACAGATTTGAGCTTTAAACAACTTCATTCACTCCTGAAAAGGACTTAAAACTATATTTTGTAAAACATTAACACTACCAGAGGACTCTTGCTAAGACCCATTCGTTTTTCCACACGACTTTTGCCGAATCCAGTCGGTAAAACAGCGATAACATCTTTTTTAGATATAAAGGCTTCGAGTGTTGTTCTTTGCTCGGGTTTTAACGAAAAGGAGAAGTTTAAATCGCTTAAAACAGACGCGATAGCTGATTCGAACGAGTGATGCTCCACAGCAGCTGCAAATCTGCTTCAACGTCGCTGCGCTGTCGTCATCGTGTAAAGCCCGCCCCAACGTTTCTGATTGGTGCCTCGGTTTCTGGGGTTTAGAAATGGGTTTGAATGGACTCTTTGCCATACTACTTGCAGAGCAAATCTAAATTTGCCGGAAGTTGTCTGGGTTTTCCCAGGCTAGGATGTACTCGCTCATTATATAAATTTGGTTAATTTTGAAAAAAAAAAAAAAAGTTACATAGTGTACCTTTAACCCTACAATGCATGAATGTTTTGCCAATCATAACATAATCAGGTCTTTAGCAACTCTGATCTATATCTAAAACGAATGGATCGCTACCTGTCGCGATAGTAAAAAATCTCTCCTGATATTAGAGTAACAATTACAGAAGAATAAAGTAAAGCATATTTTGTTACCTTTTGGAGCTCAGAAGGGTTCAGTTTGAGCAGATGTTTTATACCATCATCACTGTCCTCGTCAGAGCTCATTTATTTAGATTACATTCAGTATCTGGCTCATATTCGCGATCTCAAACTATCATTTTCAACATCTTCAAAATCAATATTTTGATCGCTGACAGCTTCTTCACCAGATCCACCATCAAGTGACAGTGACAGTAATATTTGCTTGTGTTCAGTACTTGCTCTGCAGTAAACCACTGAGCCATTTCAGGTTTTGCTGATTATACTTCCTATTATTTTGTTTTCTGCCTGCAGTAACTATGAGTGAAAAGTCACTCATCGTTGTGTATCAGACATTACCACCTTGTGGAATAAATGTGAACTGCACTTATTCAGTCATCCAAGATTCAATTATTGTTGTGCAGAAAAAATATACTTACACTCAGGGTATGAACTACGGGGGAGCTAGGGGGAGCTCGGCTCCCCTTAATAAGACATGAGCTCCCCTGAAAACGTGATTTGTGAAATTTTGGGGGGTCTCAAAAAATATTGGCAATGTGTTATTTTGAAGTGCAATTTCAGTTTTGTGTAATGTAATCATTGTGGATTATTATGTGTAAAATTGCAGAAATATAATTCATTCATGCATGACTGCGATTTAAACCTAATTCACTTCAATAAAGATAACTATACATGCTATTCTTGTCAGGAGCGTCAAGGTGTGGTGGCGCTGCGGTGCAAATTCCACCTGTGTTTAGTACGTTAAAGGTGTATGTTACTGTACAACTTATGACGTTTGCGTGGTTTTTACCTTTAAAAACATCATAATGAATAAGTAATAGGCTATTTTCTGCCATGGTTTTGAGGCTCTCTGAAAAACGCTTGGTTTTGATGGGCGTGCTGCACTGAAGACTTGGAAGTAAACACCCACGGCCAGGATTGGATAAGATTTGCATATTTAATGAGCTTCAGCTCCCCTCAATATGTGGGGATTGTTTTTAAAGCGTCTGGGGAAACGCTCACCTGGCTCGCAAAATGCCTTTATCAAACAAACACAATGATCATCTCTCATCCACTCGCGCTTGATTGGAATGTTATTTTTGTATTACTTGGCCCTCCGGATCAGTGAATCTAACCGCGAACCATACACACACACACACACACACACGTGTTCGCGCAAGAAAGGAATGTTATTTCACTATTTAAGATAGTCAGTCGGCTGGCCGGTGATACGTTTTGGTAGCCTGTCTGAAAAACATATAGCCCCGGGACGTTGGGCTTTGCGAGCACTGGCGTTACAAGTCCGAGTCTGATCACGAATGAACCAATAACACCTTCTCCAGCCTGTAACCGCGTGCTAAGGTATGTAATCAATAGATATCAAACGACCTGTAACAATGCAATACTAACACATATAAAAAAAAAACATGTTTTACTCACATAAGTGTGTTGCACCGTTCCTGTCGGATCCAATATAGAAGGCACAGTGTGTTTTAATCTCAATATGTCTGCAAATCCAGTCTCGACCTGTATCTTGTTTACAATCGATTCTGCGGTGAAATGAAGCGAACAAATGCGCAATGTCTTTCGCACGTGAGCTGGAACCGGCATGTTTATTGCTCTGTAACGCGATCCGTTTAGCTCCACGAGTCGTGGGCGGGCTTGAAGCGGTGCTTCTGCATTCTATGACGTCAGTGGTCGACATATTCTGAGATCTCTCGTTTTCTGGGTCTGGTGTCAATAAAAGCTTTTCTTTGACTAACAAGGACGTTTTCAGCTCTGAAACTTACAGGATATTCTTATATCACGAATCACGATAAACTTTTATATATCAAAGGCTCAAGGGAAAGTTGATTTCTCAATTCATCACCCCTTTAACTCAAAGATTCTGAGAAAAAAAATATAAATGAATATCCACTTCTTGGATTTTTGGACAAACAGCAAAGGAAGCTGACCCCAGGCCTCTGTGGTCGATTCTTTGTTAAGATAAGGCATGTTATTCCTAATTATGTTGTGGCTGGGTTGATATAGGTCTGCGTGACTCTCGATGTCTTAGGTCTAATTGAACAGAGGAATTATGGTATTCTTCTGTAGCCTGACGAGTAACTTTAACAGTTGTTCATGTGAACTCAAAGACAGCCGGATGCTTTGTTTATAGATTATATTTATGGGTGGCTGTTTGAACTATCAATTTGTGTCGATAAAGTATAATAGGGTAAATCCTGTTTTGTGATTTATCCTATATAGTGCTTGCATAAATCAAGTAGTGCATACACTTGTAGCTGTTATGTATCTTTGTAAGTCCACGAGGAAGGGCACGAAATCCCCCCCCCCCCCCCCCCCCCCCCCCCCCAAAAAAAAACAAAACAAAACAAGTGGGCTCCCCCAAAGGCCACAGTATAGTTTGAATACTGCTTACACTATTACACACACAGCGGGTTGTTAGAGACCCTATAAACTTTTTACAAAAAATGAATGGGAAAACAGGCCTTCTTTTATAATTTAAAAAAAAAATCTTGTTATATTGTTAATAATGAATTGATTGAGGAATACTAAAAAGGTTGATGTCTAACTTTAAAAACATGAATGAGGAGGAGGTTAGTGAATGACGTTCGCATTAAAAAAACCCATTAAAAATAGAAAATCTGCCTGCATGGGAAGAGGAACTTGCGGTGGAAATTCCTATTGAAATATGGGAACGCAGTCTTGAATTTGTCCACAGGTGTTCCATTAATGCAAGACACTGTCTAATTCCGTTCAAAGTGCTTCATAGGCTTAATTATTCCAAGTGTAAATTGAACAAAATATTTCCAGAAGTGTCTCCATTATGTGATAAATGTAAATTTTTAGATGCCACCCTGTCTCATGTAATGTGTCCAAAATTACAAAATTTCTGGAATAACATTTTTCAGGTTTTTACAGACACATTGGGCATACATTTTAAACCAGATCCTATATTAATTATATTTGGAGTCTCCGAAGAATTTTTGAGACTTACACGGATACAACAACGTTTTGTTTCATATGGGTTAATCTCTGCCAAAAAACTTGTTCTTTTGTTTTGGAAGAAAAAAGAAGTTCCAACTCTTAAAATATGGCTGACAGAGTTGTCTGGTACACTACATTTAGAAAGAATTAGGTATACCCTAAAAGACAAGATTTTGTTATTTGAAAAAGTTTGGTCCCCTATTACCGGTATTTCTTTTCTGCAAACTTGTGATTAATGTTTATCATGCATCCATTACCTGCTTTTACCTCTGGATAGCACCTTTGGGTTGTAGTTTTGGGTGGGGTTGGATGGATTTTCGTTTTATTTATTTTTTTATGCTTTTATTTTTTTTTATTTTTTTTTTTTAATGCATATTTGTTAGGATGTTAATTTTATTTGTTTGCATTTAAAAAAAAAGTGTACTTACAAATGATTGTCTGCTGAAATTCCAAATAAAACATTTAAACACAAAATAGACGTTCTCAGAACATTCTGAAATAAAGCTTTTCATTTCATCTTAATTTGAACATTTGCAAAACGTTGTTAGAACATATTTTTGCTGGGTTTCAGTGTGAATGATTTAACACCTCTGCATATAAAGAAATGATTCTCACATAGACTAGACCACATTTAAAGGTTTAATCTTTTCTCTTATAAGCACATTTGCAATCAATGACACATGACATTTAGCAGGCTTTGGGTTGTAAAGGATGTCATTTTAGAGTTTGGCTTGTCCGTCTAGGGTTTGTGTGAATGCTCAAAGTGACTAAGTTCGGTTCAAAGATGGCCACTTGAAAGCTGAATGAGGTCAGAGCGAAGCACAGCTCTGAAGACAGGCTCTCAAAGTGAGCTTCTGACACTTCTATTACTAACACAACACATGAAGTCATCTGTGTTTACAGCACACATAAGAGCTCTCCATCAGCTCAACCCTACAAATCAGCCCAACCGCAAGAACTGCAGTGTTTTGATGTTGTTTCTGAGGCCTTTGTTTATTGATTATCTCTGATGTGATCCAGTTTATGAGTTGTGAAAAAAATGCTTACTATAGTGTGGATTTGATGTCATAAATTAAAATTATATGAAAACTAAGCCAAAATATAACTGTTAAGTTGTTTGTGGTGAATGTTATAAAATATACATTTGTCATAAATCACAGGGGAAAAAAACTGTTTACGATTCAGAATATACATCCTTAAGTTTTTATGCAATGCTTTTCAGCTGTCAGTGCTAATTCCCAGATACAACAATGGAAAATCTGTTCATGTTTTAAAAGTGGGCCTGGATGATTATGTGTCTGATATATAAAGGGACACATTAAGATTTATTAATAAATTATATGTTATTGAACCATTAAAACCATATGTGCATAAAATACAGCTGGCTTTGCAAGCACTTAAATTATTAATCTCACAAGTCTTTCCTCAAATCATCTGACCCTTTAGAGAAGTGAAACGAGTTTTCAACAGCCTTTTGATTTTTGAAAATGAGGGGGGTCTGGGATTAATTTTGCAGTCCGTGATTCTGAATTCTTACTCAGATAGACATGTCTGCACCACTGCATAACTTTCATCCTTTGCTGGTCTGTCAGGAATGAATGAATTTCGCACATGCTCACGCAATCACAAAAAGATCTGACTTAACTTAATACATTTGGGTAGAGACTAGAGACCCAGAATATTAAGAGCAGGCTCTTCTTTTAAAGAGCAGTGAATTTAAATATGTGGCAAAGTATGTCTGAAATATGACTGAATGCATAAGTAAACAACCACATATGTACATTACTGTTCAAAAATTTTGGGTCGGTAATATTTTGTAATGTTTTTTTAAAGGAGTCGTTTATGCTCACCAAAACTTAATTTATTTGATCAAAAATACAGTTCTATCATGACAACTCTCTGAAGATTTTTAGCATGCATGTATATGACAATGCTAATGTATTTGGTCTTGGTGGAATAGATCTGGAGCGCTACTGCTGAAATGTTGCTGGTGTTGATTATTGCTGCTGCTGCTGCTGCTGGAGATTACAAGAACTTGCTACTACCAATACATATGCTGATACGCTGCTATGAGTATATAAGACATACTGCTGCTGCACAAATAGTATTAATTACCCATAGCAGATCTATACAGGTGGAGCTGGGGAAGGTGGAACTCTGAAAGTGCACTGAAAACTGCTATAGTGAATGGTAACCAGCCATTTAAATGTTAAGCAGCAAGCTAATTGGCTGAAAATGTGACGTGAACCAATCAGCTTGTGCGAGGTAGTTAACACTGTAAATATCATCAGCGTGTGTTAAGGACCCATCAGCCTGCACCATCTAGAGTTTCATGACAGAACTTGGCATTTGTAACATGTGCCCTGCATCTGCGTTCATCGATGTTGTCATGGACTCTTATTTTGAAGTTATTTTCTGTGCCCATTGTTCTCTTCCTGTGTTCAGATCTTGTTTGTCATTTTGCCTTTTTTGGCTGCGTCCGAAACCTGGAAAATGCTGTCTTCGAGGACATATTTCAAGGTCGGAAGGCATCAAGGCACGTCCGAATCTAATGTTAGCTTCACTTCCTGAGAGACCTTCATCTGATCGATTTTTGAAGGCAGCATATTTGTATCCTTCGCTGCCTTTGATATCCCACAATCCTGTGCGTTCCATTCTGTGACAGTTGAGCTGGAAAAAGAAGATGGTGTCCGAAAGTTGCGTTTGCTGGTCAGTTTGTGTGTAAATGTACGTTTTTTTTACCAACCTTTTCCACTTCTAATGTCATTTCTAGCGAAAAATTACTAATGTAGTAATTAAATATTTGTTTAGTTCTCACCAAAGCTCTCTCTATTTTGATGTAGATCACTATACTGTTACATTGCTAAGAAGTCAGAAATTTGAGAGCAGCCGGCTGGTGCATTTTGCGCAGCTTCTCCAGAGCGGCTCCAGGACCTCTGATGATGACACAGCTGTTCCACGATTGGCCGGGTTCACCGCATGACAGCGATCATGTGTGTTTCATGTTTATTCTAAAACCTTCAGTTCCACTAATGCTCACAAACCTGTATTTTATAACAGTAAAACCTCTTTTCATGTAGTCGTGATGTTTCATGTTTATCAATTTTTTTTTTTTTTTTAAACGTAGACCCCACTTGATTGATACTTATGTTGAACTTTATTCTTGTACAAACACACTCTGTATTAAGCAGTACATAAAGTATTGAATGAAAATGTCTCTGAAACATCTGTGTATTTGACAAATATTGCATTTATTTCACTTCAGCTGTGATAAAGTATGTAAACACAGCGCAATCGTCACTACGGGAAGCAGAAAGTGTCCAACTTCACGTCTCCGTTTGCAGCTCCTCCCCGCCTGCACGCGGCTACACTCTAAAAAAAAAGGCTCGTAATCATAGGGGAACCTTTTTTAGTGCTATATAGCACCAATTTTGGTGCTTCAGTGGTTCTTCAGCGGTTCTTCAGAGGTGCTATATAGCACCTTAGTCAAAGAACCGGTGAAGAACCTCTGAAGAACCGCTGAAGAACCTCTGAAGAACCGCTGAAGAACCACTGAAGCACCAAAATTGGTGCTATATAGCACTAAAAAAGGTTCCCCTATGATTACGAGCCAAGAACCATTTTTGGTGCAATATAGAACCTTTTTTTTTTTAGAGTGTACTCTCGCCGAACGGTTGCATCCAGCCGCAGCCGATGTCAAACACACCTATTGTCTCTGTAGTTACCCTCATTAGTTTCCATAGTAACTTATCATCTACACCTGTTCATCATTAGCCCTAGTTTTCCTTGTGTATTTATACCCCTGTGTTTCGGTTGTCTTTTGTCTGTCGTGGTTCTTGCAGTTGAAGCAAATGTGTTGTATTGTGTCGAAGCTTCGAAACAATTCGACACCCATCTCCACGGCGACCCCTGCTGGTCAGAACAGTGTAAATGCAACAAAAACCCAGGCCAAACATCAACCAATCTATTACCAAATGCTTTAATAAAAGTAAAATCTTTCAAATGCAATTAACTAATCATCTAATAAAATTAAATATTAAGTGTCTATATGTTCTTTTATCAATTGTCAGGGCTTTTTTGTTTGTTCCATGGATGGCTCAGATAAACAGGCCAATACGAGACTATTAAAGGTGCACTATGTAACTTTTCCGTCCACTAGAGGTCGCCTGTTCAAAACAAAGGCTTAGTTTGATGACACCACATTTGAGCGCAGAATCTTGGGACATGTGGTCTTTACCTCACAGCTGGTGGAAAAGAATCGGGATAAGACTTGGGCAGAAATCATGTTCATGAAGCAGAACAGGACCGTGTGTTGTGGAGCTGAGCAAGACTGCAATTTCTCACGATTTACAAATAGTTGGAAACATTTGGGATATTGTAAGTACTCAACTGAACATAATTTATAACACTGGCCTGGTGATTTTTGGATATTTTACTGAAAACATTTTTACATAGTGCACCTTTAACTACTATTATTCCTTTTAATTATACTAATGTCTAATTAAAACATCTACAAATGTATAAAACCTGTTTAGAGATCAGGTAAAACCCACAGACACTTGTTCAATGGTTTTCAGTGACTCCTCATGATTCATGGTTCACACCATAGACCGTAAAAAAATATGGACGACGCGACTTCATTGACTTCCGCTGACCAAAGTTGAAGCTTTCATAGGCCCGCTCACGGCGCTGACATCTTGGGACCGAGTCTGCGCAGTAGCGATCTCGGGACCGGAGTTGCGCAGTAGAGAACAGGAAGTAGAGGCGCGATTATCAAAAGCCCGCCCACACTCTCGCAGATGCAGAACAATTAATTATGTTGGTGTGAAATAAACAGTTATGGAAATGTAGAAATTAAAGCTAAAGCTCCAATCTCCTCCCAAAATTCCAGAAAAAAGTCTGTTAGTGCCTCAGTGACAAGTTCACTCAGAGAAGCCGTCAATCTCAGCTGTCAATCATGACGTCACACCCCCCGTTTTTATAGCATCAAATAACTCTCTAAAACTAAACTTATTTAAAAAACGAACACTTGAAATGAAATTGTTGTAATAAAAACTGCCTAAAATGACAGAAACCATCTTTAGGAAACAATTATTTGAAGTGTAATTAAATTGTTTAGTGTGTCTCGCGCCCATTCAAATACATGGAGAGGCGGAGTTTAGGAGCTATACTGGGACCGGCCACCAGGGGGCGATCGAGCCGCGAAAGCTTCAATTTCTGACTGGAGCACTACAGGCTTGGTTCACACAGAGATCATCCCCGAGAGATAAATCATTGACTTCGAAGTGTTTCGAAACTTTTTGAAACAGTGATGATGTAACGATGATGTAATTTAACCCTCAAAAAGTCCCTGCTCGGAAGGTAGTACTTTTTCAAAGTTCAGGAACTTTCGGAGGTGTGACTTGGGCAGTGAACATGCTGACTGGTTGAATCCACGCAGCATCCACGCTGAATTTTATTTCAACCACCATTTTTAAAAGTCTGTTTCGGTCCATGCAGTAAGAGTTGTTTGCTATTCGAATCAACTATGGAGTTTAAAAAATATGACAGATGGGCCGACGATGAGGTTCTGGCTTTATTAAGGCTATATTAGTCACACGCAGTCCTACATGACTATAAGGCCACTAGGTCCTACGTCATCTTCACAGTACTTTAGAACGCGATGGAAATGCAGACAGCAACAGGTCTGGGGGGAAATAAGTTCCTGGGACAAATTGTTCTGGGTATTTCCGGTGGAAACACGGCTTAATATGTTTATTACTGTGATGGCAAAACTGAATTTTCTGCAGCCATTAGCTTCTATGTCTTGGCTATTATCAATGTTGAAACAGTTGTGCTGCTTAATATTTTTGTGGAAACAGTGATAAAAATTTTTTTCTGGATTCTTTGATGAATAGAAAGTTTAAAAGAACAGCAGTAATTGAAATTCAAATCTTTTGTATCGGTGTTAATGTCTTTATTGTCACTATTGATCAATTGAATGTGTCCTTAGAACAAAAGCATTAATTTCTTTCTTTTTTTTTTAAAATAAAACTGTGGCATAACTTGCTTTGTTGCAGGCATTTATTTTATTTCTTTATTTTATTTTATGCATGCTTTGACAGCATTGCCATGCCAGCAAAGTACCACAATAAATACTCATGCCAATAAAGAGTTTAAAATAAAACTGAAAATCTGTCCCAAAATGAGAAACAAATCATCATTATTCTAATACTTGATAACACAGTTTGAGAGAAGAACAGAGACTTAAGCAGATTAAGACTGTGGTCCTCCTGTATCTGTAGCCAACATGGCCTTCAGGGCCCAAATCCACCAGCAGCTCCTACTCTTCAAACCGCACACATACTGCAATATAAAAATAAGCTGTACGAATTCAAGCTGATACTTGCTTTTTTTCCCCCTTTGCACGGTTTGAAGTGCACAAAGATTCACTTTGACTTTGCGGTTGACAACTGTAGGAGGATCAGTGAGGGAAAAGGCATTTTGTTGAAGAGGATGAGGTGGTTGCGGACGACCTTTGTGTCCACCTAGTCTCAGATGTATGCCTCTCCTGTTGTACCACATTCTCGGCATGTAAAACGTCACCAAAAACATAAGCTTTGACTGTTAGAAAAAAAAAAATAGCTAATAAGATTTCCATTCATTTAAACTTATCAAAATTCCCACTAGAGCCCGGGGAGCTTTCTTTCTCGCAACCCTCTTTTCTTTCATCCATGGTTAAATATGTAAATAAAATGTCTAAAGTCATTCTTCAAAGGGGAACAAAAGAAAAAAGGGGGGCTAAGAGAGGGGGGAGGCAGCCCTAAAATGCCTTCCTTTCTCCATAACATTAGCCAGAGGGGGGCCAGCTTCTAGGCAGAGAGGAACAGCAGGGGAGCGCACAGGCTCCATAGAATCACACATCTCCCCAATCCCTCACACACAAAAAACATGAAATATCTTTTCAGTCTGAGCCATCAAAGGGCCTCCCTTCTCTTTATTAGTTACAGAATTATCTCACACTTTCTGATTTCAACCAAGATGGAACCCAGCGAGCTGCTGCTGCTGTGCTTTGGAAGAGATAAAGTTCATGCGTGTGTGTGTGTGTGTGTGTGTGTGTGTGTGTGTGTGTGTGTGTGTGTGTGTGTGTGTGTGTGTGTGTGTGTGTGTGTGTGTGTGTGTGTGTGTGTGTGTGTGTGTGTGTGTGTGTGTGTGTGTGTGTGTGTGTGTGTGTGTGTGTGTGTGTGTGTGTGTGTGTGTGTGTGTGTGTGTGTGTGTGTGTGTGTGTGTGTGTGTGTGTGTGTGTGTGTGTGCGCGTGTGTGGGTGTGCGAGTGGGTGTGTGTGTGGGTATAAAGGATAACTGTAGAACGGACTGAGTATGAAACGGTGAGGGTGGTGGATGCTAGACGCAGAAATAAACAAACACAAAACATGAAAGGGAAAGTAGGAGCTGCCAAGGCTACTGATGATAAAGATTGAATGGTCATGATTCTCGGCTCTGTTCTTCTCCCGTTCTTCAAAGCGATATCCTCACAGCCTGCAAAACAATCACAGAACAGAAACGTGTCAAATAAAGTGGGAACAAATCAGCTGAGACCGAATGCACACCATCCCATTTAAATGCCATTATATGTATTATTATATATATGATTTAGAAGTGTCAATCAGTGAGCTAATGAGGCTGTCTGTGTGCTTCATAGAGCGCTGGGATATGTTACACATCCTGAAAGGCTTCCTTATTAGCAAAAGCGATGCGAAGGTGTTTACACATCAAAGCAAGGTAAAAAGATGATATATACATGTGATCATCATCCTTATTAACAATTCTGGGTTTAAACGACAGGTCAAACAGGCATCTTATGAATGAAACAGCCCTTTTATTAAATCAGCTTAAGCTGGTTTACTAGTGGTAGTTGGTCTTCCAGTATTGTCAGACTTGTTATGCTAGTTTTAGGGTTTTTGGGCTCTTGTATAGGCTGAGAGACCAGCTTAAATCTTAAACCTGCTCAGGCTTTTTTTTTTAGCAGGGTACACCCTTAAAAATAAAGGTGCCAGGAAGAACCAAAAAGGGGTTTTCACAGTGATGCCATTGAAGAACCATTTTTGGTCCCCTGAAGAACCGTTTTGTGAAAGGTTCTTTGAAGAACCATTTTTTTCTAACCATTTTATAGTCTAAAGAACCTTTCTGCGCTACAAAGAATCTTTTGTGCAATGGAAAGGTTCTTTGGACATTAAAGGTTCTTCATGGAACAATACACCCCGCCAAAGAACCATTTAAGAACCTTTATGTTTAAGAGTGTAGGCTGAATTTGTAATTTGAGTTAGACTTAAATAGAGGTTTTTAACACAACAACTGTACACGGTCAACTGTTTTATTTTAAATTTGGTAGACGCTTTGAAACGAGGCAACATATATTGCAATTGGTATAGTTTTTACTTTTATATTGGTGACTTGATGAGACTTGAGCAAAAATATGAGCAATTTATATAGCAGTACCAAAATATCCCATTTCAAGAGTCATTTCAACCACTTTGATTCAAATTACTGACCAATCAGTTTGAATGCTAAGTAGTGCTATAGCTTCAAGTTTATTATATTAAGTTTGTTAACGTCTCTGAGGTGTATAAGTGACTCAGACTCTTGTAAATTGTCTCACACTGGTCGACATCTAAGTTGTTGAAAAGCGCTTTACAAGCTGTCATAAAAAAGCTATTAGAGTGTTCTGACAAAGATCTCCAGCCACTGTTGGTGTTATACAGATAAATCAAATTTTTACTGGGTAACATGAGAGAGCACTCAGCTATCTGGTATCTCTTGCTCCACGAGGCCCTCTGTGCCTTATAACTGCCACATGAGACTTACCAACAACAGCTTGCTCATGCAAAGACACTTTTCACCATCTTTTTGAGTTGACGTAAATGGATGGATCACACATCTTTTTCATTAACACTGTTGAGTATTGTATTTTACAGAAAAACAGCTGACAGAGCATTAACCTACATCCCTGCTTACATAATGGCAGTTGAACTCCGACATGTCACCTCATCAATACCAATACTTACACAATGTTGGCATGCATATATGCCCCTAAGGAGTGTGCCATGGTTACAGCCCTGAGAGCTAGGCTAATACTAGATCTAGCTTGCCAGCCCTGAGTGCCAGCATGAGTCAAAGATGAATTCACTAAAACAAGACTGAAAAGCCCTTTGTCTATGAATTCATCCTTAAGGCATTTTTTCATCCTGTACGCATACGCAAGTATTTACGATTGAGAGCAGAGTGTGAAGAAACTTCCATAGCATATGCTAAGAATGTCTTTTATGTAATTACACGCCCACTTCTGCATATAATGCCACTTGTTCAATGTTTGTTGACTACATAATTTTACATATTAATTTAAAACTTTGAAAAGGGCAAAGGATTGATAAAAGCACCCAGTGTTGTGTGATTTCTGGCACAACACAGTCTTTGTTACTTGAGCATTGTAATGTATTGTTCATTTGTGACAAGCAAGACATGTCAAAATGACATTAAAATAATACATTATTAAAACCCATTATGTTAGAAGAAAGGCTGTGGAGTATCCAGTAAACATGATGGTAGTCCTACATTTTTTATTTATTAATAAAATGAGGTCTGTGGTCTTTGATGAATTACATAGGGCCTTACATTTATACCTTACATTTTGAAAACTGTTTTAAAAACATAAGATGTGAATATATAAGGATGATGCTTGATGAAATACTGTTCTTATAAAGCAACTTATAATAGTAAAATGTAATGGGGGGGGGGGGAAACATGTACAAATGTAATTTAAGTTATTGAGCAAAGTCTCAAAAAGTCTATAATATTTATATAATAGCCTATGTATAACTTTATTTTACTCATTAATTGAAAGCCACTATTCTAATAAAAAAAAACCTTGGCATTCTAACTTATGCAGAAGTTTGTCTCGATGAAGATTAGATAAAGTTTTTGATCATTAACTTTGACTTCTTTATCTTTATTAATAATGTTCTAAAAGCCACATTGTTTCATTTTTTTGTCATGAATATTGCGTGGGGTGAGAGTAAATACTTCAGCCATCAGTTCTAGTTCAGTCAACAATAAAAAGCGAGGGGAATTTCAAGGAATAAAAACTCTCCTTTCTCTTCACTCGCTTCCCACAATGGTCGGAGCGTGAAAATCGTCAGTTGTAGAGAGAAAGGAGACACATCTCGACTGGAAAGCCACTGAATCCTTTTGGTCTTCCTCGGCGCGAGATTTATCGCCGACTTGCGCCGAAAAGTGCATCGTAAATCATCAGAGGGATTTCGTCTGTGGGAGAAAACAACAACAACAACAAATGGCCAGTGAGTAATTTACTGTGATCCTGTGGTAAAGTGGTGACGAGGATTTGAGGTCTACACAGCCAGTTCCGCACGGTTTAAGGATAATCAGTGTGTCAGTTTGGGCTTTCTTATGTAAAACAGCTGTCTTTGAAGGCGGATCTTTTGGCAGGTTAGTTCAGGACGGTGGCGGAGGAGCTCAGACACAGACAGCGTGCGAGGCAGCGAACAACTCCTGACGGATAAACGGAGCGTCTGGAGACGAGCTGAAGTGAATATTCACACGTTTACCAAGCGGATTCATTCATTCATTTTCAGACGACTGTGATAAAATGACGCCGTGCCTTCAGTTTGGTCAGTTTGGATACACTTTGCGGAGGATGAATGAGGAAAGTAGCGCGAGAGCGAGTTGAAAAGTAAGTGTACTTTCGTGAGAGAAACAGACCGGCAACAATATCACACAGGAGAGGACCACTAGCGCTTTAGAAAAAGGAATTATCATCTGTGAACTGGGAATTGAACAAAAAAAAACTGTGTAAAACCTCCCTGTATGGTGAAAGCTTTCTAATATTTCTCATCTGTCTAAATATTTTTTGACAGATATTTTTTTAACTGAACTGATGGTTTGGAATCTGAGTTTCCTTTTGTACTAATTCAACCTCACCCTTCTCATTTCTTGGGATATAAGAACTTTTTTTCAGCTACAACAACGAAGAGTGACAATGAAGCAACTTTTCAAGTAAAAATACAAAGCTTTTTTTTTTTTTTTTGAAAGAATAATCCCCCCTATATGAGTTAATATTGAAAGACAATGTTTGCTGCAAATGTTGGACTTAGCCTTGTGCTGCTGTGCGTGGCCGGATTTTGTTCCGCTATCAGTTCCATCGACCCGGACCGGCCAGGTGAAGGAAGATGCCAGGAGATTGCTATTCCACTCTGTAAGGACATTGGCTACAACTTGACAGTTATGCCGAACTTAATGGGACATGAAGATCAAAGTGAGGCTGCCATAAAGCTGCATGAGTTTGCTCCGCTGATTGAATTCGGCTGCCACAGCCATCTAAAGTTTTTCTTGTGCTCGCTCTATGCTCCCATGTGCACGGAGCAGGTATCCACACCCATCCCAGCATGCAAAGTAATGTGCGAGCAGGCAAGGCAGAAGTGTTCTCCCATCATGGAGCAGTTTAACTTCCACTGGCCCAAGTCTCTGGACTGTTCCAGATTGCCAAATAAGAATGACCCTAATTTCCTCTGTATGGAGGCACCTAACAACGGCACAGATGAGCCCCCAAAAGGATCCCACACTCAGCCGCCAGACTCCCGACCCCCTCGGCCAGGTAACAGCCAAGAACTGCCTATTAAGGAGCGGGTTGGTAAGACAACATGCAGTAACCCAGGAAAGTTTCATTACGTACAGAAGAGTGAGTCCTGTGCCCCCAAGTGTTACTCCAACGTCGACGTGTACTGGAGCCAGAGTGACAAGCGCTTCTCCATGGTGTGGATTGCCATCTGGTCCATCCTGTGCTTCATCTCCAGTGCCTTTACCGTCCTTACCTTCCTCATCGATCCACAGCGCTTCAAGTACCCTGAGCGGCCCATCATCTTCCTGTCAATGTCTTACTGCATCTACTCAGTGGGCTTTCTTGTAAGACTTTTTGTGGGGGTGGAAAACGTGGCCTGTGACCGTGACAGCGGCGTTCAGTACATCATCCAGGAAGGCTTGGAAAGCACTGGTTGCACTATAGTCTTCCTCATTCTTTACTACTTCGGAATGGCCAGTTCCCTATGGTGGGTCATTCTTACTCTCACGTGGTTCCTCGCAGCTGGGAAAAAATGGGGTCATGAGGCCATTGAAGCCAACAGCAGCTACTTCCATCTGGCAGCATGGGCCATACCAGCCATTAAGACCATCATGATCCTGGTTATGAGGAAGGTGGCAGGAGATGAGCTCACGGGGGTGTGCTACGTGGGCAGCATGGATGTCAAAGCCTTGACGGGTTTTGTTCTTATTCCCCTCTCTTGCTACCTCATCATTGGCACTTCCTTCCTGCTTTCAGGATTTGTGGCACTCTTTCACATCCGTAAGGTCATGAAGACTGAAGGAGAGAATACGGATAAGCTGGAGAAGCTGATGGTTAAGATTGGCGTCTTCTCGGTGCTCTACACGGTCCCCGCCACTTGCGTCATCGCCTGCTATTTTTACGAGCGTCTCAACATGGATTATTGGAAGATCCTAGCAAGAGAGCAAAAGTGCACCGAGGACAGTAAGAGCGGCGAGGAGTGCGTGATGAAGAGCTCCATCCCAGCCGTGGAGATCTTCATGGTTAAGATCTTCATGTTGCTGGTGGTGGGCATCACCAGCGGCATGTGGATCTGGACCTCCAAAACACTGCAGTCTTGGCAGAACGTTTTCAGCCGCAAACTTAAGAAGAAGACAAGGAGGAAGGCTGCATGTGTCTTCACAGGAAGTGGACCTTACCTCAAGCCTCATCCTGCACTCAAAGGACAAAAAGCCAAGTACGAGCCAGCAGGTCCTCCTGCAACTTGTGTATGAGCTGGGACTCCATACACATACGAATGGCCAAGAAATAAATGCTGGACTTAAACAAACTCCTTTATAAAGAAACAAGGCAGCAAAGAACACAACAATGCTCGTATTTATTTTATGCAAACTTCAGATGCAACATCCCCAACAGGTTTTTTTTAGTTCTTAGTGCTTGTACTACATCTGAAACTTTGCGGACCGTTTTGTGAAACAAAGAAAAAGGGAGCGAGTCCCTATTGCTGTCACTGGGATGCCTGTATCTTGTCATGTGCAATAGTTGTTTCCCTTAGTGACAGAGAGAAAGGGACTCTGATACTGTAGGGCTGATTAAAGACAATGAAAGGACTCGACAAACAATGGGTGTGAATGGCTCGGGGAAAAGCGGCTCCTCCGTGGCATAGTCGTGTGGCTTTTCTATGGAAATGAAAGCCGTGTCATACACAACTGCATTGACATTGGAGTGCAGCTGCTCAAAAAGGCCTCGGCAGAGAATGAACTGCCTATTTTTAGGCCTTTTCATGGAACAAAGTAAATCTTTAAGCACTAAATATTGCCAACACAAAGAGAAAAAACTTGTTATTTGAGTTGTTTTGTACAGTGAGTTCATGCCCCCTGGTTTGTTTTGTTATACCAAGCTCTTTTTAATGTCCTACATACATTTGTGTATATTTCTAAAGGTTCATATTTTATAAGAATAAATAAAACATTTTAGTTTTAAATGTTTGAAATGAAAAGCAAATGCTTTAATTATTTGTGCAGAGTTTGAAGAGTTTTTACTTCTTGAAGTATTCTAAGCATTCTGTCATGTTCTAATCTACTTTTAGAGATACGTCTGCTATGGGAATAACTAAATTCAATTAATATTCTTCATCAGTCATACCTTACCAAACATCCCTAAGCTAAAAACCTCAAAACCTTAGGGATATTTTACCCCATCATTTACTCACCCTCATGTCGTTCCAAACCTGTATCACTTTGTTTCTTCTGCGCTACATTGACATCGTTTTTTTTTTTTTTTTTCAAGTACATTTTTTTTCTTTTTTCACTTCCTTTGTTCTAAATAAATGTCACAGATTTGGAACAATGTGGGTGAGTTAATTATGACAGAATTTACATTTTTGGGTGAAATATTTCTTTAAGTTTGCAGAAATACGTATGATTAATCCATCGGGTTAAGACATTTGAAGGATGAACAGCATGCAATAATCTTGCCATGTTCCTAATATACTTTGGATAAAAGCGTCTGCTAAATGAATAAATGTAAATGTTTACAAACATCATAAGAGAGGAAATACTAACTTGAGACCCAATCTCAGGCCTCAGTCTCTTCTCTGATGTACTTTGGGCCTCGGCTTTTATGTTTTTGAGTAGAACAGGTTAATTAGAACAACCACACTCAGACCTTTGATTCCCACAATGCCTATTGAGAAACAAGTAGATTATTTATATAGCTTTATAACTTTAATGACATCAAAGATTTTGAAGAAATATGTAATTTAGGACCTTTATTCTCTCTTTTTTTTTAAATGCTCTGGCTTTCATATTCCTATCTTATTAAAATTAATCTATTCACTTACATGTTTCATTGATAAACAATAGTGAAGGGCTTTAAAGTTTGTTTTATTTTAGTCTCCAGGTTTGGCTTTTTTTTTTAATCTCTGTATTATTTGTAAAATCAAATTGGGTCATTTTTTAAGTGTTGCCTTTGATTTAACAGTGCCAGAATAGATCGCTCAAAAAGTTCCTGCAATCGCATATACATCTTCTTTATGCTCTTTTTTTAAACTTAATGCTAAACTTCTGAGACCACACCAACATTGAAGACATTAAGTCAAGTCTTGACATCTCAGGTTTCATCCATCCGCCCGTCCGTCCGTCTGTCTGTCTGTTCATCTGTGTTTTGTTTTATTGGAATGTCTTTTTTGTGCCATGTGCCTTCTTAGCACATCAATGCTGGTGTACTCATAAATGTATGGTGTTAATATTTTTATACTGGGTTGACCCATGAAACTCAAGTTCATGAAACACACAAGCCTTATGTTTGTTTGTCTAGAGAAAACAGAATTATATTTAACATTACGCCCTTTAGTAATCTAATCACATCTGTCATTAGCTTGAATCCATTGAGCACATTTGCATAGACAGGTGAGGCTGACCTTCAGGCGTTGCACAGTTGGAGAAAAATTATACAACAATACAACAAAAAAGTATATCACTCTCATTACATGCCCTATCATGTCCTATCTCTTATTCCTAATGTAATGAAGAAATATCTTTAAAGAATATTAAATGATCACATTACTGCTTTCATAAAAAGCAGTTAGTTTCCCCTGAAATGCACACACCCAGATCATCAGGTGTCTTTTGATCCGTCTTCATTCTTAATATGCCTGTTTTGTAAATAAATTCACACTCAGGATTTCATTTGGTATTTTAAGTTCAACTTCATGTTGACTTTGATCTGAAATGTCCATACAGGAAACGCACAAATAGAAGCTTACGCATGAGATGTTTTGCCAGCCTGTTTCAAATAATTACTGTCTACCTTCTTCAAAGACGAAATGAATTGATATATGTATATGCAAGTATTGACGGTGAATCAAACAAAATATTTCGTTCAAAATATTAAAGCTCACTAAGCCTAAATACAACAAACAGCAAACGGCAAAGATTTATTAGGTTGCCATTTATTACACTTTCCGTCATTAAAAGATTATGGTATGTTTGGACAATTTCTCTGCTCTTTAAAAGCTCACTTTAGGTGTCAAGTGCAGCAGTGTGTGAAAGTGTGTGTATGTGTGTGTGAAAAAGATCTAAAACAGGTCTGATCTGATGAGAAGGATTGAGTGAAGTGTGTGTTCTGTACTTTGCCCAGGGGGTATTCAAGTCTCTACAAAGTCCTTGTAGTGTTTCAAAATTCAGGCACATGAATCAGAGAGGCCTCGTTTGACACACACACACACACACACACACACACACACTTCTGTTATACTCTGTCACACCACCCCGTCTCTCAAACATACACACACACACACACATACTTGTGTACACACCAGGCTGTTTAAGGGCCACCTGGACTCTGGGCCCTGGGGTGTGTGAGTCGAACTGTAAATATCAATGACAGTTACCACTCCGCCTTCTTCTAAAGACTATCTCACTTTTTCCTTTTTCCTTTTCCCTTTTTTCTTCCCCACTTGCTTTCTGTAGTTGCGACTTAAAGATGGGTTCACCATGTGAAGATGGAGTCTGTTTTTGAAGTGAGGTAAAAGCTGAAGTGTAAAGGACAGCAGCCCGTTTCGTTTTAATGCCACATTCAGTACGCTGCACATCTGAAAGAATGAGAAAGCCAGTGTCCTACCAGCTTTATCTAGGTGTTTGGCAGGTCATTATTTAGTTTCTCAGGTAAACCCATTCACATTCCCTATTTTGCTTCAACACATTTTACACTATTACTAATAATTGTTTAATGAGTGAATTGGGTTGGGAACTGGTTCTTAGAATTCTTAGTCAGAACCAGTTCCATTAAAAAGAATACTGCAGGCGAATGATGGACATTACCTATTGTGACGTATATCCAAGTGAAAAGGCTTCTCAGACAAAAAATGTAGGGCAGGACTTGATTTTGTCCATCAGGAATTGATTCATCGTTTTGGTTTCCTATAGAATGGTCAGGTGACGTCAGAACCCAGAAGAATAATTGGTTCCTGGTTCCTTCAAGATTTTCCTATGCTTTTTCAATTAATGAGTAAAATAAAGCCTGTGGTAAACAAACGGGACGATACTTTGACGTTTTGTTGTACAACGTGCTGTACACACTCACACCCCAAGCTATCTCTAGTTACTTATTAAAAATGTACGTTTTAAAAAATGAACATAACTGCTTCAAAATTCGGGTGTGTGTAATTTACGTTGTATAACAAAATGTCAAAGTATAGTCGTTATGTTTACCACAGGCTTTATTTAAAGGGACAGTTCACCCAAAAATGAAAATTTTATAATTTACTCACCCTCAAGTTGTTCCGAACCTGTATATATTTCTTTGTTCTGCTAAACACAAAAGAAGATATTTTGAATGTTTGTAACCAAACAGATCTTGGGCCCCATTGACTGCCATATTAAGGAAAAAAATACTATGGTAGTCAATGGGACCTGAGATGTAGCCTGGCTCCGCCCTCCTACGTACTTCTGCTAAATTTTCATTTCCTTCATACTCCATCTGGGATTGCGGTATATTCTCTGGTTTTCTCCGGTCAAATTTTAACCGGTCCAATCAGCGAACAGAAGGAGTGGCTGAGAACAATGACATTGATGTTGTGCGCTAGTTTGAGATGACATACGTCACGACCAAACGTTAGTGATTGGTTATAGCAGATCCAGAGTGGCTCTGGGCAGATCCAATAGTTTTAAACTTCAACAGAGTACCCGCCTTCAAGAAAGTTAACGCTTGTCAATGGAGAGTGGCCAGACTCTCTGCACAAATGAAATGTAGGAGTCTGGTAGGACCAGGCAACCTGAGATCTGCTTAGTTACTAACATTCTTCCAAATATCTTCCTTTGTGTAACGCAGAACAAAGACATTTATACCGGTTTGGAACAATTTGAGAGTGAGTAAACGATGATAAAATTTTATTTTTGGGTTAACTCTATCCCTTTAACACATACATTGAAAAACCCCATTGTAAAATCTCAAAGGAACCAGCAGCGAATTAGTCTTCCAGGTTCTGACATCATACCTGAACCTGAACCACTCTATTGCTGTGATCTCGTGTGATTGACAGGTTGTCCCGCCCTCACGCCAGTAAACATGTCACCAGAGAAGAGATGTCGCTGAAAGAGGGAGGGGAAGTTATTTTGATGAAACATTATGAGGGCACATGAATTTAAAAATGATGATGTCCACAGTCACAGATAAACCATTTATAATAAACACTGCATAATTCCATAAAAAAACGAAAATAATTGTCAATTTTGACATCACGGTGACCTTAAATCACTGTAGTTACTGAATAGGTGTTCAAATGACAATGTGTATTTAAAGTTGAACATTATGTGTGTGTTATTTTAGTATTGTTGTGTAGTACGCTGCTTCTAAAAAGACAGTGAAAATGCATTTTAAAAAGTGTAAATACACCTTTTCAACAAACCAAACAGCGAACAGGCCTTTATCATGTAATTTCGTATGAAGTTAATCTTTCTTCTTCAGAAGCACATTATGATAAGGCCTTGTTGTGCTGCTGTACTAAGGTCTTAGTTGTACGCAAAGTGTGCCGACACGCTAACATAAATCTGTAGGCTAACTGACTGCAGGCAGGGTTGGCTCTCTTTGATCAGATCTTTTTTGAAGACGCCCGTACACTCATCACCACAGGCCCTTCAGCACCTGTTTTCCAGTCAGGACCTGTTTGAGAAAAGCGTCGCTCCGGTCGTCTCACACACAAAAACGCCGGAACACGTACTCTCACAATGGCTCTATTTCTTAAAGTCAGTTGTCAAGTCTTGTATCACCTTTCTGTAACTTTTTCTATAACTATAAAACCCTTTCATATGGTTTCTCTCTTTTCTCCTCTCTTTATGTAAATTGCTTTTGAAAACTGCGCCTGTGAAATGGTTTGAAATAACAGCGCATGAAGGAGATTAGAGAGGAGACGTTGAGAGGGAGTCACTATAAAGAAGCTGTGTAAGCACCTTCCTGTCCCTCCCAATTGCAGATCGCTCCATCTGAAGATTCAAGATTTCCACTGAATTGTTTGATAGGATTTGCTTTATGAAAAATCTTCATAATTGTATAGCTTTATATCTTTAGAGAAAGGCTTTCTGGTCATTGTGTTTTTAGGCTGCTCTTTGATCTATCATCATTACTAATTCTCACAAAGAATGGACACAAAATAAATAGTTTTGGCAGAGTTTTGGTGCAGTTTGATAACTGACCTCAACAAAATAATGCCATGACAGTGGCATAGATTTCAATTTGAATGTTTCAATAAATGTACAGCTGTTAATAATGCCAAAGGCCACACCTTTAATTATGCAGCTGATATAGAATTCAAAACTAGAAAAAAGTTCAAATCATTCCAAATTATTCCTTACAAATAAACAAAAAGAAAACAACAAAATCTACAGGAGTATCTATGTTTCCTACATGTTAGACAGGTAGGAAAGCCACAGGTAAATATGACTTAAATGTATTATAATGGGTTTATGTGAAGATTGTTTTAAGTTCACTTCAATTAAAAGTTGTTGTTTTTTTAAGCCTAATGTTGAAATTGATATTTCATTTATAATGAAATGTTGAATGTCTATCATTAGTGTTTTTTTTAAAATCATAGAGACATAGCTAGTATTAGTATTAGTGAAATTGGCCTCTATTCATAAAAATATGCCATTACAATTAAAATACAGTTTTGAAGTTGTTCCTACATTAATTTGGAGAGTTACTGAGGAATTATTATAATATAAAAATATTAACAATTAAAAAAAGTTTACTTTTTTAATCGATTGACAGCAATATATATACACTCCTGTTCAAACGTTTTTGATCGGTAAGATTTTTAATGTTTTTAGAGGTGCAAAAGCTTTCTATTTCAGATAAATGTTCTTATGAACGGTCTTTTCATCAAAGAATCCTGGGAGAGAAAAAAAAGGTTTTACGCAACTGTTTTCAACATTGATAATGATCATAAATGTTTCTTGAGCAGCAAAAATTAATATAATGATTTCTGAAGGATCATGCACTGAAGACTGGAGTAATTATGCTGAAAATTCAAAAATAAATTACATTTTAAAATATATTCAAATAGAAAACAGTTATTTTATGTTTTAATAATATTTCACAATATTACTGTGGTTTTTATTTTTATTTTTAATATAAATATTCACATTTTTAGTTTAATATAAATTTAATATGCCTCGGTGAGCATAAGAGACTTAAAATTCTTAAACGTTTGAACGCCATGTGTATAGTGTAGTGAAATATGGCAACAGTTTCGATCTTCTTTCTTGACAGCCATGTGATTAAACCAGTATTTCTGCATTATTGTGTATGTGACTTCTGGTAAATGCAATTGAGGATTGAAGTGCCTGAAAACGTCACACATTGGGGCGAAAATCTGGCAAAACCACTTTGGACTCTCACTTTGGAGGCTCTGCTATACCTGTGTTTTGTGATCAGATAGAGGGAACTTAAATGTTAACAGAATTGAGTTTTGGTGCAAAACGATCAATTGGATAAAAAGGTTGATAGATATACACATGTACATGCAGATGTGAGCATTTTGTGATTGAAAAAGAAGAGGTTAAAGAGGCAAAAAGGCCCTTGTGTACACGTGTGCGCAACTTTCTTGTTTTCATCTGAGAGCCTTTTGGAGAAAAGTGGTCCTTTGCAATTATCAGTTTTGAGAGTCATTACAGAAGAATCTGGAACAATGGCAACACTCCCATCTGCCCTGCAGCAGGGGCACTTTCCTTCGCTCTCTGTCTTCTTTCTCACATTTTCAGTCACAACTCATATGGGGCCACCTGCAATCAAACGCCTAAGAGCCGTATCAAGCCACAGACAGATCGAGAACGAGAGATAAGATCTTCTATAAAAACAAACAGCAGAGATGTGTGTGTATTTATGTCTACGTCTGTGTGCTTGATGTGTGATAGTGACTATGTGAGCGAGACGACGCAGGGGTGTATGTGTGTGTTTGCGTGTCTGAAATTGCCCTTTGATGTCTGCACCTCATGGTAGAGGTGGAGGACTTCTTGGGAGAAAGTAAACAACGAGAAGCGACATTTTTGCAAACACTCAGATCACATTGAAACTAAGAACAACCACCCAGGTCAACCTGAGCACTCTATTTTTACCATACATTTTTATGTTTATAGCACACTTTAGAGTTGTTGTGTGCTGTGTGTCTCAGAAATGATGTGGAATGTGGAGTATTAGACCTGGGGAGGGGAATACTATTGATGAATGCTTGACAGAGAGAGACTGAAACTACACACAATCTGGAAAAACAAATCATAGTTCACTAAAAATGTTAATTTCCGTCATTTACTCAACCTTGTATTGTCTAAAACCAATACTGACTTTTTACTGTTAAACAAAATGGAGAAAGATAAAGAGCTGTTAATCACTACTACTGGAAAATGGAGTCAGTGAGTTGAACTCATGAACTGAATCAGTCTGATTCAATTAATCATTTAGACCAGTTTTGTGAGTTTGGTCAAACAACTCACTGAAAATATTATCATTCTGACATTTTTATTTCTCTTGTGGATTTAAATTTGAATTAAAATCCAGCCTGTTTGTCACACACTTATACAGTAGCCTACCTGTCAAAAGTTTGGATAACCTTATGAAAAACTAGTATTAGTATACTTCTTTTAAACTAAAAATAATAAAGTATACTTTCAGTCTACCTTTTATTGGCTACTTCTCAGAAATATACTTAAAATTGCACTTAAGTATACTTGACTTATAAGTATTTGGACTATACTTGTACTCAATCTTTTGATCGATATATACTTGAAAGTATCTTCTAAGTATACTTAGCTTGTAGTTGTGTTTAATCATTTGATTGAGTAGCCTATTCAAAAAATTTTCCCACATATTTTGACTTTAATCTTTAATCTAAAGTGGAGTCTTTAAAACATACATTGTTTGAAAATATTGATTTATAAAGAAAACAGATGTTCCTAGTTCTGAGTATCTGCATTTTTGCGCAGGCTAGTTCACTGGTAGTGTAACAGGAATTGACTTCAAATCTAATTTATTCTTTCCCCACCATTGACTGAATTTTTTCACTGTTATAACTGGTAGGGGGCGATATTACGCATCTTCTAGTACAGAATCTCTGGATCAAAACAAAACACAGGGTAAGAAGAAGCAGAAACAAGTGATAGACTTCTGCACATGTAAAACAACGCAATCAGCAAACATTAAACAACATATAAATCAAAACTGCCTATTACATGCTATGACTGAAGCTCTGGGGGTGTTGAAAGACTCAATCTACTCCATCTGTGTTTTGATCATCATTCTGATCATAGTCTTGGACAAAAATCAGACTTTCTCATCTTTTTTTTTAAATTTAGCTTTTTTATGAAACTCACCCACATTCAAGAGTTGAAAATAATGCATGAATCTAGAATGAAATGTTTTTAAAATGTGAAGAGTTAAAGTACAGTTAAATGTTTATTTCACGTATAAAAAATGAATACCTAAATAGGAACATAGTATACTTAAAGTACAAAAATAATATATAATTTGTAAACTAGAATGTAATGTTCACTTAAAGAAAACTTGAAGTACACTTCTTTTTCGCAAGGGTAAAGTCTCTTCTGCTGACCAAGGCAGCATTTATTTGATCAAAAACACAGTAATATTGTGAAATATTATTACAAATTAAAATAACTGTTTTCTAGTTGAATATATTTTAAAATGTAAATTTTTTCCTATGATGACAAAGCTGAATTTTCAGCATCATTACTCCAATCTTCAAAGTCACATGATCCTTCAGAAATGTATACACACACACATACACACACTTTCCTCTTCCTAAATTTGTCAATACTTTTCAATATACATTTACATAGTTTCTAAACTATTTTGATAAATAGTTTTTACACATACACCACAAATTCTGCTTAGCTGTGGTACAATCACTATAACGGTGTGACTCTCATGGCTTTATGTGTGTTCACATCTGTGCATTTATCTGTATTTTACAACAGCTTTAAATTGTATTCATCCAGTCATAATTTAGAGCAAGAACTATTTGTTTTCAATAACATGATTTATCTAGTGACATATAGATTTAATTCCATAGATAAATAATAGAAAATATTTATCTGGAATTTCTTCTTAATGGTTATGAGTTTGAAAAGGTGTTTGTGCATCAGATGGCAGCGGGATGTCTTCCACGGTGACTTAGCAGAGCATGATTGTGGGATTGTGAAGGTCTAATCTGCTCCCTCTCTAATCCTCCCAAAACACACACACACACACACACACACACACACACACACACACACACACACACACACACACACACACACACACACACACACACACACACACACTAATCTGCCCCTCTTTCTAATCCTCACTGCAAAGTGCCCAGATAATGAAAAGCCATCTGAATTCCAGAGCTGAGGAGCTCATTGTTGCTTATGGAGGAGATGAGTCTCCATGCTCCACACACACATATGAAAGGCATTATATGTTCCCAGGAACATTTTCTCCCACACAGCATCTTTAGGAAAACCCACACGCATACTTCTGACCATATAATCTGTCCTATACACAACTCAGACACCTTAAAGAATCTGCGATATCCAGGCATGAGCAAGTCTACATGCAGTATTTGTGATTTACTGCTGACTTGTGCAGTGCTGGTCTCATTTTTGTCATGCTTGAACACCCTGTACTTACAGACACAGATACAGATGTGCAGAGGAGGTGTCAGATGATGGCAAAGGCATCCTGATGCTCAAACAGTAGAGCATGGTGTGAGCAACACAGAGGTCATGGATTTGATTCAATGGGAATGTAAGCACTGAAAAATGCATGGAATCTAATGTAAGTTGCCTTGAATAAAATTGTCTGTGAAAGGCATAAATGTCAAATTGACTGATATTGTTCACCCCTACTAGCAACAACCCACTTTAACAACTGAACTACAACTTCTAATGCATGCTAACATAAGTTAAAGTTTCAGTTCTCACTATTAACTAGATATTATTAACTTGTTATAATTAGCATGCATATTACTAGGATATTGGCTGTTTATTAGAACTTATAAAGCCCATATTGTCCTCGTCCTCCTTGATCTATCTGCTGCCTTTGACACGGTCAATCATCAAATTCTTCTGTCCACCCTCTCATCACTGGGCATCACAGGGACTCCGCTCCATTGGTTTGAATCTTATCTCACAGGTAGGTCCTTCAAGGTCGCCTGGAGAGGAGAGGAATCCCAAGCGCATCAACTGACCACGGGGCTTCCTCAGGGCTCAGTGCTTGGACCTGTCCTTTTCTCCATTTACACGACTTCATTAGGTCCCATCATACAGGCACATGGCTTCTCATATCACTGCTATGCTGATGACACTCAGCTCTACCTTTCATTCCAACCAGACGACCCCACAGTAGCTGCACGAATCTCCAGCTATCTGGCTGACATCTCTGCATGGATGAGTAAAAATCACCTACAGCTCAACCTGGCAAAGACTGAGTTCCTCATCTTTCCCGCCAGTCCCACTATGGAACATGACTTCACCATCCAGTTAGGTACATCCCTGATTTCCCCTTCAAAATCAGTAAGAAATCTTGGAGTTACATTTGATGACCAGTTGTCCTTCAGAGAACACATTGCTAAGACAGCTCGCTCATGCAGGTTTGCGCTCTACAACATCAGGAAGATCAGACCGTTCCTAACAGAACACGCAACACAGCTTCTTGTCCAGGCCCTGGTTATTTCTAGACTTGACTACTGCAATGCGCTTATGGCTGGACTCCCCTCTTGTGCGATCCAAGCACTTCGAATGATCCAGAATGCAGCGGCACGTCTGGTCTTCAACGAGCCCAAAAGGACCCACGTCACACTACTCTTCATCTCTCTGCACTGGCTACCACTCGCTGCTCGCATCAAGTTTAAGGCGCTGACGCTTGCCTACAGAGCCACCATGCGCTCAGCTTCTGCATACTTTGACTCGATTCTACAAATCCACACCCCCACCAGAAGCCTTCGTTCAGCCAAGGAGCGAAGGCTTGTAGTACCATCACAGAGAGGCAAAAAATCCCTTTCCAGAACATTTTCATTCAACGTTCCCAGCTGGTGGAACGATCTGCCCACCGGCATCCGAAATGCTGATTCGTTGACAACATTCAAAAGTCAACTAAAAACTCATCTCTTCCATGAGCACTTAACCTCTTAAAAAAAAAAAAAAAAAAAAATTATTTCCTTTCCTCTTTCTCCTCCTCTTTCCCTCCCTACTCTAGCCTGTGCTACACTGAAAAATGTACACGGATTAAGTATTTCAGGCACTTGTTGCGCTCACTCGACTCTTCACGACCAATCGTTTATTGTACCCCCAAGTTGTAAGTCGCTTTGGATAAAAGCGTCTGCTAAATGCATAAATGTAAATGTAAATGTAATGCCTTATTCTGCATGACCATTCCACATCCCATAATCCTATCAATGGCTAAACGTAACAACTACACTCTAAAAAATGCTGGGTTGAAAATAACCCAAGTTGGGTTAAAAATGGACTAACCCAGCAATTGGGTTGTTTTAATCCAGCGATTGGGTTGTTTTAACCCAGCGGTTGGGTTAAATGTTTACTTAAAACAACCCAATTGCTGGATTAAAACAACCCAATCCCTGGGTTAAAACAACCCAATTGCTGGGTTAGTCCATTTTCATAACTAGGGTTATTTTTAACCCGGCATTTTTAAGAGTGTAACTTACTAACTATTAATAAGCATTAATTAGGAGTTTATTGAGGCAAAAGTTGTAGTTAATAGTTAGTTAATAGTGAGAATTGGACCTTAAACTAAAGTGTAACCAAAACAACTTTGTTGTCAGTTTTTCTGAATTAATCAATCTAAAAATAAATCAATAAATCAATCTAAGTTTGCATGAAATTGTTTGCACTGGCTTGGTTTAAACTGTAGGGTGTGATTGAATATAGTATGTTTTTACATCAGTTTATTTAATGTTTTGAACAGTTTGCATGTTACCAAAGTTTTAGCATACTGTATTAAGGCACAATATGCAGTTTTTCGCTGTTATAGGTCGCCTATTCAAAACAAGGGCGTAGCTTGATGACATTGAAATTGAGCATGGAATCTTGGGAGTTGTCGTCTTCACCTCACAGCCGGTGGAAAAGAATCGGGATGGGACTCAGAAATAATGTTCATGGAGTGCTGTGGGAGCAGAACGAGGTCGCTGAAGCGATTGCTAATGAGAGACGGTGACAGCAGTGGAACTTTTATGCCACAGTCGCCGCTTCTGTTTCTTCCGGTCAAGCGGGGTAACGCAGTGCTGTTTTATCATATTAGTTTTAAGTGTGTTGGAATGATGTTATAACGTTATTCTGTACATTTGCTCCACGGCTGTTTTGAGGCACTTTTATCAGACACACATTAAGCCGGGCTCAGACTACAGGAGTTTTAGGCCGATTTATCCCCGATATATAATACGAATACAGTGCTGAAAGACATTTTGTGTAGAGTTATACAAGCAAACATAACGCATGACTTAATTTTCTTTTCTTTCGGAAGAACCTCCTACCCACCGATCTGCCTCTCCCAAAATCAACTAAAGTTAAAACCTTCAGGACATGTTTTGTTCCTCATGTCAGCATAGCCATGAAAGCATTGTAACGGATGAGAAATGATTTGCCATTCGTGCTTGGGGGGTGTTGTCTTCATTGCGTTTCCAAAAAAAGAGCATCAATTGGATATAACATGAACCACAAACAGAGGAAATCTTTACTAAGGGCAAAATCTGCCGCCCATTTACACAAAGAGAACACCTGCTTCCCTTTTCTTTAAAACAAAACATGGTCTCAAGTGCAGTCCAAAAAAAAAAAGGGGAAAAAAAGCCTGAAGTACCAGCAGGCTCTGACATGCATAACTGGCTGTATCATAACTCTAGCGTGAAAAACACTGTCAAAACTCAGACATAATTTTTAAAGACATAATTAGTGTTTGAGACTGAGGAGACATTAAACTGTTTAAGGTCGGGCACCTGAACAGTTGAAGCAGGAGCGTATTACCAGAAAATTATTGGAGGAATTATAAGCTTATAAGTGAAATGTAGCCTACCATACAAGATTGATCATCACAAACTACTGTGTATGATTATTATGGAGGTCGGCATTAGTTATATTTTGAAACGCATATAAATATAAAGTCGCATTGTGGGAAATAAGTCACAATTGCAAAATAATGGCGCAATTATGAGACATAAAGTAACAATCACCTATTTAATTATTTTTCACTATCTATTTTGGACAATAAAACTGAAACACAGGCCAATATAGTGTTAAAGATTTCACGCCTATATATGCACGGCCTGGTGGCCAGTCTTCACTGATTTTACATTCCAGAGTGTAAGGTTGAATTAGAGCAATAGCACAGCTGTTGAAAATATTGCAGTCCACACAACATAATGGGACACATGTCAGAGTTCAAAAGAGGACAAATTGTTTGTGAGCGTCTATGGCTCATCAGTGACCAGGTCAACAAGTCTTTGTGGGGTATCGAGAGCTATGGTATCCATGGTAATGTTGGCACACCACCACGTAGGACAAACCACATCCAACAGGAGTAACTGTCGACACAAGAGGAAGCTGTCTGAAAGGGATGTCCAGGTACTTACCTGGATTGTATCCAAAAAAAACATGAAACCACAACTGCAACTCACTGCAGAATTAAATGTGCAACCTCTAGCCAAACCTCTGGTCACTCGTGCCAATGTCAAATGTCAGTTTTACTGCCAACAGTGCAAATCTTGGTCAGTGGACATTGTGAAACGTATTGTTCTCTGATGAGTCCACCTTCGCTGTCTTCACAATGTTACTGTGTAGAGAAGCCCCAGAGAGGCTTAACGCTGCACTGTTGCTGCCCAAAGTGAAGCACAGGGGTGGATCAGTGATGTTTTGGGCTGCGATATCAAACATTTTCCTCCACCTCCGAGGCAAGCCAGGGCTAAAAATGTGCCAGGCAGGGCCAATAGCCTCGGACCTAAAGCACCAGTAGCCAGTAGCCCAGTTGGGCCAGTAGCCCAGTCAGCAGCGCTACCCTAAAACCCGCCCTTAACACGCCTCCATAGAACAATGTCACACAACCCCACCATTTACCAGCTGACTGAAAACTAGTTCGATCGAAAAATGAGCATGACAGAAGCAAATGTTTGGTCTTTACTTAAAGACTTACGATCACAGGAATGCATAAAAAAACTCCATTAAAGGGATAGTTCACCCAAAAATGAAAATTCTGTCATCATTTACTCACCCTCACGTTGTTCCAAACCTGTATTAGTTTTGGAACAACGTGAGGGTGAGTAAATGATGACAGAATTTTCATTTTTGGGAGAACTATCCCTTTAAGGCTTTTAAGTCCAAAGGCTTACACATTTAGAAAAATATTGATAAAATATCATATGTTTGCGTCACATTTCTTTAGAAAGAGTGAGCATTTCTATAAATTTTCCACAACATTATACAATGAAGTTTGAGCGATCTCTCCCATCTCACTATACTGTTATCCTTTCAGCCAGACCAACAGAGGGAGCTCATGGACAGAAAACAGGAGTTATGAGTTATACGAGTTAAAGGGTTAGTTCACCCAAAAATGAAAATTCTGTCATTAATTACTCACCCTCATGTCGTTGGACACCCGTAAGACCTCCGTTCATATTCGGAACACAAATGAAGATATTTTAGTTGAAAGCTGATGGCTGAGAAAGGCTTCACACAGGCCTCCATTGGCATTCAGTACATTGACACTTCCAAGATCCATGAAAGGCACTTAAAACGTCGTTACAAAGTCTATCTCACCACAGTGGCTCTACAATAATCATACAATGCGACGACAATAGTTTTTGTGCGCAAAAAAAAATCAAAATAACACCTTTATCCAACTTGTTCTTGTCTTCCGTGTGCGCCTCCACGACGCATGCGCGAGAATATGACGCAGATCCGGCGTTCGGACATATGACCCAGAAGCGATTTGTTTACGAGCAGAGGAAGACGCGCGTGTCTAAGCTGTTGGATTCTACATTGATCGTGCTTTAGGTCTCGGCGTAGTGCTCAAAATGGGGCTTCAATGTGTATTTCATCGATTCCCGAACACCGGCGCTACGTCATATTCTCGCGCATGCGTCGTGGAGGCGCACACGGAAGACAAGAACAAGTTGGATAAAGGTGTTATTTTGATTTTTTTTTGCGCACAAAAACTATTGTCGTCGCATTGTATGATTATTGTAGAGCCACTGTGGTGAGATAGACTTTGTAACGACGTTTTAAGTGCCTTTCATGGATCTTGGAAGTGTCAATGTACTGAATGCCAATGGAGGCCTGTGTGAAGCCTTTCTCAGCCATCAGCTTTCAACTAAAATATCTTCATTTGTGTTCCGAATATGAACGGAGGTCTTACGGGTGTCCAACGACATGAGGGTGAGTAATTAATGACAGAATTTTCATTTTTGGGTGAACTAACCCTTTAACCGGAGTATAACATATATGCAGATACATTAGTCTGGTATCAACAAAGGCACAGGGAAGAGACACAAAAAACATGAAACCAAATAAATACATGATTATAATCATATTTTGTCTACATTCTTCAAGCAGTCTCTGGTATTCGACTTATAAACATTATCGCAATGGTTAGCATAAGTAGCCTTTAGCATCGTATATAAATATAGATTTCTGCCTCATGCTGTGATCAGTATCCCCATCGGAACGCAAAGAAGTTATTTCAAACTTGCTGGTGTCTGAAAGTGAGTTTTGAGCTGAAAATTGTTTAAAATGTCTTAAATGTTCAATTTAGCTGTAGCCTGATATAACATGGGATATTAGCAGTGGTGTTAACCCTCTTCTGACTCAGGTAAACTCTGTTCATTACCACTCCTCAAGCCACAGTTGGCCCACTTTGGACCAAGGTGTTCAGTGGGCCAAAAACCCCTGGTCATTGGCCCCAAGGAAGCCCCGATGAGGCCCTATCAAGCCCCGGAAGTGACAGTGGAAATGTGACTGGCCCTGGCATGCTCTAGCACACTCGCTTTTGGCCACTGTTCTGGAAGAGGAATGGCTCAAAATCTATTATTGTTGTTGTTCTCCCACCCCCACCCCTCCCCCCTTTTTTTCTTTTTTTAAAAAGTATAATAACAACATGTTGGTGAGAAACTTCTATGCATTAAAGATTTATGCATATGGGATATGAATGTAAAACAGACATTAACATTTGATTCTAAGCCCACAGAAACTGCATTGGTTTTTTTTAACAAATATTTAACATTTCCATATTTATGTCTAAATGTGTTTATACATATAAATTCAGAGACATTTTTACCAGTCTTTTGCAATATAGTTCTTTATGATTGGCAGTCAGTCATGGTTTTGATTATAGATGTCCTTGTTAATTTAAACTGTTTAGAAATGGTTTTATTCCCCACGAGAAGGAGCGAGAGCATTTAGTGGGCAGGATTATTTCACTCATATCCACACAAAGAACACAAAACATGTGTTCCCCTGCAGTGGTCCTTGACTGTCCTCTTTCCTCTTTCCCAGTACAAGGACACAACTGGAGACAATTAGGAGAAAATGCTATGAGCAATATCAAACTTAACAAATGTTCTTTTGTTTCCTGTTCTTTGTCTTTCCATGTCACAGCTCTATGTTCAGAAAGGCACTAGCTTACTGAATATACTGCGCAATATGCATTATACTGTCTTTTTTTGTGAATTGGGTAGTATTGTGAGAAAGACTGAATTTTGCAACAATGAAAATTTCAAACCTTCTTTGCTGTCACATGACACAAATTTTCTCATTGCATGTTTAATTCAGCAATTGTCCAATTATTGTGAAAAAATGTCAACTTTTATGATATAGTATATAATGTATTTATAGTATTATCTTGACATATACTGTAGCATGAGTAAAAACAGCATTCTGTTATGTTTTCCAAATGTACAGGTTGTTGTGATTTAAACGATAAGGCTAATTTTAGGGAGGACGGGTGTGGGTTTCCTGCATAGATGTCAGTACAGATTGGGGTCAATAGCTTTACTGCACCGCTGAATTTACAGCGCAACACAGCGCTGTGTTGGATATACATGTAGCAGCACATCTCATATGCATATGAATGTATATAAGGATGGATATACAGTACATGTAATGGCAAATTCATACACCAAAGCAGGAGATCAAATGTACACACAGATACTGACACACTAATGCATGAGATTCATGAGCCACTTGTCCTGATCTTAGTGGAGAATCCTAGGGCATTCATGCTTCACACAAACAGACAAAAGTGCCGCTATCTAAACATCGAAACAGACGTTTTGCTAGTCTGAGGCTTTGAGCGATGTAATCCTTGGATTTCTGACCATAACAATCACATGCAAACTAGGAATGACATGTGTGTGTTTGGTTATGCATGTCTATACAGTGACATCCAACTGTCTGCATGCTACTACTGTGTATATGTTTTAAAAAAAATCATTTCAAATTATATTATTAGCCAATTATGTTTTGAACATCCTAAGCTTCAATGGATAAAGAACATCTAATCGTCTGTTCAAAGAGGCATGATCAAATGTCACAAATGTACTTATTCTCTTAATTAATTAATAGTGCACAATCTGAAATATTTAGTACTGACAAATAATGATGAGTAGGCTATATCTGTGCCTTAACAAGGTCGATGGGTAGAAGAGTTCAGAAGAGGGTGATGAAGCGTCAGATGGGACTGCACACTAGTTTTGGGCTCTTTTTAAAGAGGTTGATTTGGACAGAGGCAGTTCATTGATATTCAGGGATTTGACCTTTTAACAAGAAGCGGTCTCTGAGGTTAAAACAGCCACGCCTCTGTCCGGAAAGCTCTTCCTGCAAATGCACATACATCCACACACACTTTTACTTTTCAGGCGAATTTCTCCCTATAATATAGACAAGTATACAGACTACCATTCCATAGTTTGGGCCGGGACAGTTTTTTCTAAGAAATTAATACTTTCAAATTAAGCAAGGATGCATTAAATTGTTCAAAAGTGACAGTAAAGACAATGTTATGAAAGCTTTTTATTTCAATTAAATGTTGTTCTATTAAAATTTATATTTATCAAAAAGTTCCTTCAATTGTTTTCCTCCTTCCACATAATTTAAACAGCAACTGACAGCTCTCAGTATCCAAATCTTGTGCAACTAGCTTGTTGCATCCCACCCGAGATCCAGTCAGTAGGCTACTGATATCCTGTGTACTGATGTCCTGTGTGATGTCCTGTGCACATTTGAATTGTAACGTGCTGATCTAACCGCGGGAAAATGCGGCGCTGTTGTGCGTTCTACAGACTCAAACTGCGCTTCAGAACGGTTCAATCAATGAATAGCGCACATTTATTGTTTATGAACTAATGCTGATGAATAATGACAATGTTTACTTTACGATGTTTATAAAGTAATATGTTTTAGAAGGTTGTAACAATGCATATTTTATCTCCCTCATCTGAACTTGAAAGAGAAGCCCGCATGCATTTCAAAATAAGAGTCAATGTGTATTTCGAGCTTGTTTATAATTAAAGGTGCTCTAAGCGATGTCACACATTTTTTAGGCCAAAACATTTTTTGTCACATACAGCAAACATCTCCTCGCTATCCGCTAGCTGCCTGTCCCTTGAACACACTGTAAAAAAACGCTGTCCCTGAAGTTCCACAAACTGCAACAAAAACAAACTGGTGCAGGCTGGAAAGCAAAGCACAACAAACAGTGCTCCAGCCAATTGCCGACAAGAATGATTTGGGGGTGGAAATCATTCTTGTCGGCTATTGGCTGGAGCAGTGTTTGTTTTGCTTCACGGTCCAGCATGTACCAGTTATATATAAGTTTTTGGTTACACAATAAACTGTATTTAATTTCATTACCATTTAATTCATAGTCAGGAGGAAAGACTAAGAACAGTATTTGACACATTATTCAATAAAGTAACAGCGTTATAATAGTTAACTAAAACCATTAAAAACATGCATTACTTGAAATTAAATAAATGTTAACTGAAATAAAAAATAAATAAACTTAAACTTATTTGAAGCTTTAGCTTAACCTGAAAACAGAAGTACAAAATTATTTTTATTTTTTTAACTATATAGATGGTTTTTTTTTTTTTATATTTAAAAAAAAGTTAAGTGAGCTCTCTTTCATGTATTTTTGCGCTTGAAAGGTCAAAAACACAATTATGTCAAAATGTCAGTGAAGCCCTTACAAGTCTGCAGTCATAGCAAAATCACTTATTACAATAGCACATGGAGTTACACCGAGTGTGAATATATGTATAGGTTTTATATAGGAAAAGCTAAAATGTTATTAAAATGACTGACCAAAGCGACTGGCTCAGATGTCACGCTACATCCACGCTTTTGAATGGTATTTACATGCATGAAATGGTGCGTGGAGCAAAAGACACAATTTGTCACTGTTAGACTTTTCATTGGCCTCCCCTCCTTTAGTCTTTCTTTTTAGATGCAACAATTCTTGTTTCTTAAGAGATAAATAAGTAAGAAATATATTTGTAATTGAGATATGAAGTCACAATTATGAGAAATAAAGTCACAACTAGGAAAACGGTCACAGAAAGAAAGCAAGCAAGAAAGAAAAAGATGCGATGAGAGAATCAATGTGACAATCAATAAAGCAACGAGAAAACAAACAATCGCGTGATGGAAGTATGATAATAAATGAAGGCAAGCTATAACCCTTTGGCCTTCTGTAGTTTTATGTGCACAGATACACACTGACACATGTGCACACAACACACACTTTGGACTAACAGAGCTGGCACTAGTTAAGAGGAAACAGTAACAGCTGCTGCTGTGGCATCTGTGACTGGATTCCATTTTTCACATTTTTCACTTGATTAATTTCTCCTCACAGTGGACACTGCAAACACACACACACAAAATCAGTCATTTTTCAGCTCTGTAATTTAGACTGCTGACAGTTTAATTGCTGATCAAATGAAAATGGAAAACCATCAAATGAAAGTATTAAAACATCATCTGGCTGATTATGTTTTTGTACTAAGGATTGTTTTACATAAGCCATACATTGTAGCGCTTGGTTTTATTCACTAAACTAATGATAAAATCTAAATGAACGCCTGTTCAGATCTCTACAGAAATTTTAATGCTTTATTCTGGATCTCAATTTTCTTGGACCAGTGCTGGATAACCGACCTTGAAGGAGATGAGTGTTAACCACTGTAGACTCAGCTGTTGTGTCACATCAGCAATCCATTCCCATCCACAGGTGTCAGTTTAGCATATGTGCTTCTCCATTAAGCTAAAAACAACACTCAATACCACTATTGTGAAGGTAGAGATTTGTTGAAAAATGAATGGGAGGTATTGTAATCTTCAATACGGCAGCTGTGATTGGTAAAAGCGGAGTCTTGTCTTATTGCTCTAAAATGCACATGTGCATTAGAATTATGTAAAGAAGCAAGATTTCTTGAACGATAATTTGAAATTGTTATTAACATTTAAGCTTATTGTAGTGCTGTAAATCGATTAAAAACAATAACTAATTTATTGCACAATTTTCTTGATTAATCACAATTAAAAACATCTGAGTTTTTAATATTTTTATACTGCAATAATTCCACAGTTACTCGCCAAATCTATGTAGAAACAATTTAAACAGAGTTGTAATTATTTTAAATATTTTAAATATTTCTTTTTATGAATGAAGGCCAGTCTCACTGATACTAATACTGCTACTGATGTCTCAATTTTTTTTTTTTACATTAATGATAGACATTCAACATTACAGTATAATTGAAAGCTATATCAATTTCAACATTTAATAGGCTTTAAAAAAAACAACAACTTTTAATTTAAGTGAACTTCACAAAAAACCATTATAATAAATGTCATATTTACCTGTGGCCTTCCTATTTAACAGGTAGGAAATATATACAGATTGAATATAAATTTAATTGAATAATGTTATCAAACAGTCTGTTAACTTTGTTCTTTGATTAACATTAATGACAGACATCACATCAACTGGTTTATTAGGCTGCTGTCACTTTAAGATCTGTCGCTGCCGAACATGACAGATGTGACACGCTTTTACGCTCAACTCTTTAAGTTCAAGACGTTATTTAACTCATTTAAAAATGTTCTAGAATACTCCACAAAACGGGCATTTTGGCATAATTCTGTGTGCTATTCATTCAAGCGTGAAATAGAACTCGAGTCTGGCACTCTTTAACGTACTGCTCTGAGACAGAAGGTAGAAGATCCAAACGCAGCTTTATTAGAGGGTAATCCACAGTCGTAGTCAAAAGTACAGGCAAAAAGGTCATACACAGGAAAGCAGTCCAAACAGGCAAACAAGGCAAGAGAGACAGGCAAAAGGGTAATCCACAGAACGGGCAAGTAATCAAAGACCAAGATACATGAAACCAGGGAAACGCTCAGAATTGCAGTAGAAACACTAAACAAGACTTCACAGTTGATGATAGAGTGAACATGGTTTATATAGGCTGGGGTAATGGGGTAATGAGGTGATGAGACAGGTGCAAACAATGAATGATGATGAGTCCGGGCACAGGATTATGGGTAATGTAGTTTGTGATGAAGTGACAAGTCCGGGGTGGAGTGCCCTCAGGTGGTAATCAAATTTTCTAACCGGCATGCACTGCTTCAAGTCAGCCGCTGATCGGTCTGCGCATCGCTGCATCAAGTCCAACAAGCCTATTGACAACACAAACAGACAGGCATGTATGAAAACACACTGAGTGACACTTTGTCCAAGTCCATGGACAAAACATAACATAACTGTGACAACGTGGTTTGGGGGGGAAATTGCACTTCCTTGTTAACTTTGAAACAGGAAAAAGCATGAAGACTTAAAATTCACACCTAATTCTTTTTCATTTACTTCTTATATTTCTCTTTTTATGGCAGCCCGCACTGAAACCCACTAAAAACTTACCCTTAAAAAAAAATTTCAATCGGAAACTATACATACAACAAATCAAGTTTCCAGGTCAGAAAGTCACATGGTGACGTATTGGACGTATTTATTCTACAACATAAACCGCATCTTTAATACCCTCTTGTGATTTTTAAAAAATCTTTTACTTTTCTCGAAAAACACGGTTGCTACGAGTAGCTATAAGGGACTACAGAGGTTGTCGGGGATATTAAACATCAGCAACTCTGTGCCATCCTCTGCAGGTCAGGTGAAGTATAACAAGCCGTGCCACCTTGGTCTTTCCTTCTTGTATGCGTATTACCTATAGAGTATAGACAGACAGTAGCTGCCTGGGGGCGTGGCCAAGATGGCCGCCGAGTGAACTGACTTGCCTTAAAAAGACTTTGATTGTGGTCATCTTTTTCATTCCTCTGATGGAGTGAGAGCTGCTAGCATTCAATGTTGCTACAAGTACTTATGCTTAGAAATGAGTAAATATGTTTAAATTACCAAAGTTGAAGGTTCATCGAGAGTAGCATGTCAACACACTGAGACACAAGAGTCAATCAACAGATATGACTTTCTTTTGTCTGTACAAAAGATGAGAGTCCCACTGATCCTCAAAATCATTACAGCTTCTGCCAAGGAGCGTTTTAACAGGTTCCAAGGACCACGGCTTACTTTTTAAATAAAACATAAACAAGGAAAATATCAAACCCATTAATCTTTCATTAAGCTAGCCCGGATAAAAAAGAATCGCTTAAAGTATCATTCGTTACCATCACTGCGAGAGCACAGGCCCCCTGCTAACTTCAAAGGCTTTCTCACAGAAAAAAGAGAGGATAGAAAGAGAGGATGAGAGAAAGAGAGAGAGAGAGTCAGTTAGCTAGCTGTTTGCTACTTTGCGTTTGGCAGCGAACCAGCTTGTGGTCGCTTTTTTATCTTCTGACAGAGAAAGACAGAGAGTGAGATTGTTAGCCTCGTATGAACATTATCAAGACAGTTTCTTATAACACACACCCACTATAAACAAAGCGCAGCATATAGAGCCCAACAGCAGATATAAGCTGTCTGCCAGAGCCACCTTAGCAATATGGAGTTATTAATGTTGGAAAAGATGATATTTTATTGCTTTGGTGACCTGCATATATTACATATGCATTTTTTTTCTTTTTCTGTACAATTACACATTATATTAATTGAGTACTTGATGCGACCGTCTTTTCTGTATGTGTGTGTCATTTGCTGACCTCATTTCATACCCTTTTGATTTTGATTTCCAATTGGGAGAGATCCTTTTTTTTTGCCTTTTGAATGAATCCACAAATGACCTAACCTATAAATTCAACTTGACATTAATAGTAAGTGCACATTTTGTAGATGCACAGCTTTATCTTTTTTATGTTAGACTTTTAGCAAAGTTCCATATGTGTAAATGTAAATTCTCTAATTTAAAAATAATCTGAAAAAACAAAAGTATTATTATTTGTTTGTTAGTTAGTTAGTTAGTTAGTTAGTTAGTTAGTTAGTTAGTTAGTTAGTTAGTTAGTTAGTTAGTTAGTTAGTTAGTTAGTTAGTTAGTTAGTTCATTCATTCATTCATTCCCCTTAAAGACCCACTGAAGTGCCTTAAAAAACGTGTTGTAATTTCCACTGAACCAGGAAGACAGTGTGGGACATGTCGAACAGCTCCTCCCCTTTTTAGAAATCACAGCGGTTAAGCCGCAGTTTCCTTCTAATCTTTCAGCGTTTTTCCTCCTAATTTACAACATATTGCTAGCCTCGAAATCTAGACGCACCCTAGCGGCAGCAAATCTAATTTGCAGCCAGGGTAGTCTAGCAACTCTCCGTTGGCGTGCGAGCTGGAAAAACCAAACTCTGGTCAGGCCAATCACATCGTGTATAGAGTCGTTGGGAGGGCTTAACATAATGACGGCAGAGTTGCCGCGGTTCCACATGCTACTTGTAAACAAAGAAGCGGGCGAACAGCGGTCTTTCGAATCAGCTTTGGCCGCAACTATGGAAGACTTGGAGTTAAGCTTTTCTTTGAAAAAAGAACAAAGAACGGCACTGAAGACATTATTAAGAAATGAAGATGTGTTTGGAGTTTTGCCGACCGGATACGGCAAAAGTTTAATCTATCAACTAGCTCCGCTTCACCTTCTTCGTTGCTCTGGTTGGTTGTAACGCTATCCTATTGCGTGCAGAGGGAATTTGAAAGACAACGTTTATCCCGCCCCTCGGATTGAGCCCTGCCAATGGTGAGTTCCCAGACCCAACATCTTGATCTTGAACATATCACTTTAAAATATAGCATTCTGTGCAAAATTCAAATGGGTCCGAAACGTTTTGTTGTCTGCGCCGACTCGTGCATATCCACTCTGTGCTATCATGTCTCTGGACTGGAGCAGACTATGTGTGCGCTGCGGTGGTTCGCGTGTCGACTAACATTTCATTCATCATGTAGAAAATAGTAAAGATGTAAAGTGACAAATTTTCGTCTCAGCTTCAGCGTCTATTTATAATGGGGAGCGGGATGCTTCAGATTCTAGAGACCATTTGATTGGACCGAAAATCTGATGAGAAGCTGAAGTGGAGAGTGATGTTATCAAAATCGTTAATCTGCATTGGGGGAAGTGAGAGACTGTATAAGTTTTGAATGCTTCTAAATGCGAATTTTGTCATTGTTTTAGTACCAAACCAAACAAAACAAAACAAAAAACATCTCAGCATTAATATTTATCTGTTGAATTCTGTTTTCATCATATTGTAATTCTGTCTGCTATTTATATTTATTTTTTATTTTTTAAAGATTAATTATCTAATTTAATATAAAATCCTTTATATTTAAAATGTTCTCTTGTTTTTATAAATTTGTCTCATTTTTTATATATTTAATGTTTCGGTTTATGTGCAGTACAGTACAGCTGCAGTACAGGTGTCATGACTATATATAAATATGTCACGAAGGGCAACCATTTTTAAAATGTTGTTTATCTCAGATATATTGATAGTCTTAATCTTAAAAGGATAGTTCACCCAAAAATTTAAAGTTGATGTTTATCTGCTTACCCCCAGGGCAGCCAAGATATAGGTGACTTTGTTTCTTCAGTAGAACACAAATGAAGATTTTTAACTCCAACCGTTGCAGTCTGTCAGTTGTATAATGCATGTCAATGGTAACAAAATCTATGAGAGTAAAAAAACATGCACAGACAAATCCAAATTAAACCCTGCGGCACGTGACGACACATTGATGTCTTAAGACACAAAACGATTGGTTTGTGCGAGAAACCAAACAGTATTTATATAATTTTTTACCTCTAATACGCCCGATCACTTCCGGGGCTTGTGTAAATGATGCCAGATCGTGTACAGACCACACGCACCGGAAGTGATCGGGCGCTCAAGGCTGTTGGACATAGTGGTGTATTAGAGGTGAAAAATTATATAAATACTGTTTGGTTTCGCGCAAAAAACGATCGCTTCGGGTCTTAAGACATCAATGTGTCGTCACGAGCCGCAGAGTTTAATTTGGATTTGTTTGTGCATGTTTTTTTACTCATAGATAAACATCAAATTTTCATTTTTAGGTGAACTATCTCTTTAATTGTTTAACTTTTATATGGCCCTTTTGGGTTTTTTCTAATAACAAATTCGGATTTGTTTAACAAATGGCAAGTCGACTCATCCACGACACCATTTATTCCAAGTCCAAGATTTTTTTTTTTTACCAAATCGTTTACACATTTTCACAATCAATGTTTACTTAACACTATAACTGAGACTTACATTTTGCCTCAAGAGCAGCCTGAATTTAGTAGCATGAGCCATCTCTCTCTATCTCTCTCTACAGCGCTTCCCTTTGAACCTTTGTCTCCATGTATCATTAAAAATGTAAATCAGACCCCCATCCTCACATGACTCTCACACGCCTCTCAACATGTTATGCGTTGCAGCTGTAATGGACTGGAAGCTGGGTTTCTTGCTTTGATTTGGCTCACAGACCGGAGAATGGGCAAACGCTTCAACTATCACACCTGTGCCAGTCTGATACGAGCTGCTTGGAGTGCCCGCTTTGTAGCTGTGCCAGACTGGGAGAGATTGGGGTTTGTGCAGCAATAGTCCGTGCTGGTAAAGCGGGTCAGGTTATGATGCTCCTAGGGTGCCAAGTGGAGCAAAAGTGAAGTATGATGATCACTGGATGAGTTGTTATCCATGTCAGGCATTTTACAATGTCAAGTTAGCAAGTCTTTTTTAAGTGTCAGTTTACATTACAGTTATCAATTAAGCCAATAAGACATATAAGAATTTATTCTAAATATCAGTGTTGGTGAGTTACTACACTCTAAAAAAAAAAGGTTCTATGGAACCAAAAATGGTTCTTGGCTCGTAATCATAGGGGAATCTTTTTAAGCGCTATATAGCACCAATTTTGGTGCTTCAGTGGTTCTTCAGCGGTTCTTCAGAGGTTCTTCACCGGTTCTTTGACTAAGGTGCTATATAGCACCTCTGAAGGACCGCTGAAGAACCACTGAAGCACCAAAATTGGTGCTATATAGCGCTTAAAAAGGTTCCTCTATGATTACGAGCCAAGAACCATTTTTGCTGCCATAGAACCTATTTTTTTTAGAGTGTAACTAAACGTAAACATGCTACTAACTTAAGCTGTGTAGCACTACCAAACAAATTTGTTTTTAATGTCACATAACTGCTGAATCAAGCACACTCTGTTTCTCATGTGGTGCTTGTCAGTCCAAATCTTCTCTCTCTTATAACTTTGGGAAGCCCAATTCATTCCAATGATTTGGTTCGTCCTATAATGTCCTCTCTCTTATATTTAACAGTTCGATTCAGTGAATCGATTTGTCATAAACGGTTCTCTCTCTCTCTCATTCATATTAGAGGCGGACTTTTTTTTTTCTTCGGGAATCCCGCAGGTCATTAGCCTGGATGCCAGCCGAACTTAGCCCCAGCCCACAACATTTGAGGTCAGGAAGTTTGGTCTGGACTTGATCCGTTGTGGAGCAACTATTCTCGAACCAGAGCAGTTCGGACCAATCAAATTGTCCAAGTGGGCTTCATACCATGATGGACAGATGATCAACAGTAACGTAACCATCCACGTCACCAAAGAGCGCTTGGGTTGAATTTGTTTACTAAACGGAGAACTTGTTCGTATATGCTTTCACCTTTACTCTCTCAAAAATGATGATTGTGTTGGTAAGAACTCTGTGTATCCTTAAATTCTTTTTACAACACCGGCAAAGATCCTTTACACTCATCTTCTTCTACTTCTTCCAGCGTGCGTGCAGTTGAGTTCTGTTGACAACTCTGCGTCACTCAACATACGTCACATTGCTCTGATTGGTTGTAGGTCTATCCAATTGAGTGCAGAGGCATTTCTTTCCTGGTTCGGTTGAAACACACCCCATTAATCACAGCCCAATGGAGCAGTATCAGACTCATATTCTGACTAGAATCTGAGTATGACGACGTCAGGCTAGTGGGTCATGGGAAACAAAATCACGTGATTGGGACGGGAGAGGAAAAGATTTCAGTGAGAGTGGTCGGAACCAGGAATCGTAACAACATTATGATACCAAATATACACAAATATGCCGTTTTAATTTTGAACTAAATTCTAGTTGCCCTGTCTCTTTATGCTCTCCTGTTTGCTTTGGTGTGGCTGGTTAAGTGAATGACGTGCTCCACACCCGTAACAGTTGGTGGCGGTAATGCACCAAGTTGCCAATGCCAACCACCAATAATATAAGAGAAGGAGGCTTTCCCATGCACATTGTAGCCACGAAAATCATAATCAAAATGGAGTCAGACATGAAAGCCATGCTTTCTTTGGTAAATATGCCAGCTGCAAGACATTTACAGCACGTGCGTGTGTGTGTGTGTGCATGCATGCCTGTGTGTGTTTGCATAGATGATTTACATGGAATTTAATGTGTGTGCATTGTTTAAGCTTTCAGTTCAATAAATTAAACAAAAAACACATTTTAGATTTGTATTCAAATAAGTGGGCATGCTGTGATCTGTAACTCATTTTTTACAGTAACTGACAGATTCCAGCCAAAAAAAAAAACCAACACGGGAGTGGGAGGGAACGGGAGTCATTCTTCTGGGATTGGGAGGGGACGGGATTTGCCCCAGTTTTTTCGTGGGATTGGGATGGGACGGGATTTTTTTGTGGGAGTGGGAAGGGGAAGGTTTGAAAAACCTCTAATTCATATATTGTTGGTAAGTCTAATTTATTCATATTAAAGTGCGAAAGGTTTTTTTTTTTTTTTATTACCTTTCATGTAGTGTGTACCATAGTTCTAAGTGAATGAAAACATCCTGCAAAGTTTTAAAACTGAAAGTGCGGCGTATATAAAGTTATTGTCTCTCAAAAGTAAGAGTCAACTCAGAGTCAATAAAACGAATCGTTTTTCAAACGAGCCGTTTCGTTGTCCAATTATTGCATGCGCAGACACCAGTGAAAACTTGAACCACCTCAAACAATGCAGTGAGCATATACTGGATAGAATCATGTCGAGAAGACGCTGTGCTCTACATTGTGTTTATTGTGTTTCATATTGTGTAGGTATCTGGCTAACTGGCCAATACATTATTACTGTCTTACTGAAATACTTCTGTAAATCAGCTGTGGGCTGCAGTTGTTATTGATACAGTTTCCGCTTGTGCACCGCAATAAATTAGAAACACACACAAATTGTTAATGCTGATGGTGAGGAATTACAGTTGAAACATCTCATAATGTACCTCAAACTGAGTAGCATCACTGAGAAACGTCCTGCTCAAGGCTCGGGTTGAATAACTAGTTCTTCCGTTGTTTCATCATCGATTCGGCCTCACGCTGGGATTGGTGTAAAATCTGCATCATCGTCTACAGTGTGTACAATCGCTGAGCTTTATAGGAAGCCTCCTGACGGAGCTGACAATCAGTTATGGTAATGTACGTTTGTTTCCGAAATATGCGCTATACGCGGTAGACCAATCAGACTGAGCCATCTGACCAATCAGAGCAGAGTAGGCTCACGGAAAGGAGGGATTTAGATAGACTGATTCATCCATTTGAGAGTCATTGAACATTGTGGTGGTGTGCAATGTATATTATGAGAAAATTAAACCGTTTTTTTACCTTTGATGCATATAAAGCTGTTGTTGGAGACCTCCAAAACAAAATTAAGAAACTTTAAAATAGCATAATGGGCACTTTAAATTGCTCTCATATAGAACTGAGAAGGCCGATTCAGCTGGTTCAGGTGTGTTTAATTTTGGAGCTAAACTCTGCAGGACAGTGGCCCTCCAGGATCATGATTGGACACCACCAAATCACTTGAATGAATCAGTGTTCTCAATTCTATATGAGAGCAAACTGATTTAATACGGCTCTCTATTTAGTGTTGTATATATACGAAAGTCTTGAATCAGAAGCGATGCAACCTGTTTTACAGAATATGGAAGATTGTTGCGCATAACCCCCATTGGACTTGACAAGAATATATGAGTGAGAGAGAGATCCGTTTATGAAGAATCATTTCACTAGAATGAATCAGACTGTTCAACGCAATATGAGAGAGAAAGGGCGGTTTAGGACAAACTGAATCACAAATGAATTGGACTTCACAATGTTATATGAGAGAGAACCATTTATGATGAACCGATTCACTAATGAATCGAACTGTTCAATATGAGAGAAAGGACAGGTTAGGACAAACCAAATGGGACTGTTCAATGCTATATGAGAGAAAGGACTGTTTAGGACAAACTGATTCACCAGAACGAATCGAACTGTTCAGTATGAGAGAGAGGACAGTTTGGACTCTATCAAATGTTGCTTTCATAAATGATTTGATTCATAAATGCGGTGTATTGTTTCTATATTTAATCAATGTTTATATTAATAGAAACCTATTAAACAGTTTGGATCATATGGATTACTTTTACAATTTCTTTTTGTACTTTTGATGTGTGAAAGTTTTGATTTCACGGACAAAAATGTGAATAAGCCTACGCTTTTTATCGTAATTTCATTATTTCAAGTCTGATGTTGTCACCAGAATTGTTCATTCATTTAAAAAATATATATATTTACTGTATTTAATGTTTAACAAAAGGTTACATTGCTCTTCATTATATCAGTCATTACTAAAACTATGATGCAAAACACTCTCATGCACAAACTTTAAATAAAAGCATGTTTTCGTATGCTTTTTGAAATGAGGGGTAAGGTTGAGGGAGGGAACTCAGCAGAGCTCACTGGATATTTCCTGTTTCTGATGGAGCTGAAAGTGGAAAAATGTTTTTGTGATTGACGCCCAGCCTCCATTTCAACACTATGTAACACAATGATTAGCTCAAGAATGTGTTAGGTTTAGTCTTGGTTGTGTCGGATGGTTTTTGGTGGTTGGATGGGTGAAAGGAGGAAAACGGAAGGGTGCTGAGATTTAATGAGATTCTGGAACAGTGGGGGAGATGGTTTTAATTACTGCTGAGGACTCGTCCAGAGGGGTGGAGGAGATGGGTGTGTGTGAGTGTGTGTGTGTGCGCAGGGGCTTTGCTGTGTGTCTTAGGGTGGGAGTTCACACACTGCTACAGGAGCATGCTGAGATTCTCTGCCTTTGATGCTCACTTCTCCGTGGCCTTTCTCCGCTCTCTCCCACACTTTTCCTTCTTTTGCTCTGTCCTTCGTACCCTGTCTCCTTACAGCTCATTGTAACTCCAGAAAACTTTGTTAAGGCCATGGTTTGGACTAAGAGAAGAGATATAAAAAGGCTTAACTTCAATGACCTCCAAATTTCTGTCAGAACTTTGTGGGGGACAAGAGGAAATCTATCGGTTAAATATACAGTTTAAAAAAACGTGTTAAAACCTGTTGAAAAGACCAGCAGAGCATTGGAGTGCTGGTTATCTTAACTAGCTTCACCAGCAAGTAGCCTATTCCTTGATCAACCAGCTTCACCAGAAAGTGAATATTTTTGCTCCAAACCAGCTCTAACCATCATAAACCAGTCTGAAAATGCTGATCTAAGCTGGTATTTTCAGATGGGATGGAACTCGAAAAGTTTAAAATGTAGAAGCACAAACATTTTCATGCTCTGAAGGCACATTTACACCACAAAATTCCAAAATGGCATGCCCACATGAACCATAAATCAAGACTAAAAATCCAGTGTGTCATTCCAGATTAATCAAAGTGAATCAAACTGTGTCCTGCAGTACAAAAAGCTCCTAAACAATCTATCTGATAGTTGATTCATGTGAATTGGTTGCGTAGTTCAGTCCCAGTGCCCTCAGCAGGAGTCTGTTGCTACGCTCCGTCCCTCTGTTCCCCTCTGCCGCCCAACTGTGTCCCCACTCTTTTGTTGACTTTGAAAAAAGATCACATAGCCTCCCTGCTCAGCGTGGGGGGAACAAGAGAGAGGAGGGGGGCACGGCAGGGCTCCGCTATGGTCAACATGAGATCCCCCATCCTATACAAAAACTCTCACTCCTTCCCCTCTACACAAAAGAACAACAGTGAAGTAAGCTAATGTTTGCGCATGCGGGCCTCTATTTGAGGTTAGAGATACCAGCGTGGATAGGATCTCATAGGCACTTTCAGTGTTTCATAAGACTCACCAATCAGGTTCTGAGATGAGGGTCACATGTCTTGAACGTTTGAATTGGAGCAAGTGCGTAAAGGTTTGGGTGGTTAGCACTGGCCTGTTAGCTCCTGGTAGATGTTGTAACTAGGCATGTGACGGTATAAAATTTTCATGAAGCTTTTATCACGGTATATGGTATTATCACAATATTGAAATAAGTTGCAGAAAAAAAGTGTTGTTATAGCCTACTATAACAGGTTTAATAACTTTCTTATAACAAAAAGAACTCTACATTTAAATACAATAAAGAAATACACAAATGTATAAAGTAGGGCTGGGCAAATTAACGCGTTAACGCGGGCGATTAATTTTTTCAGCTTAACGCAATTAAAATATTTAACGCAAATAACGCAGCGTCCGTTTTTATATCCATTTTTGCTTAGCATTACATGATCATCACGCTCTTATTCATGTAAATGCTTCCAAGCGTGACAAGACACAAGCGAACGCGCTGTATGCCAAAGTCCTGTGTGTGTGTGTGTGTGTGTGTGTGTGTGTGTGTGTGTGTGTGTGTGTGTCAGTGTCCTGTCTGTGTGGATGCGTCTCGTGTCAGCTCAAGGAACACACACACACACACACACACACACACACACACACACTCGACGCATAGATAGACTTGCGTCAGTTTCCTGCTCACATCGAGTTCTCTTTTGCTCTTGAACAAACAATAACACAGAGGTTTTTGAGTATTCTCATATTAGGAGTCTTAAATTTGTTAAATAACGTCTTAAATGAACTTAAAGAGTTGTGAGGAAATGAGATGCGCGGGACAGCGCGTGAGATCCGCGGCTGTTCTTAAAGTGACAGGAGCACTGATGATGCCTGTCATTAATGTTCATCAAAGAACAACGGGAACAGAGACAAGTGTAGCTTTAATGATGATTCATCTATATTTAATTTATTATTTATGCCGTTAAGAAAGATAACTATTACATTTCTGTGTGTATAACAGGGAAGGCCATGGGTATATAACATTTATTATTTTGTGTTTATGTAAAGATTGTTTTAAGTTCACTTAAATTAAAAGTTGTTTTTTTAAAGCCTAATAAATGTTGAAATTGGGAGCTTTCAGTTATACTGTAATGTAACGTCATTAATGTTTCATAGACACTTTAGTATCAGTGATACTGGCCTTCATTCATAAAAATATGACAATACAACACATTTAAAATATGCTGTCTTTAAATTGTTTATACATTAATTTGGAGAGTAACTGAAATTATTACAATATCAAAATATTAAAACCGTAAAATATTAAAAACTTGTGATTAATCGCGATTAATTACAGAAAAAAGTGTGATTAATAAGGCCTAGTTAATTTTTTTTAATCGATGCCCAGCACTAGTATAAAGTAAATACATATTTCAAACAGATTAACAGAAGTGCAAAAGAATTAAAAAGAACAATAGGTAACACTTTACAATAAGGTCTCACTAGTTAACGTTAGTTAATGCATTAACTAACAATAACAGAGCAAATAGCTATATTTTTACAGAAGTTCTTTTTCTTTGATAACGTTAGTTGAAAAAACCAACTGTTAGTAAATTTTAGCTCAAGTCCTTTAAATAATACAGTTACGACTTTTGATTTTATTTGTTATTAAATGTTGAAATTTACATTTAACTAAGATTAATTAATGCTTTAGAAGTATTTTTTATTGTCAGTTTGTTAACTAATGAATAACTAGTGGTAAATAATGGTAGCCTGGCTCCGCCCTCTGACGTACTTCCGCTCAATTTTCATTTTCCTTCAGTACTCCATCTGGGATTGCTGTATATTCTTTGGTTTTCTCTGGTCAAATTTTAACCGGTCCAATCAGCGAACAGAGGGAGTGGCTGAGAACAATGACGTTGATGTCGTGCGATGACATACGTCACGACCAAACGTTAGCGTTTGGTTATGGCAGATCCAGGGTGTCTCTGGGCAGATCCAATAGTTTTAAACTTCAACAGAGTACCAGCCTTCAAGGAGGTTAACGCTTGTCAATGGAGAGTGGCCAGACTCTCTGTACAAATGAAATGTAGGAGAGTCTGGTAGGACCAGGCTAAAATAATGGAGCCTTATTGTAAAGTGTTTGACTGAATAATAAAGAATCAGAACATATTCAAACACCCTCTGGTATTCAAGTATCTTATTAGGCCCCTAAGTTAAAAGTCCTGTTCTTCGTGATCCCATTTTTCAAACTTTAGTTAGTGTGTAATGTTGCTGTTAGAGCATAAATAATACCTGTTAAATTATAAAGCTCAAAGTTCAATGCCAAGCGAGATATTTAATTTAACAGAAGTTCCCTTTCAAAGCCTACAGCGAACGGCCGGTTGGGACTACATCTCTGTACATCCTGCTTTAATTACGTCAGTAGAGCAGTTTGTCGACTAACCTCCGCCCACAAGAATACGCGAAAAAGGGGGCGTGGTCTTGTTGCTCCCGCGTGGATAAGAGGAAGTGTTGTGTTCGGTTGCGTTTGTATAGTTTGTTTGTCGCCATGTCGTCGAGACGCTGTTATTTTCATCCTGGAGTCAAGTCACCTTTGTTTGGCTTTCCCAGGGACGCTGTACTTAGAGATCATTGAGCGCATGCATCTCCCCGTTATGGTGAGAGGCGTGACCTTTCCGGTAACGTGCGCTAAGCTGCTGTCGAATCACAACACGGGAACCGCTGGCACAATCAGAACTCGTTACGTGTTTCTGAAGGAGGGACTTCATAGAACAGGGAAATCCTCAAGCCGTTTTGAGGACAGTGAAAACAGCAGTATACAGATAAGTAAATTGTGTGAAAAATACTGTGTTTTTTTTACACGCGAAACATGAACACATGTTATATTGCACACTGTAAACACAATCAAAGCTTCAAAAAAACACGAAAAACGGGACCTTTAATAGCTAATTATTTAGAATTAGAATTTTTAAGTCAAAAACTTACTTAAGCTGGACAAATAACAATTTTCTAGATCTGATGTACAGCTAAAACAATCTTTGAATGAATTTCCTTTTATCACTGTAAAGCTGCTTTGAAACAATCTTGTAAAAAGCGCTATATAAATGAAGGTGACTTGACTTTACTTATTCCATCCTGTATTCTGATTCTGATTGTTTGGCAAGAAAAAAATTGTGAATTGTGAAGTTACTTTGATTATATCATCATATATTATATAATAGTTAGTAAATATTTTAGCATTTTATCTTTTATCTTATTTATTTATTGTTGCTGCTGGCAATTCGGCCGATTGGTGATAATACAAAAAAAGGACATATTCTCACTCTTTGTGTTTAAGCTTAAAACAGGGGTTCTCAACTCTGGCCCTCAAGGTCCACTTTCCTGCAGAGTTTAGATCAAACTCACCTGCCAGTAACTTTCTTGTAATCCTGAAGCTTGATTAGTTTGTTCAGTTGTGTTTGATTAGGGGCTGGAGTGAAACTCTGCAGGAAAGTAGATCTTGAGGGCCAGAGTTGTGAACCCATGGCTTACAATTTAAAGGGGTCATGAACTGGGTTATTTATTTATTTTTACTGTTGTCTGAGGTTAACTAATGATGTTTAATCATAAGTAACTTAACTCATGGTTTATACATTCAAAAACGTAATAATGAATAAGTAATAGGCTATTTTCTACCCTGGTTTTGAGACTAGACCCCATGCTCGGTTTTTATGGGCGTGCCGCATTGAAGACTTGAAAGTAAACACCCACTGCATATGATTGGATAACAGTTTGGCATATTATAATGAGCTTCGACTCCATCAGTACATGTGGGAATTGTTTTGAAAATGTTAACCGGAATGATTCGCCCACAGCAGGGATTGCAAAATATCTTTATCAAACAAGCACAATGATTTACCTCTCATCTATGCTGGGCTACAGAATCAGGATTTCGTCTTGAGGCGGCGTTTCACCGCACTCTGACGTCAAGGGGACGCACATTCGGAGATCGATCGTTTGATGAGCCAGCAGTCAATAAAAGCTTTTCTTTGACTAACAAGGAATTTTTCAGCTCTGAAACTTACAGGATTTTCTATTACCATGACCTTTTATATATCAAAAGCTCAAGGGAAAGTGGATTTCTCAATTCATGACCTCTTTAAGACAAATGAACAAAAAAAACCTCCTCAAATCTCTGTTTGTTTTCTCCCAAGGGATGTAGGCTCCCCTATCTAAAAGCCTCAACTCCTATTTTCTACTTTTGGCAGATGTTTTTCCACTGACATGGAGTTACCCTGTTTCTCAGCAGCAACTATTAATAAAGAATGACGAAACTGATCCCAGGTCTGCCTAAATAGGGCACGAACACCCTATAACAGGGTGACCTTCGCTGGTCTTTATCTTTCGCTCCCCTATTCTAAACACATCCCTCCTGCATGCCCACAGACCCAGAGCTGGTCAAGGGCACATGCAGTGCCGTCTGCCCTTGATATGTTTTATCAAGTGTGAAGGAAGTAGCATGTGCCAAGAAAAACATGTCTATCTACAGTTGAGGAAAATGTGCACTTGGGCAAGTGGGCCTGCCTTTTGTTTGTGCGTATGATTAAAAACATTTCAGTGGGTAGAACATAAAGACCGATAATTGCCTTATCTGTGAGAGCAACCCACATTTCAAATCCACCCCCCAGTGGTAAAAGCCAGCAGGACATTTTCATTAGCTGAAATATATTCTCAGATAGAACAACATCTAAAGTGACGCTGTCTGAAGCTGCTATAACATGGAGCAGATTACTGTGTGGTTCTGTCAGCGAGCGCAGCTTGATTCTCTCCCCCCCACCCTTACTCTTCTTCACTTTATATTGAGTGTTGCTAATCAGTCTGACACCCTGAATGTGCGACGATAGCCGAAATCTGTCATAACTGATCAGTTTCATCCTCATTCGGGCTGTTAGTATTGCAACCACACTAGCAGGCATGGTAGCAACAGCTAAATGGTATAGCAACTGATTTCTAAAATAACTTTGATGAATTGTTTAGCACCAGCTATTTGAGCGAATGCTACTTCTTAAAGGTGCACTCATTATTTTTTTCCCTCTGAAAAATTTAACATATAAGAAATAAATAGTATTTTTTCAAACTGTAAATAGTCTTTTTGAAATATTAATATTTGAGATGATATGAAGAATAAAAGCTGTTTTGTTTAACTCTTTCCAGCGTTTTTTTTTTAAGTTGCCAGCCGCTGCCAGCATTTTTTATCATTTTCACAAAAAATGTATGGCCACCAGAATATTTTGTTGAAAGAATATCTGAACATGCAAAATATTTAAAAAAGAAAGAAAATATCATCTGCTTTATAAAAAATATATATATATTTTAACTTCATGCATTCTATTTATCAACACTTAACCCATTTGTGCCCAAATTTTTCTGAATGGTTAATAATAATTAATAGTGTCCTATGTGAACATGTTCTGCATTTATTTTCCCCAGATCTTGTTTTTTTTCTTGAAAATCGTATTTGAATGTGTGGCAACTATAGTTGCCAGAAGTCTTGTGCACCCCTTCAATGTTAAATTTGAATAGGAGGAGAACATTTGGCATCTAACTCAAAATAACTGCTTTCAACAGATCAATCTTTATTCATAAACAAATGTATTATGTATAAAAGTCGAAGAACGTTCGATGCAAACTCAAAAAAGCTGCATCTATCTTATAATCTTTTGAATATGAAAACGCAACAAACAACAAATACATTTGTCTTAAAGTGGTGGGACATTGTGCAGAACAAATTTCAGCCAACAGGGCATTATTAAAAATTTAAATGAAAATAAATAAATTAATAGAATGACGAAAAAATTATATCTATATAACAAAACAAATAACAAAATAGTCCCATAGTATTCAATGGCTGACTGTGATTTCATATAATAATGTAAATGTAAACTCATTACTTGTCAGAATCCTTTTCCACATTATAATGGAATCGTAAGCTTCTACTCATAAAATTAATTGGGGTCCTTGACCAATTAGAATGAAACGCACCCAAACTGGATGAAAGGTCCTCAATATTTTGTCCGTTACAAGACATTATATCATAAAATATGATATTTTTCCCTATCGAATTAAGGTCTACTGTACAGTAGAGATGTCAGTTAAAGTGTTAAGTTATGTTTTAGGTGGGATATTATGAAACCAAAAAGCACTAAACAAGACTAAAAATCTTGATTTATTAACCTATTAACAAAGTATTCCCCATTGCATGATATATGTCATAAGTCATTTGCCCACCGGCTATAGTTGCCGCTTGGACTTTTGACTAAGTTTACAAAAAAATATATTGTAAGATTTGTTTTGTTTGGATGATTCTAGAGACCTTCATGATTATATAAGCATACCCAAAGCTTGCAGTCTTATAGCTCATCCTGGGTCGACATTTCATTCTGTAACATTACTCGGTTTTGATTTATATGCTGTTTAATGTTGGTGATCGTTATTTTACGTATGATTAAATATTGCTTGTTTGTGCTGCTTCTTCGCTTGTGCTTTGATCAGGAGATCCAGTACTCTTTCAGAAGATGTCATAGCGCCCCCTAGCGTATCACCGTGAAATCCCTGAGGCTTGTATAGGCTAGTGTCCTCCTCAGAAATTAAACGTTAGAATGAGACAGTCTAGTGTGCATGGCTACGTAATTATACTATTAATAGCAACACTATTAAAACTTAATTTTGGAAATATTCTTTGTATTACAAAACTTTATTAACTGGTTTCTATTAATAGTGAATGACAGTGAATACATCCAATGCATCCTTCAAAACAAGCCGAATGAAGGATGCGAAACAAAGGCTGCCTTCCAAGGATCCTTCAAATTGAGATGGCCTTCAGCGACGTTTGATGAAGTGGCAGCGGAGATATGCAGCCTTTGTAGAATGCAGCCTTCCATTTGAGAAAAACCCCATGGTCTCCTTATGGTGGCAGCCACGTTGAAACCTCATGACCAGCTGAATTGGTAACCATCCTATTGCATGTTTTTTTTTTTCAAAGTATTTCTACAAAGACATTGGTAACCAAAAACATTTGCTTTAGAGTTATGCTACATTCATGCTGCTATAAAGAAGGTCACATTAGCTACATTTCGTGAATTTTTGCAGGATCGTTGTCTACACAGAAGTCACTTTCAAATCAAACAGCTTTCTATTCGTCAACGTGGTGAATGACAACATGAAGCCATTCTGCATCGAGAGATCTTTCACCCTCATGTAGATTTCTATTCCTATATATTTAAATAACTGGATTTCCCCAACAAAAATTCACCAAACAAATGTGACCGCACTTTAAGATCAACAAGAAATTACTGAGAGCACCTTTAAGAGTATTCTTCATATGACATCAAGTTTAACAGTCAGTTAAAGGGATACACATAATAACAAAAAATGTTGTTGCATATTATGGTGCTAAGTTTAAAACGTATACATAAACTTCTTTTTTTTTCCTCTGTAGTGTACATACAGTAGATGCAATGTGATTTATTGAAAGCAATGTGATTCTTTGTATCTAGTGCCTACAATTACTATGACATTACAAGTAACTTTCAGAAGAAAATTTGCTTTTAGGGTCACGCTAACATCCATCAAAGCAGAGTCATTTAATTCAACTGAAAGCATGGTGAATTAACTGAACTTGGACATATTAAGAGTGTCCATTGTAGTCATCAGCTTCTAGGAGGATTTTTATCTCAAAGGCCATTTGTTTCCACTTATTGGTTCAAAGAATCCCCTTCATGTTGGTCATTGCTGTTCAGCATGAAGATAATGCAGTAATTTAGTATTTTTTATAGATTAAAGGCAAAGAGCATTTGGCTTATCTTGCTAACTCTGCCCTTTTTCCATGGATTTTCCCTAATTTTTAGAGGTTTTGCTTATTTGAGAAATGGAGCATTTGATCACACATGCGCTTAATATGGATTAGGAAAAAAGAAAGGATGATGAATTTAAATGTGGCAGTATTAATTAGGAATTATGTTTTTCTGCATAACCATAGAGTGCCTGTATCTGGAAAGTTTATACTGTAGATCAAATTAATAGCTTAAAATATTTTAAATGTAACTTTTGACCACATATAATTTTGAGACGCACTCAAATAACGGATAATTGAGCATTCATTGAGATTTTACCATGCACGGGACATTCTGCCGGTATCAGATAGCTTTACATCAGGCTAAAATGTCATCTAATTACCATTAGCTGATTGTTATACGGTTATATAGTTTTTATTAATATTTTGAATTAGCTTTCTTTCTTAGTTTATTTTTGATTAATTTTGTTCTGCTTTTGTCAATTTTATTAATTTTAGATTTTAAAAACAATGCTTAGGAATTTATTTCAGTTTTAGCTTTACATTTAATGCATTTGGCATGCACTTTTATCCAAGACAACTTATATTGCTTTCATGGCACACATTGATCAGTTCTTGTTTTCCCTGAATCAAAACCATGACCTTGGTGTTATAGCACCATGCAGGACGTTATTGTTCAGTTTTAGTTTGTATTTATTTCTTTTTTAGTGCTTCAACTTATTTTAGTTAGTTCAAGTCAAGGCAACATTCCTTTATTTTTCCCCCCAGGCAAATGCAGAATGAGCAAACATAATACTTTTAATGAACACAAAGATATATAACACATAACTCACATAACATTGACGAGAGACAATGAACAGAGGAGAACTGAGAGCTTAAATACTCTGAGGATGGTAATAAACGGAACAGGTAACAGGTGTATAACTAATCAGAAACCATTGCTATGTTCGAAATCGCCACATAGACCCTCATTCACTATTCCCTACATTACTCCACTTTAATGAGTGAGTGAATTTGGACACTGAGTGCACCAGAAGGGTTGGGTATTCTAGCCGTTGAGCGTACATCACTCGTTATTGCGGTGCATTGTTGGATTGAATGAGTGCACTCAACATCCACTATTGGTTTGGACAGCACTACAAATACCTGTCCCCTCAAATAGTGCCCTATTTAAGGCTATAGGGAGCGATTCACCCCATATACCCCCATTCACTATTCCCTACAATAGTCCACTACAATTATATTTTAGTGAATCACTACTATGTGTTTTATGTGCACTGTAGTGATAAGTAATCTGCAGCTAAAAGAGCAATTCACGCAATTGTTTTCCACTCAGTAAAGCACATTCCACAAACATTGCAATCCTTCTGTACTTTTACGATATATAATGCCAAATATAACATTATTCACAAGATGAACGCGCTTATCCACAAGAAACTGTAACTGCTGTAAACAAAATGTAACTGCTTTTTGCTTCCTAGAAAATTTTGATTGATTCAATATAATGCTCTATTTTTTTCTTGAATTATATAAAACAGGTTTTTTTTGTTTGTTTGTTTTTTACAGGAAAACGTACATTTGTGAACATGGAATTTTACCATTAAAATAATAAAATTGATTAGACCTGAGTGTCTGAGTGAGACTGAGTTGTCTCTACAGTTCTCCAAAAGACCAAATAATAAATGCTTCCAAAACAACACAAATTGGCCATCAATGTTCTTTGTGATAAAATCACAAACATTGCTATTTTAACCAAGGAACCGGGACGTGTGAGGGAGTCGCCTGTTGATTGCGTCATATAGTTTTGCAGAAACGCTTTACTCTCACTGCAGTGTGCAACAAGTTTCATAGCAGCCGCCAAGCGAACGCACAGAGTAACGACATAGCTTCATTTTCAACACACTCAGATGTATCTAAACAGAGCTGCGTTACCTCATACTCATGACCGGAAAAGCGGAAGTGGCACCGGCGACTGTGTCATAATAAAAGTCCCGCTGCTTGCGAGGCATGTGTTGCCTTCATCTTATTAACAATCGCTCCAGCGGCCTTGCTCAACACTCTGTCCGGCTTCATACTACAGTAACGTTAATAATCACATCCATGAACATGATTTCTGCATGTCCTACCCCGATTCTTTTCCACTGGCTGTGAGGTGAAGACCACATGTCCCAAGATTCTGCGCTCAAATGTGGCGTCATCAAACTACGCCTTTGTTTTGAACAGGTGACCTCTAGTGGACGGAAAAGTTCATAGTGCACCTTTAAATATTAATTAGGTATGAGTCAAACCTTTTTACATATGAGTCTATAAAATGATTCCAATGTGAGTAAATATAAGGCAAAGACACAATGTTTCTTTGAAATAACTCTCTTATGGATCTGTTTTGTGAGTTAAGGGAAAAACAAATATTACAAGAATTCATATTGAGTGGGGACCATTGTTGAATGTTAATTTTTTCTGACAGCATACAGATTTTAGGAGATATAGCACCAAACACGTTTGCATAGTTCCATGGTGTTACAGGAAGCGTATAATGTGCCAAAAACTGTAAGTGAAAAGAAAGCCATTTAAATGAAATAACTGATCCACCAATATAATGCCATATACGTAACTGACTGTCATGAACGCTGGCCATTGACGTCACTGCCATTATAAAGGCTGAGGTTGCTCACGTGACACAAGTTAGCCGTATACCCTTTTTCCATTGTTAAGAGCCACAGAGCCTCTCATCTCCCAATAATTGATTCATAATAATATAATACTGAGTTACCGAAGAAGGTCTGATTCGATTGGATTGATTAAAATGTGAATATTTTATTTCTGTGACAGTGTTTCAGACAAGATGACCGCTAATTTCCAAAACTGACATAGTCATAGCTTTAGATAAATCGCCTGGCTTCATTTGCACTTTGGTGGGACCACTTCAATCCAACATCCCTGTGTCTTTCTCTATCTCACTCTTGGTCTGGTTTGGGGCCTGGGAGGCATTCATCATCCCACCAGGCAGGGGGCACCTTTACTCTATGCATACCGCTGCTCACACACTCTCCTCTGTGCTTTTCTTCTTATCTCTTTTATTTTCACTCCTCTTTAAGGTCTTGCCTTTTTGCTGTGTTTTGAACATTTTAGGGTAAGTGACATATATAGTGCCCTGCCCTATGCCTGCTAGGTTTTAAATTAAATAGTGACCCATTTTACACACTTGCTAAATCTATATCTAATTAGAATTACTATGTTATGTAGGCTATCCTTACTATGTTTTTAATGTCTCTTCTTCTGTTTCAGGTCATGCATGCATTAAACTTCCTTCTTCAGGATACTTTCATTTTTGGGGCCACTTGAAGCCAAGGAACATCCGTCAGCGGTCTTCTTTCGCAAATCAAACGAAAGAAAAATCAAATTGAAAGGACAAATCGAAGCTGTCCTTTTTCACGTATCTATATTTGCATAAAACTGTACCATACAACTTGTATTGCCGTTTTGTGTCATGTCACACATGACTAGCAATGTGTGAGTTTGTGTGTATTCACTTGGTGATATTAATCTATATCTTGTAGTTGTAGGTAAATAGTGATGGGAGATTTAGCTGTCTAACTGAATCCCACTGGACTGAATCGCTAATCATTCTTAGATCTTGACATGAAAGCCAACCATAGATCTGCCTCCAAAATGCCCTTCAAGGTGCCAAGTTCCCAGTCAAAAAGATGAGGGTGCGAAACTGATAGAGGAGGGTGAGAGGCTTCTCTGGAAATAGTAGAGAGAGAGACAGAGAGAGAGAGAGAGAGGCAGCAGAATCCTTAACATTTGAATCATTAATCTTTCATCAAAGTCTGAGGCAAAAAAAGAGAACAGCCCAATCTGGTAAATGGAGGGTTACAGATGGACACCATTATGAAACAGAAAGCAACGGTTGAGATTCAGTAAAGAATCACATGAAAAATGCATTTATCAGGTAGTGAAACTTAATTCAAATACCATTTAGCAAGTAGAATTTGTTGGTTTGTTTAGAAATGTTCTGTATGAAAATCTAGCAAACACATTATTGTTCCAGTTAGGAACCAATTCCTAACGTTCTTACAAGTAGGAACATTCTTTTTGGATTCTATTCAACTCTTACACTAAAAGAGAGAGAGAGAGAGAGAGAGAGAGAGAGAGAGAGAGAGAGAGAGAGAGAGAGAGAGAGAGAGAGAGAGAGAGAGAGAGAGAGAATCAAGAAAATCAAAGCTTGAGAGAACAGATAAAAAACAGCTATAAATGATGGAACATATTTTTGCATCCAAAAACACAAATCAGGGCCAAATGTGCAGTTATGTCGTCTACATTTATTAATCATGTGTCTTAAATCTCACAAAGCAGCATCAAGCAAATACAGCAGTGAAAACAAGATGCATCGCCTGATAAATGACATCTCTCATGATACATGCTGAGATGTTTTTTTAAGATATGGCAGAAATTAGGAAAAAAATAACCATTCAGTATTCGTGTCAAAGCATTTTGGTACATCCCAGATCTTTTTCTGATCTCGCTTAAATCAAAACAAATGATAGATGATGTATACAGACATTTTTGCACCGCAGGAGCACGAAAGCAGCCATATCTAACTTTCACATGGGCTTGATGAGGGACAGAAAGCATAAAAATTAAAAGAACATACAGTGGCATCTGTTAAACCTTCCTTAATTTACAGTAAAAAATAAATAAATAAATAAATAAATAAATAATAATAATTATATATATTTATATATAATTATTATAATTATTTATTTATTTTTGGTCTATATTCTATATATTATTTTAGGTAAGAAGAAGTCCTTATTCTTTGCTTGCTCACCAAAAGGGACATTCTGTAACTGCTGAAATCTTTTGGATGAGGCACCTGTTAGATCTGCTTATTGGTAAATACATAATAATACATTAAATTAGCTCAAAGTAAATTATAAATTAATTTATTTAACGTTTAATAGGGAAATTTGGTTAGAAGGTATTTAAAGACAATTTTGTGTTTATTTAGTATTTTTAAGCATGTTTTTCCTCAAATATAATTGTGAGACGCTTTATTGTTAGCAACATAACTACCTTTCACTCTGTGTTGAGTTGACTGGACCAATCACTTGTTGTGTGTATTTTGAACGCCATCTGGTGGTGAACGATGTGGTTTCTGTGAGCCTATCACAATAACAGGACCAGGTGACCCCCACAGGTAGTTTTGTATCCCTCCAAATAAAATAGTTTTCCTCAAAAACCTTTCCCATTTCATTTTCAACCAGGTTTTCTATCAATAATAAGCAATTAAGACTTGATAATACTATAAAACACGAATAATTCTGGAAAATAGGAACTAAGAAAGATGATGAATCTATTGGCCAGCGGAGGGATACAGATGAAATCAGGTTAACGAGCAGGCTGGAGTTAATTGAATGTCATTTGACGCAGCTCGAAGGAAGGGTAAGAGTTGGTCGACGATTTCTAAGATTTCATTGACTTTATACATATATAATTAGACACTTCATTGTTCCAGACAGTTTTTAAATTGTTTCTTATCATATAAACAATGGAAATACCGTTTAAATGACTTAAACCAAGTTAAGTTTGTCTTGTCAGCAATTAACGTGTTAAGTCGTTAACTGCATCAGTAAGTTATATAACCTTACACGATGACAGAGCACTTCCATCAAGTATTTAAGATTATGTATATATATATTTATGTATTTTGAATCATTCAAGTTGACTTTTTTCCGGCAAATAAAACGTTTGAAGTAATTAACGTTACCAGGCCCTGACTCCGCAAACACGTCCAATTAACAAACTAAAATATTTAATAAAGTAATATGGTTTAGTATTTCTTTTAAAATCCAATAAAGTAACAGTGTATGATATTTACGTTAAACTAATATGCCGTAGTAATGCATTGTATAGGCTATAATGTGCACTTGTTAAGTGCGAATTTATAAAAGAATAACTTTGACAATAAAAGTGCACTTTTTAATACACCGGGACATTTGTTCAGTTAATAAATGTGTTCGTAATTTCCTTTTATTCAAGTTTTTTATTTTAAACCTAATGTTTGAAAGTTTAAACCTACGACGCAATTTGATTGCCACGTGCACCGTGTACGCCATACACGTGAAGAACATGGATTACACACATTTTTACATTCATATCGCAAGATTCCCCAATGCATCTCAGAAATGCAACACGTAATTTCATTGTATTCAAGTTTTTTAGTATAAACCTAATGTTTGAACGTTTAAACCTACGACACAATTTGATTGCCACGTGGCCGTTGTACGCCATACACGTGAAGAACATGGATTACACACATTTTTACATTCATATCGCAAGATTCCCCAATGCTTCTCGGAAATGCGTTTCATATAAATTAGCATTTAATGCTGGCTTCGAGTGCTACTGCTTCCCACTTATGAAGTCGATTACGTGTCTAATTTTTTAACTAGGAAATTAGTTAGTACTTAATATAATTTCGATAGCACGTGCGCCAGCATCACTTCGATGATGAAATTACTCTTTCCAAGTAAATTATCCACCTTTTTAACGAGCATAGGCCTAAATGCATTTTAGATTATCAGAGGCATTTCCAGTTACACTTAAAAATACTGAAACTAATAATTTCAAATCATACTTGGTATTTTAACGGTAACAAGAATATCTCTGGAAAGAGCTCTTTTCAGTCCCCCTCCCCCTTTTTTATTCTAATGCAACTGTATAAAAAGGACAACATTTACCTTACATTTGTGGTGTGCTCTCCCGATTTAACCATATATCCCATTAATTCACTGGAATAGACTAAGAATCTATAATTTTTCTCCCCATCTCTTCTCTTTCCAGATTTGTTTCCCCACAGATGCTTAAAAGACGTGGCTTAATGTACTTAGTAACGTGATATTAAAAGATCAAATTCAGGAAACACCACACAAATAGAGCATACTATGTACAGAATAGGGATGAAACGGTATGGAAATTTCACATCACGATTATAGTGACCCAAATTTTAGGTTATCAATATTATCACGGTTTTTTTAAAATGAGATGAAAGTGTTAAAAAAAACAGATGCACACACTTAAAGGGTTAGTTCACCCAAAAATGAAAATTCTGTCATTAATTACTCACCCTCACGTCGTTCGAGACCCGTAAGACCTCCGTTCATATTCGGAACACAAATGAAGATATTTTTGTTGAAAGCTGATGGCTGAGAAAGGCTTCATATAGGCCTCCATTGGCATTCAGTACACTTATACTCCCAAGACCGATAAAAGGCACTTAAAATGTCGTTACAAAGTCCATCTCACCACAGTGACTCTACAATAATCTTACGATGCGACGACAATAGTTTTTTTGCGCAAAAAAAAATCAAAATAACACCTTTATCCAGCTTGTTATTGCCTTCCGCGTGTGCCTCCACGACGCATGCGCGAGAATATGACGTAGCGCCGGGGTTCGGGAATCCATGAAATGCACACTCTAACCCCATTTTGAGCTCTACGCCGAGACCTAAAGCACGATCAATGTAGAATCCAACAGCTTAGACACGCGCGTCTTCCTCTGCTCGTAAACAAATCACTTCTGGGTCATCTGTCCGAACGCCGGATCTGCGTCATATTCTCGCGCATGCGTCGTGGAGGCACACGCGGAAGGCAGTAACAAGTTGGATAAAGGTGTTATTTTGATTTTTTTTGCGCACAAAAACTATTGTCGTCGCATCGTAAGATTATTGTAGAGTCACTGTGGTGAGATGGACTTTGTAACGATGTTTTGAGTGCCTTTTATCCGTCTTGGGAGTATAAGTGTACTGAATGCCAATGGAGGCCTATATGAAGCCTTTCTCAGCCATCAGCTTTCAACAAAAATATCTTCATTTGTGTTCCGAATATGAACGGAGGTCTTGCGGGTCTCGAACGACGTGAGGGTGAGTAATTAATGACAGAATTTTCATTTTTGGGTGAACTAACCCTTTAAACATTTCAACTAGTTTTATATTTGAAAATCAACAACAAATAAATCAAGCGGCTCTATGCACTTTTTCAAGCTAGATTATATTCTGTGGGATTTCCTTCCTTATAATGGCTGTCGTCAATAGCAACGCATAATGCATAAATAATAATAATTTGGTGTAAATATAATCTCTAATATTATCTCTGTAAATATATTCTCAATCCATAATCTCATCAATGACTACGTTTACATGGACAGCAGTAATCTAATTATTGACCTTACTCTGAATAAGACAATAATCTGATTAAGGCGTTTACATGAGTTGCTTTTAGAATATTACATTCATGTTCCCGTTTTACATGTTACAGAACTTAGCTCGATTAATAGTACGTCATTACGTCCCCATGCCACGCTACGCTGTCCGGCGTCCAATCATAGCGCGACTTTCGTAGGTCTGTTCAAATCAATGGGCTCAGGCAACCCGCTGTAACTTTACCTGCGGGTGTCGCTGTTGGACAGTGTGACTTTATAAAAACGAGTGACTTTTATACTTTTTAATGTAATATATATATATATATATATATATATATATATATATATATATATATATATATATATTAGTTTTATTTTTTGTATATATTGTGTCTTTCAGTTTTTTTTAAGAGACACTGCCCATCTTGCCTCCTTCTTGACAGCCAACATTTCGAATAATAGCTTTGATTAATGATGAAAATTAAGGTTTCAAAATCGTGATTGTTTGGATTGTTTTTTTCTGCCATCGAGCCACCTCACTGAATGGCCATATGGCTCGCGAGCCTAGAGGTTCCCGACCGCTGTTGTAAGCAGACAATTATGAATCTGGGATTACAGATACAAACGTATTGTATTTTACTTTTACAATGAGCAGAATTATTACAACACAAAGAAAAAAAATATAGAGGAGGCCATGTCCGAGTGAGCAGTCAAGCAAGACACGCAGTCACGCACCATAGCAACACGTCATGGCAACGACATTTCAGACTGAAAGATACGTAAAAGATAAACGGGAATTTGAGCGCATTGTTACTGTTTTTTACGCGCGGTTATATTAATTATAATCCAAATTCTGTTTTATTTGTCACAATATTATTGATGATTGTTTAGAGGGGCACTTTATATACTTTTGATACGAGCCCCCAAAGCCCTCCCCTCTGCACTTGCCTGGTGTGTGTGTCCTGTCACAAAATGCGGCGAAAACTCATACACGACGTTAATAGTTAGATTAAGGTGTGTACATGTCTACAATGCACTTGGATAATGCGACTAAAATAGGCATACTCCACATGTCTTAATTCGATTTTTGTTTAATTCGAGTATGGCTTTAATCGGATTAAGGTAATTAGAAATCGCTGTTTACATGGTAGTTTCTTAATCAGAGTATGGTCTTAATCAGATTAATATCGGAGTATTGTTGTCCATGTAAACGTACTGATTGTTCTATCAGTTTTGACACATTTAAATCTAGCATATTTTGTGTACGAGCCCAAACAGTATCCTAGTGAAATAATGCATAGGCTATCCATATTTTCATATGATTTGACAGTTTATTTTATTAAATATCAAAAATCCAAAAGGTGTGCATCATACCTGACACCTAGATGAACACTTTACAGTCAGTTTTATGACTGTAAGTCATTCTCTTCAAATGCTATTGAAGTTAGAAACGTGTGTACCAATCTTGTATGTAACTTTAGAGGCGGTCCCTAAATTCTCGAACGTAAAGCCAACTTTATTCCAGTCATATCCGATGCGCTGTGGTTCTGCTGTGTTTGTTTGAAACTATTTTCGCTGCTGAAATAGAACAAAAACAGTCAACCACTATATGATTAATGAATCTCCGGTGTACATCGCACGTTTTGAGTGCAGATTTCAGTGAGAGCGCGCTCTGAACAAAACTCTGGCTAATCTGAACGTCTCTGGTTATTATAACAGGGTTTTTCCTGGGTCAAAAATATGGGGCGCCGTTTGTAAAGCGACTCACGCTGAAAATAACAGCAACATTTTGACACATTTAGCTTCAAACAATGTTTAAAAAACTGGTATGAATTTTTGGCGGTCACTTTTTTAGCACATTTACAACAATATTTATCAACTTAGAGATATTTTAAATAGTTAAATCTAAATGTTAAATCTAAATGTTAAATCTAAATGCTAAATCTAAATGTTAAATCTAAATGTTAAATCTAAATGTTGAATCTAAATGCTAAATCTAAATGTTACATCTAAATGTTACATCTAAATCTAAATGTTAAATCTAAATGTTGAATCTAAATGCTAAATCTAAATGTTAAATCTAAATGTTACATCTAAATCTAAATGTAAACTCTAAATGTTAGATCTAAATACAAAATCTAAATCTAAATGTTAAATCTAAATATAAATGTTGAATCTAAATGTTTCGGGTGAAACTAAATATTTAACTAATATGCAAATTCAGAATGCAGATAACCGGTTTTAACATTTAGATTTAACATTTAGATTTTACATTTAGATTTAGATGTAACATTTAGATTTAACGTTTAGATTTAACATTTAGATTTAACATTTAGATTTAACATTTAGATTTAGATTTAACATTTAGATTTAGATTTAACATTTAGATTTAGATATAACATTTAGATTTAGATTTAACATTTAGATTTAACAATTAACATTTAGATTTAACATTTAGATTTAACTATTTAAAATATCTCTAAGTTGACAAATATTGTTGTGAATGTGCTAAAAAAGTGACCGCCAAAAATTCATACCAGTTTTTTAAACATTGTTTGAAGCTAAATTTGTCAAAATGTTGCTGTTATTTTCAGCGTGAGCCGCTTTACAAACGGCGCCCCATACAAAAATGGTCTTAGGTGGTGTCTGACAGACATGGTCATCCACACACACAGTAAAAAAGTACTCTACCTACATGATCTGTGAGCGCAATACTGACAATAAATTTAAAATAAATCCAAAGAAACCTTTTGTAATTTTTGCTTATCTTATTTTGACATCTGATATTATGTATGATCTCTACCTTGATGTTTGTTTCTTTTGATCCTCATTTTTTACAATATTTACTGATAATTGTTTTGGTATAATCATATCAATATTAAAAAGTAGCATTCAAAAAAATTAACAAATAGCCTAATTTTCTACCATATACAATTTTGTAAAATTATCAGCTAGCTAACAACTTTGTTCTGGTCTCACCTCACTCCAGTCTAGACTAAATTATATTTCACTACACATTGTCAACATAAATAAGCTGAATGACTGTGGATGATTAAACTAATTCTTACTATCCACTCTTGCTAAATTGGGTAAGCACACTTGTGTTCTCATCAGATGTGTTCTGAGTAAATGAATAAACTGATTAGTTCGTTCAGTGTTGGACGGATCAGTTGTTCTAACCAGTCGCTAAAATGATTTGATTCAAAGGAGTCATTAGGTGGCGAATCGGACATTAGCAGACGCGTTGTGTGCGAATCCCGTCTGTTAGAACATCGCGAAAGATTTGTCAATACAGAATACACTTCATAACAGAATATAATGTTTTCCCGTTAATTGAAACTATGGTTTATGTCAGATGGTCAGAGAAGAGTAAATGTTTTTGAAGCGCAGTTCACACCCAGCGGGAATTCAAGGAAAAAATTGTCCGAATGCGGTACGTGCAACATGGATTCGGTCTTCCGACCTTTTGATTTTTATTAATAAATATGAGAAGACATCGACAGACAGAGAGAGCGCGGGGAGGAGCTCTCTGCTCGTTCTCTATGTCACTTAGTTAACACGGCCGTATCACAAGTGCAACAGTCATCTATTCTACACTCATAAAATCACAATAACTCATCAAATAAGGCTTTGGCGGGCCAAAAATTTGTCTTTGCGGCCGTCAAAAAATGTTCAATGCAGGAAAAACCCTGTATAACAAGTGTGTTTGGTTATAATGCGCAACGCAATTATAACTGATGGCTTTTGAGAAGACTATAATAAGTTCAACCGCCAAAGTGGCGAGTGTGAGCGGTAGTGCCATACGTAGTTTTGGTATTGAGGTCAAAGTCCACTTGACGCGTTTCCCCCATTACAGCGACATTCTTCTGGCATGTTATGCAGACAGGGTGACCATCTTCGATTAAGTTACCCTCAGGACTTTTGTAAAAGCCAAAATATGACCACACCTCAGATTTGGTCCTTTTAGAAGTCTGAACAATCTCCCGAGTGCTGTCACTGCCTTCTGCCATTTCTTCTCATTCAAAAAACAGCGCTGCGCTTGCACCAGGCTGATGCTGACTGGACAGGATTTACCGCAAGTTTTCATTTCACGCATAATCACGCCTGGTTTTAATGGTAAATAATTTTTAAACGATATTACTAACCGTCAGTACATTTTATCGTGAAACCGGTAATCGTTCCATCCCTAGTTCAGAAAAGCCGATAAGTCCAGAAAATGAATGCAACATGTTAATATTACACGTTGAGCATTTGCTTTATAACGGTTTTCTATGGGAGGAAAACACTTAAAGTACCCCTATTATGCTATTTTAAAGTTAACTACATTTGTTTTGGAGGTATCCTACGACAGGTTTACATGCATCAAAAAACACTTTTATTTTCTCATATACATTACACGTCACCACATGTTTCAATGATTCTCAGGTCTCTCTTAAAGGGTTAGTTCACCCAAAAATGAAAATTCTGTCAATTATTACTTACCCTCATGTCGTTCGACACCCATAAAACCTCTGTTCATCTTCGGAACACAATGAAGATAGTTAAGTTGAAATCCGATGGCTCTGAAAGGCCTCCATTGGCACAATGCACTATACACTCTCAAGACCCATAAAAGGTACTAAAGACGTCATTACAAAGTCCATCTCACTACAGTGGTTCTACAATAACTTTACGAAGCGACGAGAATAGTTTTTGTGTGCAAAAAAAACCGAAATAACGACTTGTATAGTGATGACCGGTTTCAAAACACGGCCTCATAAAGCGTTATGAATCAGTGAGTTGAATCACCGGTTTGGATCCCCAAAGTCACGTGATTTCAGCAGTTTGGCGGTTTGACACGCGATCCGAATCATGATTCGACTTAAGATTGGTCTACCGCTTGTCGAAAGCTAACGTCCTTTAGCATAACTGATAAAAAGCATAGATTTTTTATAATATTTCTTTTTACAATAAATCCTCAGACCTTTCTAATGATTTTTAGTCATAGTCTGTCTGCATATTAACAGGTAACCCTTTTTTTTGTAAAATAAGTTTTCTGTAAAATAAAATTATATAACAGTATAATAATATTATAATATTGTTATATTTATTCTTAAAAGCTCTATTTTAAAATGTAGTTATTGTAATAGTAATATTTATAAGTTTTATTTATCAATAATAATAATTATTATTATTAGTCATATTTATATATAAACACAACATGTTATATACACAATTTTCATTTGTAAAAAAAAAAATATTGCATTTTGAACCAGAATAATCGCAATAAGATATTTTCCCCAAATCGTCCAGCCCTAATATTGAACTATTGTCCAGCCATACTGCACGATTTGGGGAAAATATCTAATTGCGATTTGCCATTAAATGCAAATTTTGTGTGTGTGTGTGTATATATAACATTTTGTTTATATATTAATATGACTAATAATTATGATGATTATTATTGCTAAATAAAAATATTTAACAAGATAAGAAATATTTCTATTGCAATGACATTTCCATTATTAAAAAAATAGTATTTAAGAATAAATAACAATATAATAATACTACTAATAATATTTATATTTTACAGAAAACTTATTTTACAAAAACAGAATAAACAGATAGCCTATGACTAAAAATCATTAGAAAGGTCTAAGGATTTATTGTAAAATCACTATAAAAATCTGCTTTTTATCTGTGATATCAATTTCTTAAAGTCTATGTCTTTAATATGAAATATGAGCCTCTTATGCATCCACTGTGGGGAAAAAACGATTTGATTAATCGTGCAGCCCTTGTGTCTCCTAATGATGGGGAGAAGAGAGCGCTCAGTGCACGTCATTATTCAAAATACACGACACAGGACGGACATTAGCCTAGCGACAACAGAAAGAGAGAGATGGCAGATAAAAAAAACATGTGGAAAATGTCTAAGGAACAAAAGAAGGCTTACGATTAGTCAACAAGTATCAGCTTTCCAGAGCTGGAGAGAACTCGAGGAGCGCTAATGCCTCCAATAGGACGCCGAGGTTGCTTTATTTCTTCTCGATAGGCGAGTAACATTGGTTTTGTTTGTTTCACAGAACTAATATATGCTGGCTTTTGCTTGAATATGCTCGTGTGTCATGTTTGCTTGTTTGTCCATTTGCAATCGTATCGTCGTTCACTTTAGACATGATGCAATAACCAATAAAAAAGAGACACTTTTTTTTTTTTTAAAGTCAGGGCGATCATCGTTCTCTTGATCGATGGTCGCCGTCACGTTCGAGTACTCGATTACTCGACCACTGTTGCCCATCCCTAATCGATATAACCCTCTAATCTTGTCATATTTGTATTATGTTCGATAGTTGGTCTGTTGTGCTCGTGCTATCGACTTGTTCATGATAACTGTTTGTGTTTTTGGTATGTAGGGGATGACTTTTTCACTGAACATTCGACCTGGATTACCATAGTAACACATATTGCTTTCACTTATTGATTGCATCATAACCTCGGACGGCTGGCACAGCAGATTCCTCCCTAGTCGTTGCCTGTGTTACATATGTGTAGGGAGGAGCTATCAAAATGGGCGTGTTTGTTTTGGTGATTTGAAATATCCACATCGGTTACCAGAAAGCACTTACCCCACCTTTAAAGGGTTAGTTCACCCAAAAATGAAAATTCTGTCATTAATTACTCACCCTCATGTCGTTGGACACCCGTAAGACCTCCGTTCATATTCGGAACACAAATGAAGATATTTTAGTGTAAAGCTGATGCTGAGAAAGGCTTCACACAGGCCTCCATTGGCATTCAGTACATTGACACTTCCAAGATCCATGAAAGGCACTTAAAACGTCGTTACAAAGTCTATCTCACCACAGTGGCTCTACAATAATCATACAATGCGACGACAATAGTTTTTGTGCGCAAAAAAAAATCAAAAGAACACCTTTATCCAGCTTGTTATTGCCTTCCGCGTGTGTCTCCACGACGCATGCGCGAGAATATGACGTAGCGCCGGGGCTCGGGATTCCATGAAATGCACACTCTAACCCCATTTTGAGCACTACGCCGAGACCTAAAGCACGATCAATGTAGAATCCAACAGCTGAGATACGCGCGTCTTCCTCTGCTCGTAAACAAATCGCTTCTGGGTCATATGTCCGAACGCCGGATCTGCGTCATATTCTCGCGCATGCGTCGTGGAGGCGCACACGGAAGTCGAGAACAAGTTGGATAAAGGTGTTATTTTGATTTTTTTTTGCGCACAAAAACTATTGTCGTCGCATTGTATGATTATTGTAGAGCCACTGTGGTGAGATAGACTTTGTAACGACGTTTTAAGTGCCTTTCATGGATCTTGGAAGTGTCAATGTACTGAATGCCAATGGAGGCCTGTGTGAAGCCTTTCTCAGCATCAGCTTTACACTAAAATATCTTCATTTGTGTTCCGAATATGAACGGAGGTCTTACGGGTGTCCAACCACATGAGGGTGAGTAATTAATGACAGAATTTTCATTTTTGGGTGAACTAACCCTTTAAGAATCGATATCGTTTTGTAAAAATGAGTCGATTTAAATTGAGAAATCAATATTTTTTACCCAGCCCTAATGAGAAATCTTGTCACACGTGGCCTAGTATTGACCCATCATGATGACAAGTCTGTATCGGCTATAAAAATCCTGATCAGAGCATCCCTAATGGCGACTAACTTTACTTGTGTTTACTTTTGTGAAAAAGCACCAAAATGACGGGACGAGCAAGAGCGAGATCAAGAGGCAGAGGTCGTGGTCAGGAGCCTGCTGCTCCTGGCGCGGTGAGTTTATTTATAATTAGTTGAATATGATGATATATATTTATTGAAATAAGCTTTTGAGTATTCCAATTCCTCTGCAGCAACCACCATTATCACAAGAGGCTGCAAAGCCAGTTTTGTCCACAGCACCTGAAGGACAGCTGGTGGGCAGAGGGAGACAGAAACATGCACCTGGAGCGATGTCTGAAGAAGGTAAGTGCATCGGTGCAATTAGTGGAAATATGTACTGTACTGTGATATACTATAACATTCACAAATCCCGTATCTTACTCTTTTCTTTATTTCTCCCTGTAGCAATGCTCACGATTTCTGCAGGCTTTCAGCAGGTAAAGATAGGGGAGAGAGGTGGGCGCAGGCGGGATTTCCATGATTCTGGTGTCCACACTCGCCAACTAATGGAACATGTGAAAGAGTGCAAAACAGGTAACGCCAAAATGTTAATGAGCATGACTTGATTTTTGCTGTTTTGCAATATGCATCGCATATACATTGATCTTGAAACATGTATTTTTGAATCGTGAATTATTGATTTCAGTCAATAATCGATTTAAAATGCTAAGAATCGAATTAATCGTGATTCAATAGCGATTCAGTGCTTTAAAATATATAAAAATTAAATTGCTACATGCTCAAATTCATGGATATGTTGTGTGGCGTCCTTCGCTCTCTCACAGCTCTCCTGCACAGATACGAATAAGGAGAACAAAGAGGGCTTTTCTTACTATTCCGTGTAGAAAAGTTAGTTGTGGATTAGCTGGAAAAGTGCATGACATTCTAGTATCTATTTGCAGCTCCCTAAATACAATGGCAAGCAGTTTTATAGACGAGGCATTCAGCATTTACGTTTTTTCCATTTGGACGCACAAACTTGCTTAGCTATAATTGCAGGCACATATAGAGAAACGTGTTTTCACTTTCAAAGTGTATGGCAATATTTCAAGTCAAACAGTTAAAAGATGCTTTGAAAGTTTAGAGCTGCCTGTGGACGCCTGTCCGTAAATAATGGCGGGGAAAAAATTTCAGGCGAACGCAGCAGCCTTGTATCTGCCGATACACGAAAAAAAAGCAAATATCGGCCGGCCGATTATATATCGGTCGATCACTACTACTGATTTGATATTTATTTATAATATTTCTATTTGGTTATAAATTAGATTAAAGGATTAGTTCACTTCAAAATGAAAATGAATTCAGTCGAAAAGAAGTTAAGTTTATTTGAGGAAAACATTCCAGGATTTTTCTTCACATAATGGTTTTCAATTGCAACCAAAATGTTCAAGGTCCAAATTAATGCAGTTTCAAATCGCTTTGATGGCCTTCAGACACTCAACGTGATCCCAGACGAGGAACAGGGTCTTGTCTAGCGAAACAATCGGTCATTTTTAAAAAATGAATATACTTTTTAACTTAAATTGCTCATCTTGCGCTGATCTGAGACGTGTTAGTGATTATGCAATCACGTTGAAAACGTGATGTTTTTTGGTAAACAGAGTTTGTATTGGTCCTCGCATGGTCACTTGGGGCGGTACTTCTGTCTACGTCTAGTGTGACGTTTTCAATCACTAGCACGTTGCAGAGTAGGGCAAGATGAGCAATTTAGGTTAAAAAAAAAATTATATAGCGTTTCACTATATAAGACCCTGTTCCTCGTCTGGGATCGCGCAGAACATCTGAAGTGCTTTGAAACTGCATTGATTTGGACCTTCAACATTTTGGTTGCAATTGAAAACCATTATATGAAGAAAAATGCTAAAAACGTTATTTCTTTTCGACTAAATAAAGAAAGACATTAACATCTTGGATGAGATGGGGGTGAGCAAAATATCAGGACATTTTAATTTTGAAGTGAACTAATCGTTAAAGTTGGATTAATCCTGGATAATTTTCCATTAAAATTACAATAACAAAAAAATCTATTTCAAATAAACTTTCTATATATTTGTATAAAATATATAGATTTCTTTATATTTATCAAAGAATCTTTAAACAAATCAAGTTTCCACAAAAGTATCAAGCAGCAACTGTTTTAACCTTGATGAAAAGAAAATAGTTTCTTGTGCAGCAAATCAGCACATTAGAATAATTTCTGAAGGAAATTATATATCCAACACAGGACAAAATTACATATTTAAAATTAACCAAATAGAAAACATTTTTATATTGTAAAAAATGTTACAGTGTTATAGGCTTGCTACGATAGTCGGTGTTGCCGGTGTTACCGGTGTTCAGACTCAACACCGGTTACATCACTTGCCCACCGTGGCACCGCCCACCGTCTTTTTGATTTTTTTTATAGTAATAAAATAATTTAGTTCAGTTAGAGAACAGACAATACAAATAAAAACTGAACGTATCTGCTTAATAAAGCAGGATCCGACCGTGAGTCTCGGCAGCGGCAGGAGTCATTCATCAGATTTAAGAGTGAGGAGCTGACTGAGATCATCGCGGAAGATTTGGTTTCAAAGCGAAACGTAAAAGCGCCTACTTAAGGGAGTTTGTCATTTGTTTTGTTGTTGTGTTTTTCATTAAAAATAATAGGCTAATGAACCCACAATTCAAGCAACCCGCAGCCGAATTGGCGCTAATGTAAAACCGAAAGTAAAATGTGCACGGCCGCACAGAGCGCGCGTTGTTTACTTTCGCCTGGCTCCGCAGTGCGAGCCTCCGCGCTACGCTGACTGCGCGCATTTATTTTTGCCGCGCGCACCCTCGCGCTCGTGCGGGCGCGTCGAGTATAAACAAAGCTTTACGGACGAACTGTTATTCATTCATGGCGTGCATCTCAATCATAGACTGATCAATGCTTGATCAGTGCCCTGACTACTGAACTAGGGAACTGATTGAGACGCACCCATGGCCACACAGAGCGCGCATCTACAGACGAGCTGTCATTCACGGTGTGCGCGCACTGGCACGTTTTCAGTTCAGAGCGGTCGTGTGCATGTTACTTTCGGTTAGATAGAATTAGTGATTTAAAAGCCTCCGCCGGTGATACCGGTATTACCGGTGATGTCACACATCAATTAACCGGTGGGGAAATTTCCTCACCGTCACATCCCTACAGTGTTACTGTTTTTGCTGTATTTTTTTATTCAAAAGCAATAACTTAACTTTACTTTGACCATTGAATGGTAGTGTATATTTCCCACATCCCTGTTCTGGTGTACACAGTTGTGTTAATGCGTGATACTAAATTTGAAACTTTTGTGACCACAGGCGCTTCAGGCACTGCCATTGAGCTGAGGGCCAATTTCATGCGACTGATTTCACGTCCTCTGTGGGCTCTATATCAGTACCACGTGGACTATAAGCCACCTATGGAGTCCCGACGCTTGCGCTCGGCTCTGCTTTTCCAGCACGAGGAGACTCTTGGCAAAGCACACACCTTTGATGGAGCAATTCTCTTCCTCCCAAACAAACTGCACAATCCTGTATGTTTCTACGTCCTCAACATGCTCATGATTTTATTTAATTGCTTTTTGTGAGGCTTTGGAGTTTGGATTTGATGGTCAATGATAAGTTGATTTACCTGTAGGAGACAATCCTGTGCAGTGAGACCAGAAATGGAGAGAAGGTTGAGATCACTGTCACACTGACCAATGAACTCCCACCATCCTCTCCTGTATGCCTGCAGTTTTACAACATCCTCTTCAGGAGGTAATAACAGAATGCACTCTGTTTGAAATATAGTTGTTATTTATGATGTGTTGAACTTCTAGTCCTGTTTACTTTGTGTTGTAGAATCCTGAGGATACTAAACATGCAGCAGATTGGACGCCATTACTACAATCCTGATGATCCATTCAACATTCCCCAGCACAGGTATTGAGAGAAATGTGTCTATGCACACAAACAGTACCTGTTGCTGGAAAATGATTGAACAATGGACTCTATCTGTTTGCAGGTTGACAATTTGGCCTGGCTTTGTGACCACCATCCTTCAGTACGAGTCAAGTATCATGCTGTGCACCGATGTGAGCCACAAGGTTCTGCGCAGTGAGACGGTCCTTGACTTCATGTACAGTCTGAGGCAGCAGTGTGGAGACCAGCGCTTCGCTGAAGCCTGCACAAAGGAACTTGTGGGCCTGATCATTCTGACCAAGTAAAATGAGCACATATTTACATAAACTCTGCCAGTCAAAAGTCTCTTATCCTCACCAAGGCAGCATTTATTTGATCAGAAATGCAATAAGATCAATATTATTCATCACAATTCCATGTCAATTATCAATCAAAACAGCATTTATTTGAAATAGAAATTTCTAGTAACAATGTAAAATGTCTTAAAGGGGTCATAGAATGACATTTTTGTACAAGTTAATATGATTCTTTAGTGTCTAAATGAAAAGTTTGTAATATACTTTAATTAAAAATTCTCATTAGTATTGTAAGAAAACACTAATTTTACCTGGTCAAAACCAGCTCAGTTTTCAGCAAGTCATTTCAGTGCATGTGACTTTAAATGATAATGAGCTTTGCTCACCCCGCCCCCTCTGCTCTGTGGGGCGTTCGGTTCGACCCGACACAACACACGTGGAGTGTTGCCTTGACAACATTTGAGGGTATATTTTCGAGAAATAATGGCAACGGTAGTCTCTGAGGAAACATCTGAGCAACCTTATCATTTTGAACCGGAGTCGGACTAGGAACAAGATGACGAATCCATCGAAGTTCGAACAGGACGTTTCTGAATGGTTGGTTAACGTCATGTCACTTTGATCTATCTTTGTACTGGCAGAGTAGTGTAGTTGCTATGTGTTTACTGATGTGTTAGTTCATTGACAGATTGATGTTATGTTATAAGATTTTTTTTTTTACATTACTTCTTAATCAGTAACAGACACCGTTATAAACCATGTACAAAAGTAAGCTTAGTGTAGTGTTACCACGTTAACTTTATCACCCGAGTACACAGTTTGTAATAACAAACATAACGCGTTGTTAATTATAAACGTGGGATTATGAATTATATTGAGAACATCATACACAGAAAGCATGCCGTAATGTAACACCCTGTAAACTTAAGCCTCATTCATTGTGAAGCGTGCAAGCGATTTGCAAAGATTAATATAAAGGTTAATAAAACGTTACACTCACATCTTCCTGAGGTGCAGCAGGAACACGATCCTTTTTTCACGAGCAGCTTATTAGCAAAACCTGCTTTATACTGACGCTCGTTTATAAAGCAGTCTGCTGAGAAATGATTCGCGCAAACATTGACGTTGATCGGGGGGAATATTCCCTTCTAAAACAAAACTCAGCAGCCACTGGGTCTTCAGCAGTTCGGATTTAGGAACATGAAAATGACTGCTGTGTTCGTTATTACACCCAACAACACCACAATCGCTTAGACGCCGTTCTGCTCCAGAGTATCAACAATGGCGGACTGATGACAGCTCGCTCAGGGCGGGTCTGTGTTGAAACGCTGATGTCAATCAACAATCTTAGGAGGGGCGTACACCGTGTAACGTCACACGGTCAGACGGCTCGATTTGAGACGGGAAAATATATAAGGAGATTAAAAAAAAACACTGGATGTATTTTTATCATTATAGGATGGTTGTGTACAGGCACTGCCAACACACATTTCCGTATAATCAACTTGTAAAAGTGCATGTACCATTCTATGACCCCTTTAATTGTCATTTTTGATCAGTTTAATGAGTTCTTGCTAAATAAAAGTATTAATATCTTTATTAATACATTCATACTGACCCCAAGCTTTTGAACAGTAACGTGAGTTTTTCTTGGAAAAGTATTTAATTGGTAAAGTGGTTTAACGTGAGAATGTACAAACTAATGGTGTTTAATAAATTATTATTTATAGGTACAATAACAAGACGTACAGGATTGATGACATTGCCTGGGATCATACCCCTAACAACACATTCAAGAAGGGAGATGCAGATATCTCATTTAAGAACTACTTCAAAACGGTAGCTTAATGATACAAGGAATTATTTTGACATCAGTTGCAGAATTGTATGGTCATACTCAATTAATTCTCCTCCTCTCCAGCAATATGGTCTGGACATAACAGATGGCAACCAGGCTCTTTTGGTTAGTCATGTGAAGAGACCTGGCCCTGCAGGACGGCCTCCACCGGGACCTGCCATGCTCGTTCCAGAGTTCTGCTACCTCACAGGCAAGTCTTTTGAAGACCCATTAAATGGTTTGAAGAGTGCCACTTTCTGTCATGTGATGTATCTGAATGCACTGCATTGGCGATTAAAAAAAAGACGTCCTTTTTTAATAGCCAGTATCCTGTAGTTAAGTGCAATTCAAGATGCTAACAAAACCTTCCATCAGGGTTCCTACGGGGTTTGGAAAAGTATGGAATTTGATTTGAGTAATTTCCAGGTCTGGAAAAGTATGGAAAAAATAAATCAGAGTATGGAAAAATATTTATGTTTCCAGACTATTGTCCCTATTTCATTTTCTAAATATAAAATTGAGAATTTCTAAATGTATATAATAAATATATACACAATGTTTTTTTTTTCAATGAATGAAAAACTTGTAGCCTAGCTATGGCAGTAAAGGTCAGACCTGTGTGTTCCTTCCTTTTCACAGTTCAACAGTGGTTAACACAGCACTTTGTAGTTTGAGAAAGCAAGTTGGGTTTGAGGATAAAACAGAGTCGATGGTGGAGTTCTTAAAGGAATAGTACTCCCAAAATGAAAATTTGTCATTTATTCACCCCCATGTCTTTCAAAACCATAAGACTTTATTAGATTAACATTTTTAATATTTTAAATCTGAGAGATTTCAGTCCCTTTATTAAAGGACTAGTTCACCCCAAAATGAAAATGTCCTAATCATTTACTCACCTCAATGTCATCCAAGATATCCATGCCTTACTTTCTTCAGTGAAAGATAAATTAGGTTTTTGAGCAACCAACTGAGTTGGTTGCCATTTTGGATGGCATTGGGGTGAGTAAATGATTAGGACATTTTCATTTTGAGATGAACTAATCCTTTAAATATCTTCATGTGTCCAAGATTTCCAAGATTAACAAAAGTCTTATTAGCTTAGAATGACATGAAGGTAAGTAAATTATAATAGAAATTTAATTTTTGGGTAATTTTTGGGTAAATTAATAACCCTTTAAAAAAATTGTGACTAATTTAGCATTTTGATCGTTAAGGTCACAAAAGGCAATATTTTAATATAGGATTTCTAAATATTAGATAGCCTACATAGAGGTTTTGACTCAGAGTGTAACAGACTTGTTGGTGCCGATAGCATTGTGGGTAATTGCGTCGCCATGTAGTGCTGTTGTGCTTCGGGAGACCCGAGTACGAGTCCTGCCTCATGGACTTTTCCCAATCCCGCCCCCTTCTCTCTCCCTCCTTACTTCCTGTCTAGCTACTTTCCTATCCTAATCAAAGGCAAAAACGCCAATACTAAATCTTTAGAATGTAACACTTGTTAGCAGTTGAATTTTAAAACAATTTATCAGAACAAGTTAAATATGGGCGGAAAAATCTGTAGGAAGTCTGGAAATTCGAGTCTGGAAAAGTATGGAATTTTTAAATGAAAATTGTGTAGGAACCCTGTTCCATGCATTTGAATATGGCTGCTACAAGTCTATTATATAGTTGGTAAAAGTCAGTATGTAAAATGAGTAGTATGTCTAAAGTCAAAGTATTCATACAACAGCAAGCAAAAAGCACCCGGATGACCTACTACTTCTGCCGTGAAGTACTCAACTGATTCTTTACTATCCCATTAGACAATCAGTACGTTTACATGGACAACAATACTCCGATATTAATCTGATTAAGACCATACTCTGATTAAGAAACTACCATGTAAACAGCGATTTCTAATTACCTTAATCCGGTTAAAGCCATACTCGAATTAAACAAAAATCGAATTAAGACATGTGGAGTATGCCTATTTTAGTCGCATTATCTAAGTGCATTGTAGACATGTACACACCTTAATCTAACTATTAACGTCGTGAAGGAGTTTCCGCCGCGTTTTGTGACAGGTCACACACACACACACACACACACACACACACACACACACACACACACCAGGCAAGTGCAGAGGGGAGGGCTTTGGGGGCTCGTATCAAAAGTATATAAAGTGCCCCTCTAAACAATCATCAATAATATTGTGACAAATAAAACAGAATTTGAATTATAATTAATATAACCGCACGTACAAAACAATGCGCTTAAATTCCCGTTTATCTTTTACGTACCTTTCAGTCTGAAATGTCGTTGCCATGACGTGTTGCTATGGTGCGTGACTGCGTGTCTTGCTCATAGACCGTAAAAACTCTGCTCACTCGGACACGGCCTCCTCTATATTTTTTTTCTTTGTGTTGCAATAATGCTCATTTTAAAAGTAAAATACGATCATTTTGTATCTGTAATCCCAGATTCATATTTGTCTGCTTACAACAGCGGTCGGGAACCTCTAGGCTTGCGAGCCATATGCCATTCAGTGAACGCTTTGTGGCTCGATAGCAGAAAAAAAAACAATCCAAACAATCACAATTTTGAAACCTTTTCATCACATTTTCATCATTTATCAAAACTATTATTCGAAATGTAGGCTGTCAAGAAGGAGGCAAGATGGGCAGTGTCTCTTAAAAAAACCTGAAAGACAATATTTAATATTACAAAAAATAAAACGATATATATATATATATATATATAATATCATAAAAAAAAGTATAAAAATCACTCGTTTTTATAAAGTCACACTGTCCAACAGCGACACCCGCAGGTAAAGTTACAGTGGGTTGCCTGAGCCCATTGATTTGAACACACCCACGAAAGTCGCGCTATGATTGGACCCCGGACAGCGTAGCGTGGCATGGGGACGTAATGACGTACCATTAATCAAACTATGTTCTGTAACATGTAAAACGGGAACATGAACGTAATATTCTAAAAGCAACTCATGTAAACACCTTAATCAGATTATTGCCTTATTCAGAGTAAGGTCAATAATTAGATTACTGCTGTCCATGTAAACGTAGTCATTGAGAGGATTTGTAAAGGGCAGTAAAGCAATATGACCCTATAAGTCATGTGACTGTGATAACATGGCTAATGCAGTTAGGGATGCACGATATATCGGCAACATATCGTTATCGGCCGATAAGTGATTATTTTTGATGTTATCGTTATCGGTCCAATAAGAAAATTTGACCGAGATAGTCAAGCCGATAGATAATGTATTATTTCCTTCAGCTGAGACGGACGCGCTGTCCACCATGATGGGTTTGAATTGCTCTAAATATGTTTGGAATCACTTCGAAAAGGAAAATACAGTTATGTGCAACATGTGCAGCGCAAGTCTTCTATAATCTACATAAAATGATAATGAGAATAGAATAGGCTGTAAAATAGCGTTGTGTTTCAGCGCTTTTGTTGAGGGAAAAGCGTGCCCACGGAGTTACACCTTCATGACGAGCACAGTCAAGTTCGCTTGTGCATTCACAGCCTTTTGTGCCATTGTAAGTTGTAATATTATATTTATTATTATTCTGTGTATGTAATATCATATAGGATGCGTTTGGTTGAGTTAATAAACGATGCAGTAAAGCACTTCATTGTACCGGTCTTTAGCTTCAGCGCGCGCCCACGGAGTTACACCTTCATGACGAGCACAGTCAAGTTTGCTTGTGCATTCACAGCCTTTTGTGCCATTGTAAGTTGTAATATTATATTTATTATTTTGTGTATATAATCCCATATAGGATGCGTTTGGTTGAGTTAATTAACGATGCAGTAAAGCACTTCATTGTACCGGCACGCGCATTTCAAACAGAAATGCACAGCATTAATAACTACTGGGACTGTCCTATACATAACACTGCAATGAGAATATTTCTGTTATAAAACGTAGTGAATTCTCTGGGTTTAGTTGTTTTTCAGCGCGCTGTTGTGGGAAGCGTCAACAACGCATTCTGACCAGCACAGTCAAGTTCGCTTGTGCATTCGCGTCATTTTAAGCATATGTAAGTCGTAATATTACGTTTTTGTAGTATAAACATCTGATTAAAGTCATATAGGATGTGTTTCGTTAAGTCAATAACCCGCAGTGCTTCACTGTACCGGTGATCATCTTAAGTTTCAGCACGCTCTCAAACAGGGGAAGAGCATCCACAGGAGTTATAACCCTTCACCTATGCGTGATTTTGTGCTAATATAAGTTGTAATATTATATTTATTTTGTATAAATATCTGATTGTTCTCATATATGATGCGTTTAGTTGTTAATTAAACTTCTAAGCGCTTCAGTTTATGGTTGTTCGTTCATTCTCTCCAGCTTCAGCGCGCTCTCAAACAGCAACATTATTCCTAATAGACTAGACTAATATTACAGATGTTTACTATTACTGTAATATTAAACAAATTTTTTTTTTCAAAAACACAGAAGCATTATTTTTTATAATTTGCACTTTTATTGTTCTCGTATCATTTCCATCAACAATATGGTTTGATTAAAACCATTTCTTTATCGTCTGTGCGGAGGTTATTTCATGCACTTGCATTCTGATTCTTTATTATGCAGCCTAAGTAATGCTGTTCAATTACTTGTTTGCATTATTTAGGTATATTATTTTTATTTTTTAGACAATATAATTTTTGGTAACATTTTACAAATAAGGTCTCATTTTATTAATGCATTAACTATCATGAACAAACAGAGAGCAATAACCTTTGTTTCTTTTAGTAATAAAATGTTTGTGTTTTGTAACAGTCCATTCACAGTTCATACCTAATGTTAAAAGACACAACTTTGGGTCTGAATATGTTGAGATTAACATGAACTAAAATTAATAAATCCTGTTGAAGTATTGTTCATTCATTGTTGGTTAACTAATACTAACAAAAAATAAACCTTATTGTAAAGTGTTACAAAAAAAAATGTTGGCCATAGGAGTGTAAAATTAATTTGAAAAGGTAAGGAATCTCACACTGGTTCAAATAGGCTACTGTAGTGTATAGGTTTGATTTATGTTGAAGTGTTTGGGACATGGCTTTTAATGGTGAGCCTTTAGTTTTTGTAATCAGGCTCTCAGAGTTTATTAAAATTTGTATTTAGATTTATCGGCCAATATATCGGTTATCGGCTTTCAAATATTAAGAATTATCGGTTATCGGTATCGGCCAAAATGTTCATATCGGTGCATCCCTAAATGCAGTGCATCCAGATATCATTCATACTATATAAAACATACTATTTTTATGTTTTAAAGTTTGTTCCTTATCAAATTTCAGTATCTACTCAGTTAATGATTTGCTACTTGCTTAACCCTCTCGAGGGTGCGACCGGCTCTCTTTTTTTTATCATTCTGTTACATCTGTGAATATTAAATGCAAAAAGACCGTTTAAATATTAATCCTGTTGCAACATTAAATGTCATACACGCAAGACTGTTTAGACAAGATTTATTTGGCTTGTTTTGGACAGATTATAATTAGGGATGAAACATTTAACATCACGATTATAGTGACCCAAATGATCACGGTTATCAATATTATCACGGTTTTGTTCAAACGAGATGAAAGTGTTCAAAAAGAACAGATGCACACACTTAAAACATTTCAACAAGTTTTATATTTGCAATTCAACAAACAACAGATAACTTAAGCAGCTCTAAGCACTTTTTTAAGATAGATTCTATTCTGTGGGATTTCCTTCCTTAATGGCCGTCGTCAATAGCAACGCATAAATAATAATTATTTGTCGTAAATATAATCTCTAATATTATCTCTGTAAATATATTATCAAGCAATATTCTCATCAGTGTTCAGCAATGATGCATTTAAATCTAGCATATTTTGTGTTAGAGCCCAAACAGTATCCTAGTGAAATAATGCATATCCACATTTCCATATGATTTGACAGTTTATTTTATTAAATATCAAAATGTGTGCATCATACCTGACCAGGGCTCTTAACCGGTTTCAAGGAACGAAAACGAAAACCGGAATCAAACAAAATTTTAAGAGGAACAAAAAAGAAAACAAAATCAAAATCAATTTGAATCGTTCTGAACAGAAACGTTCATTTGAAATGACCATTAACCGGTTAATAATGTTATTTTATCGTTCTCTTTAATATTTTAATTTGGCAGTGACCAATCATGAATAGAGTAGTACAGCATGTGGCGTTGGCGGATCAAGCATGAGCGAAATGTCATCTATGAATCTACCGGTAACTCAAGTCAGTGTAGAGCGCGCATTTTCATGCCTCAAGTACATTTCTTTCCCCGCTGAGGTCTACAATGAAAGCGCAGGTATTGGAGGACATTCTTTTCGTATGTTTAAATAAGCAGTACGGACTTTAAGCTCAAATAGTCTGATTAGGCTAGTTTGTGGATTTCGTTTAAGCCTATCCAAGTAGGTTACTAGCATCTATCAAACATTTTTCCTATAGTCTTTCAGATTGCCAATACAGGACAGGTCAGTGTTTTCTATATAGACGGTTGATGTTTCGTATTAAATGGTATGTTATATTGCATTAAATGATCAAGCTTTATTTGCTGACTGAATTTGATTATGTGATGCAAGGACGTGTTGCGCAGTGTTTGCTTTGAAATTACCAGTTGACGGTGCATTAAAAGAGCAATGGTTATCCAGTTTATTTATTCTTTATTCATGCAATTTTTAAAACAAGTCGTGTTGAAAAAAAAGTTATGTACAAAGAATGTTATCACTCTTCTGAAAAGAATAGGCATATAGAGGGCCACTTTCCGCTCCATTAAAACAGGTCAATATTTGTCCCGCTGTTTATGCTTTGTAATTAATGCATGTATTTCTGTTGTGGTTTTAAAAATGTTATGAAATAAATATTCAAGTTTAATTATCATGCGTTATATTATTATTGAGTGAAATTAAGTCTTTATTTATACATGTTTGTTTGGCTAAATTAAATTAAAATAACGTTATTAACCGTTATTTTTTCAAATCAAACCGTTTTTCAGAACAGTAATGTTTAATGAGGAACGCAAAAATGGAAACGTTAAAATATCGATTCTGCTCGGAGTGAACCGATTGATATTTTTTTCCGTTTTTAAGCCCTGTACCTGACACCTAAATTATCACTTTGACAGTCATAAAACTGACTGTATTCTCTTCAAATGCTATTGAAGTTTGAAATGTGTATAACGTTACCAATGTTGTATGTAACTTTAGAGACGGTCCCTAAATTCGCCAGCGTTATGCCAGTCATATCAGATGCGCTTTGGTTCTGCTGTTTGTTTGAAACTATTTTCGCTGCTGAAATAGAACAGAATAGAACAAAAACAGTCAACCACTGTATGATGAGTGAATCTCCTGCGTACATCGCACGTTTATCTCTGCTTTGAGTGTAGATTTCAGCGAGTGAGTGCGTGCTCTGAACGAAATTGTGTGCAGCCGAAATAACGTTACACCCGCAAATGGCGGTTGTTAATGTCAAGCCCTGATTATTATCCCTTAAATGTCACCCTAGTCTTGTCTGAATTTGTTCGTTCGCTTCACGTTATAATTTGCCAGACGTAGTTTAACTGTTATTGAGGTCAAAGTCCACTTGCCTTGCGTTCGTAGTTTTGAAGTGTTTTCCCCATTACAGTGACTTTCTTCTGGCATGTTCTGAAGACAGGGTGACCATCTTAGATTGAATTTCCCTCAGGACTTTTGTAAAAGCCAAAATATGACCACACCTCAGATTTGGTCCTTTTAGAAGGCTGAACAATCCCCCGAGTAGTGTTGTTTTCGTCAACGAAAAGTATGACTAAATATCTTCGTCAACGAACCTTTATAACGTGACGAAAACGAGACGAGACGCAACGTAAATGCTGGTCATGTGACGATGACGAATAAAAACGAGACTAAATGTGGTTCACAAAATAAAAACTATGCTAAAATGTCTCTTCATTTTCGTTGACGAAAATGAGACGAGACGAAAAGTCGTGTTTTTATTTTGCAGTATTTCTGTGCGTCTCAATCAGGGGCTGCATCAGGTCTCACTGCGCAGACGCAGGCCACATCACTCTCTTCAAATCCCACTCGCGCGGCGTCTCCGGTGAGTGAACGGGTCCGATGGCCGGCCAGTTGGGGTTCGTAAGCCCTATTCGGACGGTAATTGTTTGTCCTGCGGTCGTAAGGTGTCTTCATTATTTACAGGAGCTAGTCAGTGATTTTATTGTCGTCTTAATGCAGAATATCAGTGTTTTTCTCCCACCACCCATGTAAAAATCTCCGGCCGAATTACCTAACTGAATTACTGTTTGACAAACACCAAGGTCGTGTGGTGCCGTCTGAATCCACATCTCTGAGTTTTCAATCACTTCAGAATTCACGGTTTATATCCTTTTTGGCCACTGCAGAGCACCGTGCGGTTGTGCTTCGCTGTTATTTTGATGCATTTTAAAGATCTAGACTTGTATTACTGAAATATTGGCAAGTATTTACAAGAGCAAGATATTTCATCACCGCTCAAACAAAGAAAGAAAGAAAAGCACGTAAACATTTGAAATGTGCCGTTATAACGGCAGCAATTATATATGTTAAAATAACCGCAGCATTATGAATACCTCATAAGCGAATAAGAGGCTATATTCACTTATTTCCACTAATTTCCATGTGGAATAAAATTGCATCCTTTATTTTGAGATAAAATACAAGACAGAAAAACATTTTAACTATAATGTGGGTCTAATTTTAAACATAAATAATTAAATAATAATTTGGATATTATTTTCCTATTAAATTAAATATGCATTTATTCTTATTAAGACATTTGGAAAAACTTTTATTACATTAAAGTGGAAAATAAAACGGGTGTTGTGGAAATAGATGGGGAGAAATGTGGCCACAAAAATCACAGGAAAAAACACCACAAACCTTAAGAGACATCTTAATGTTTTTATTTATTTTATTTAAATGTATGTGTGTGTACTTGTTTAGTTGGTAAAATAAATATGTTGTAACTTCAAATCAGAGCGTCTTCCGTGTCTGGAATGGATGTATTCTTGAGTCTATAAGGTAACAATAATATAATAAGATAACCTTGTTTGAAATGGGTTTGGCTAAAAGAAGATTTTGGTTTTGTCTATAATACGTACTTATACTATATTGACTGGGTTAAATAGAATTGCATTACTAAAAAGAGACTAAAATACAATTTTCATTGACTAAAACTTGACTAAAATGTCATTAGTTTTGGTCGACTAAAACTAGACGAAAATAGTCATAGATAATTCTGACTAAAATAAGACTAAAATGCTCAGACTTTTAGTCGACTAAAACTTGACTAGACTAAAAAGAGTATGACTATGACTAAAACTAATAAAAACTAAAATGACTGCTTGACACAAAGACTAGACTAAAACTAAAATGAAAACAGGCCGCCAAAAACAACACTACCCCCGAGTGCTGTCCACTGCCTTCTGCCATTTATTCTCATTCAAAAAACAGCGGTTGCGCCAGACTGACGCTGACTGGACAAGATTTACCGCGAGTTTTCACAATTGTGATAATCACACGCGGTTTTAATGATAATAAAATTTTATACGATGTTACTAACCGTCACTAACTTTTATCGTGGTTTATCGTGAAACCGGTAATCGTTTCATCCCTAATTATAATGTGTTTATTGTAAAAGAGCCTAGTGTCACATCAATAAAGCTTTTATTCGCAAATGTCTGCTCATATGCTATAAATATAGTACCAGTCAAATATATTTTGCTTCATATTGATGTTTAAATATTATAGCCTAACGGTATTTTTTTTAAATTTAATATCAAAGTTTGACAGAAATTATTCTGGAGTTTTGTTTTGTAGAAAGTGATTTTTTTTGTTTTGTAGAAAGAGAATTGCTTTCTTTAAAGTGAATTTCGTTTTGTATAAATTGTATCTTAATTTGTATTATTTATTATTTATTTTTTTTAGCATGAGACTACTTTTAAAAACATAAAATAGTAAAAAAAAATTGTCTTAGTCATTTTTGTCTTGTTTCTAGTCTAAATATATCTAAATATTTAAACATTCTTAAATCAAGATGCATTTACTAGATAAGTACAATTTTCAACTAAATAAGAAGAGCATTTTTTTTAAAGTGTAGTCAAATCTTTTGATAATTTAAAATATAATAGGCCTTTGTTGACTACATTCTAAATAAATGATTCTGGAGTTTGGTTTTGTAGAAAGTGCATTTTTTTTGTTTTGTAGAAACTGAATTGCTTTCTTTAAAGAGAATTTCGTTTTGTATAAATTGTATCTTAATTTTAATTATTTATTTTTTTAGCACGAGACTACTTTCAAAAACAAAAAAATAGTACAAAAATGTAGGAAAAAATACTCCTTAGTAATTTTTGTCTTGTTTCTAGTCTAAATATTTAAATATTCTTAAATCAAGATGTATTTACTAGATAAGTACAGTTTTCAACTAAATAAGAATAGCATTTTTTTGCTCTCTGTCACACACCTGAAGCTCATTCATTATGCAGCTCATTAATGCGAGCTATTATGTTCTATCGTGCTCTCAGGTGATACTCATCATTATTCATTAGATATCACGCCTCCTCGCATACTGGCTTTGTGAAGAAAAACTGTCTTACAAATTTTAAATCAGTGTATTGTTTTATGTGAATGAGAAGGGTCAATGATTCTCACATCAGTTTGAAGCAAAAACTCAATGAAAATACACTGTGGAGTCTAGGGATGCACCGATCCACATTTTTTCACTTCCGATCCCGATACCTGAATTTAGATATCGGCCGATACCGATACTATTCCGATACCAGAGCTGTGTTTGCTTTAATATTATTATTATTATCATTATTGTTGATTTTATATGATGCTGACATAAACTCCACTCAACAGGCAAGTATGATATGAACATAATAGTGACCCAAATTATCACGGTTATCAATTTATATTTGAAAATCAACAAACAAAAAATAAATCAAGCAGCTCTAAGCACTTTTTTTAAGCTAGATTCTGTGGGATTTCCTTCCTTATAATGGCCGTCGTCAATGGCAACGCATAATGCATAAATCTCTAATATTATATCTGTAAATATATTCTCAAGCAATATTCTCATCAGTGTTCTATCAGCTATGACACATTTAAATCTAGCATATTTTGTGTAAGAGCCCATACAGTATTCTAGTGAAATAAAGCATATTTTTTCATATGGTTTGACAGTTTATTTGATTAAATATCAAAAATCCAAAAGGTGTGCATCATACCTAACACCCAGATGAACACTTTACAGTCAGTTTTATGACTTAAGTCATTCTCTTCAAATGCCATTTAAGTTAGAAACGTGTATAGCCTACTAATGTAGTATGTAACTTTAGAGACGGTCCCTACATTCGCGAACGTCAAGCCAACCTAATGCCAGTCATATAAGATGCGCTGTGGTTCTGCTGTGTTTTGTTTGAAACTATTTTCGGTGCTGAAATATAACAAAAACTGTCAATCACTGTATGATGAATGAATCTCCTCCAATGTCAAGCCCTGATCTCTTAAATGTCAAGAATCATACATAAACATTTTTCTCTCAAAAATACAAGCATGCACATACATGTTGCTCACATATTATGGTAGCCCAGTTTGTGCTGAATACAGTGTAATTACACTTTTGCCATTAATATGTTTTTAAGCAACTGAAAAAAAAAACAAATGTGACCCCGTCTGTGAAACCCCGGCTAAATTCGCATAGTCTAATTAGGAGATATAGAGCGTCAAAGTAGTCATAGCCATAAAAATGACCAAAACAGGCAATTTGTGTTTATTGCTGTAAATGACAGATTATACCAAGGGCTTTGAGATGCAGTACTCAATTTTTCATTTATAATATTATAAATACTGAAATTAATGATTTTATTGACGCTACGTTTTATTATTTTGCACCAAAAAATACCGGACATGGGCTTCTTAAATATTGATTTGATTCGTCTCTTTGTTTACTTTGGACGCAGAAACAACTCCTGATTGTTATATCATTCGGTTCAGAAACGTATTTTTTACAATTACAAAGTGCAAACAGACCATAATATCAATCCGCACGACCAAGGATCAGATCAGTGTCGGGAAAGGCAAGAAAACGGCGACTTAAGCCGGGTTCCGATTTCTGTGTGGATTTCTTTGTGTCATCACTGACATTTCAGGAACAGTTTATTTGTTTCCTAACTCCACCTTCTGCCTATACATCCATCTTATTTTAAAGACATTTAATGGCTGCTAAGTGTCTAAATAGTTAGTTTTTTTGATGCTGATGCGCTGGGTTTATGAATTCGCTCTCTGACAGGGTGGCCGCGGCAAGTGAAGTGCAAGGAACAGAACAGCTGATAGTTTAATTAATAATGATTAATATAGGCCTACTGTTTTTTGTAGGCTAAATAAAGAACCCGTATTATATATTAATATAAAAAAAGTTGCGTGTGTCCTTCGGAAGCAAAGCTCTTGCGTCTGATGTTTTGGTTTCGGTTTGTAAACCTATACGAATAGAACATGCATGAATGAGAACATAAAGTGCAGGACGTGCTTTATGTAGGCTAAAAGAGTTATTAAGCACAATGAGCCATGAAAAAATCCTAATGAATCATAATCTTAATCGAATTGTGAGACAAGTGAAGATTCACAGTTATGACTAACTATCTGCACAAAGTTTGAGACTGACCTGTTAACTTGTTAGGGCATTAGGCCTAGTCCTGGATTTACTCCAAATGTTACACAGTGAGATTTTCTATGGATGTTTTATATATTAATGGATATATATAGGCCCTATTAATGACATTTTTCTACTGAGATTTCATTTTACTAATAAAGTTATAGCCTACAAATCATTAGAGTGAACTGACTTGGTAAATCAAGCTCTTGTGGTGCCCCCATTCGTTTTAATGTTTCACGCTTTTTGGACATGCACATCATAATAAATAGACTTGTTTTACAAAACTAAGAATTTTCCCTTAAATGTGTCCTATATCACTGAAAATGGGAGAATCTTAGCTTTAATGTGGTATCATTATCAGAATAATAATGGTTAAAATGCTTTACAATTTCAAAAATAAGCTTGATTTTAAAATTGGAATTTCTCAAAATCATGATTTTCTGAGGCCGAAATTCAGCTAACTTTTGACATGGTCTTACTCAGTCAATATTAAAGATATCAATTTTCACAGAATGTTCTTTACATTATGTAGGATGATTTTATGTCTAAAAAAGCGAATGACAAAAAAATGACTTTAGCTGGGTTTTCACAGACAGGGTCACAAATGTCAGATCATGACTCCAGAGGGTTAATGTCAATGACAGGTGGTATTTATATTAAAGGGATGATTCACCCAAAAACGAAAATGTGATGTTTTTCTGCTTACCCTTAAAGGGTTAGTTCACCCAAAAATGAAAATTCTGTCATTAATTACTCACCCTCATGTCGTTGGACACCCGTAAGACCTCCGTTCATATTCGGAACACAAATGGAGATATTTTAGTTGAAAGCTGATGGCTGAGAAAGGCTTCACACAGGCCTCCATTGGCATTCAGTACATTGACACTTCCAAGATCCATGAAAGGCACTTAAAACGTCGTTACAAAGTCTATCTCACCACAGTGGCTCTACAATAATCATACAATGCGACGACAATAGTTTTTGTGCGCAAAAAAAAATCAAAAGAACACCTTTATCCAGCTTGTTATTGCCTTCCGCGTGTGTCTCCACGACGCATGCGCGAGAATATGACGTAGCGCCGGGGCTCGGGATTCCATGAAATGCACACTCTAACCCCATTTTGAGCACTACGCCGAGACCTAAAGCACGATCAATGTAGAATCCAACAGCTTAGACACGCGCGTCTTCCTCTGCTCGTAAACAAATCGCTTCTGGGTCATATGTCCGAACGCCGGATCTGCGTCATATTCTCGCGCATGCGTCGTGGAGGCATACACGGAAGTCGAGAACAAGTTGGATAAAGGTGTTATTTTGATTTTTTTTTGCGCACAAAAACTATTGTCGTCGCATTGTATGATTATTGTAGAGCCACTGTGGTGAGATAGACTTTGTAACGACGTTTTAAGTGCCTTTCATGGATCTTGGAAGTGTCAATGTACTGAATGCCAATGGAGGCCTGTGTGAAGCCTTTCTCAGCCATCAGCTTTCAACTAAAATATCTTCATTTGTGTTCCGAATATGAACGGAGGTCTTACGGGTGTCCAACGACATGAGGGTGAGTAATTAATGACAGAATTTTCATTTTTGGGTGAACTAACCCTTTAAGGCATCCAAGATGTAGGTGTCTTCGTTTCTTCAGTAGAACACAAATGAAGATTTTTAACTCCAACCGTTGCTGTGTGTCACTCATATAATGCTTGTCAATGGAGACGAATTCTATTAGAGTAAAAAAAACATGGACAGACAACTTCAAATTAAACCCCGCGGCTCGTGACGACACATTGATGTCTTAAGACACGAAACGATCGGTTTCTAAGAGAAACCGAACGGTATTTATGCAAATATATCACCTTGTATCAGACGAACGCTTCAGCTCTGCAGACTGCCATCACTTCCCGTGTGTGAGGTCAAAATAGCAGCCAGCTCATAGATATATACATAGATACGTCATTAGTGCCTGCGTGGATCATGGCGTGGATCGCTCGAATGAGGAATATATGTATACATATCTATGACCTGGCCGCTATTTTGACCTCACCAATGGGAAGTGATGGCAGTCTGCAGAGCTGAAGTGTTCGTCTGATACGAGGTGATATATTTGCATAAATACCGTTCGGTTTCTCTTAGAAACCGATTGTTTCGTGTCTTTAGACATCAATGTGTCGTCACGAGCCGCGGGGTTTAATTTGAAGTTGTCTGTCCATGTTTTTTTTACTCTAATAGAATTCGTCTCCATTGACAAGCATTATATGAGTGACACACAGCAACGGTTGGAGTTAAAAATCTTCATTTGTGTTCTACTGAAGAAACGAAGACACCTACATCTTGGATGCCTTAGGGGTAAGCAGAAAAAAGTTTTTTCGTTTTTGGGTGAACTATCCCTTTAAGGTGAACAGGACATTTTTGATTTTGAGACCATTGTTTACAACTTTGTATACACCTCAACGTGAAAGATGAGGTGTGGACATTAGCATATAGATGACCTCAAATCTAATGTGGAGTGAAATATGGAATAGAACGCGTTTAAGTTTTGTTTTCAGGTGTAAACCACTCTCTGACCTGCATGCATTTGTTTGCCTTGAAGGTTTGACAGATAAGATGCGTGCTGATTTCAACATCATGAAGGATCTTGCCTCTCACACAAGGCTGAGTCCTGAACAGAGAGAGAGCAGAATTAACCGCTTAATCTCCAACATCAACAGGTACAGGTTCTACACCAACCCTACTGATGTGTTCTGTTTCTTAATTATGGATATTTGTATATCTTATCGGCTCTCACATACACTAGAAATGCAGACGTGCAGAATGAGCTTACAACTTGGGGTCTGAGCTTTGAGAACCGACTGCTGAGTCTGAATGGAAGAGTCCTGCCCTCTGAGAGGATCATACAGGGAGGCAGAGCGGTAAGACAGACAGCTTCATATCACAGAAGGCATTCATAACGTAACCGTTTCATTGAGGGCTTGATTATTCTCTTTTGTTTTCATCCCTTAGTATGAGTATAACCCATGGGCAGCTGACTGGTCTAAAGAGATGAGAGGTCTCCCTCTGATGAGCTGCATGAATCTGGACAACTGGCTGATGTTTTACACACGCCGGAATGCAGACGTTGCCCAATCTCTGCTTCAAACTCTCAACAGAGTGGCTGGGCCCATGGGAATCCGCATGCAGAGGGCCATTATGTGAGTTGTTTGAACCTTTGAATGTCAAAAACTTTCCATTCCATTTTCATGTTAATAAGCATTTCCTGCCCAAGCAGGATTGAGTACGAGGATCGTCAGGAATCTCTCCTGAGAGCCCTGCAACAGAACGTAACACGTGAAACACAGATGGTGAGACCAGCAATTGCATTAATGCACAATTTGAATATCCAGAGCTTTTGTTTCAAACTGCTTCTGTGCCTTCCACAGGTGGTGGTGATCCTGCCTACCAATCGAAAGGACAAGTACGACTGTGTGAAAAAGTACCTGTGTGTGGACTGCCCCACTCCCAGCCAGTGTGTGGTGTCTCGCACCATCAGCAAACCTCAAGCGCTTATGACTGTGGCCACCAAGATTGCTTTGCAGATGAACTGCAAAATGGGAGGAGAGCTGTGGAGTGTAGAAATCCCAGTAAGACTCTCAAATGACTGCTGTTCTGTTGGCTTGTGCCAAATGTCAGATCACAAACTGAATCTTTGTCTCTTAGCTCAAACAGCTGATGATTGTAGGCATAGACTGTTACCATGACACTGCTGCTGGGAAGAGATCCATTGGAGCACTGGTGGCCAGTCTGAACCAGGGCATGTCCAGGTAATATAATGAATTGAAGATAGCACTGTTTAAACAAAAATAATCTTAAAATTCTGTGCTCAACATTATGTTGGACTTACTGTGAATGTTTTTCAAGAAACTGCAAAACATTTGAAGTAGATGAAAGTTAAGTTTAAAGTTAGAAGGGAATCTTGCTTTTTGGTTACTGGTGGACTAGGTAGTTGATAGGATTTAGTGAAAATACTGTTGTTGTCATGAATAATACTACAGTTAATAGAGTTCAGACTCTTAGATTATGTGGTTGTACTTAATTGTTTTATAATGATTTTGTTATCTTTTCAGGTGGTTCTCCAAGTGCGTCTTGCAAAACCGTGGTCAGGAGATCATTGATGCGCTGAAAGGGTCGTTGCAAGGTGAGAAATGTTGCAACCAAAATTATTTTGGTTATTAGTTTCATCTTGCTGCTTTGCCTTTTCTTTAAAAAAAAGAAAGGAAATTATTTAATTAACTTACCGTGTCATTCCATATCTGTTTGACTTTAAATGATGAGTCATGTGGGTTTTTGGTTAAATGTCTGAAATAAGGTCTCAAGTTAACAATTTCAAGATATTAAATACGGTTTTTTTTTCTGATAAATGCAGTTGCTAACAAGTAGCTGAATGGCACTACAGAGTTTGTTTGTTGATGATATTAAACGTCATCACGCAGAAGAGGAAAACTCATCTACTTGCTAGTCCACTTTCACAGCCTCATTTATAATTATGCTTTTGCAAACTATTCTCTCAAACATTCCAACTTGTAGATTTTAAATAAGATTGAAAGAGTTTTTGGAAACTTAGTGGGTGTTCATTTCTAAAAGCTTAATTCATAGACTAACTTTAGCTTTTTACTTCTGCTTATTGTATTTAGGTTTTAAAGTTCATGAAAGTTGTTTGTGACAATTATCTTGAAAAAAATGTGCAAGAATTAAAATTTTGTTGGCCACTGGGGGTGTAACGATACACTCATGTCACGATTCGATACATATCACGATACAATATTATTGTGATAATCCAAGACAAATGGTAAAAGGTTAACAACAAATTTACTGTTGATTGAAATTCTAAATTAGTGACACCAGAATTAAAAAAAAAAAAACGATTGATTCTGAAGCTGAAACTACAGAATTATTTTAGACTAATATGCTTGCATCTGTCACTGACTAGATACATTTTAAATAATGTTGGCCACTTTTTACTGGTAACATAAGAGATTTGGCATTATCAGGGCCCACAAATATTACCCTATTGAATTATTTTACATTGTATTCAACAATATATATATATTAATATTAGTGCTGGGCAAGTGAACGCGGGCGATTCATTTTTTCACTTTAACGCATTAAAAATATTTAACGCAATTAACGCAGCGTTCGTTTTTATAAACATTTTTGCCAAGCGTTACATTATATGATCACGCTCTTATTTATGTAAATGCTTTTAAACCATCTTGGCATGACAAGACAGAAGAGAACGCGCTGTATGTCAGTGTCCTGTCTGTGTGGCTGCATCTCAATCAGATCCCTAGTTGCGCCAGTCTCGTGCACACATCGAGTTCTCTTTCGCTCTTGAACAAACAATAACAACAACAGAGAATGTTGCCAAAATGCCAGTAGTACTGACACTTAATGCCTCGTACACACGCAGACGCGTTTAGCTGTATATGTAAACAATTTTGTATCGTATCAGCATTTCGTCTATATGGATCTGGCGTTTTGGGAGCCTGAAACCGCTATTTTTTTTAATCGGGTCCCAGAGTGGATAAATATGAAAATTACACCCTTGCGTTTTCGTGTGTACAGCCAATCTGTGAAACGATGATGTCATCACCCTAAGTCTTCTCTGTTTTTAGTGTATCTCTGTGGCAGAATCACAGCAGCACATACTGGTCTGGCATGGTCGTTTTGAGTCGGTTTCAGTGGTTTCATGTATACGCCGATTTTTTTGAGACAAGGGGAAAAAAGGTTGGCTAGGGAAAGCTCTGGCTTCGTGTGGATGTGGCCTAAAACTCTGTAAATTAGAATTTTAATTTTGGGTGAACTATATACAATACAGATTGTCACTATCCACGATACATATTGTTGAGTTTTTGTATTGCGATATATTGTGATACGATATATAGTTACACCCCTATTGGCCACATGTCTTGCATTCCGCAATAGGGGCCAATGGAAAAATGTCATGGGAACCAGGGTGATGCAAACTTGCAAGTTGGCCTACAAAATACATCATCCCTGCAGCACTCTACTAAATCTGTGTCTCTCTTTAGCTGCTCTGAAGGCCTATCTGAAGTACAACAGTTCTCTGCCCTCACGCATCATCGTGTACCGAGATGGAGTTGGAGATGGCATGCTGCAGAGCGTGGTGGACTACGAAGTTCCTCAGATCATGCAGTCCATCAAGACCATGGGGCAAGATTATGAGTAAGCCACACTTCATGCCGACACATTCACACTATGGGGATGTTGAATTCCCTTGGTTGTATTCACATTTATGTTTTGCATACAGGCCCAAGCTGACAGTTGTGGTTGTGAAGAAGCGCATCAGCTCCAGATTCTTTGCCCGGATTGATGGCAAAATTGCCAACCCTCCTCCTGGAACAGTCATCGACACTGAGGTCACTCGTCCAGAGTGGTGCGTATTAAGGGGTGTCAATTTAAACAAATACAGCCGTTTAAATTAACAATAAATTAATCGTTAGCCTTAAAGGGATAGTTCACCCAAAAATTAAAATTTGATGTTTATCTGCTTACCCCCAAGGCATCCAAGATGTAGGTGTCTTTGTTTCTTCAGTAGAACACAAATGAAAATTTAACTCATACCGTTGCAGTCTGTCAGTTGTATAATGCATGTGAATGGTAAAAAAAATCTGAGAGTAAAAAAAACATGCACAGACAAATCCAAATTAAACCCTGTGGCTCGTGACGACACATTGATGTCTTAAGACATGAAACAATCGGTTTGTGCGAGAAACCGAACAGTATTTATATAATTTTTACCTCTAATACACCACTATTTCCAACAGCCTTGAGCGTGCGATCACTTCCGGTGCGCGAGGTCTGTACACGATCTGGCGTAGTTTCCGCAAGCGGCGGAAGTGATCACACTTTCGTAAAAAGCAAAAAATATTGAAGCTAACTTGGAACAAGAACAAGAGTAGAGATGGGCATACTAGAGATGCGCGGATCAGCTCTAATGTCACCGAATCCGCTGTTAAAAACAAACCATCCACCCGCACATGATTTTCTCTGATTTAGATATCCACACCCGATCGTCACATTACAATTATTCAAATTCTCAGTGTTAAGCGTTATGCTATCGTAACATTAGCTACACTGAAGTAGGTTGCTTTAAAAAAAATCACCAACTTCTTTGGCGAAATTACATTTCTTAAAAAACCTAAACCAGGGTCGACAACCTATACAGCACACTGAGGAGTAATTGCTGGAACGTGAGCAAAAGCGAGAGGTGTTTGTATTTAATTTAGATAATTATATATTAATATTTGAGATTTTGTTTAATGTAAAGTGCGTTACAATTAAAATGTATTATTATTATAGATAAAATAGCCTACTTCGCACATGCATATCTACATTTTGAGCTAATCATTCATCATAGTAACACAGCTTGTTTTTATTAAGTTAGGAGCTATAAATATCATTAAAGTGTGAGATTTAAATTAAGCAAATCAATGAAAGCGCGCAACTCCGAACGCAGGAGCGTTGCGCATCATGCGCACACAACAGTTACAGCTTGTTCTGCTATTTGTTGTGCTTAGCTTTGATGACATTTTAATGGTGTATTTCAGAGATATCAAGTATATATGAAGTCCCATTAAACATTTCACATAGGCCTGTGGTGATGCATGTGCAAACTCCATTCATGCTGGTTGCTTCATGCCTTTCGAGTGCTCGTATCTCGTCAGCTGATGCGTATTTCTCATCCACATGCAATTTTTGGAATGTTACTTTTTATTACTTTACCCACCTGACCCGCGGATATAACCTCAATCCGCGCATACTCCGAGTCCTTACACAAAAATTGTCTTAATGCAACATGAGTGTGTGTAGTTAAATGGACTAAATGAAGTTTGGACTTAGGTTAGGGTTAGGGTTGCCTTTATTATTTTTTGAATTCGAGTTACTCGAGGAATCGTTTCAGCCCCATGTAAACATAGCTAATATTTACCTTATGGTTTTTATATTGGAATATGGTATAGATGGTGGTAAGACTGCATATTTTATCAGTATCTTTTTAAATGAGCACCTGGTTGTAGTGAAGACATTTCAACATAAAACTCCAAATGTATTTTGAGCTTGTTTATGATTAAAAGTCCTACATTACCAATAACTTTTTTGTTGTTGTTGTATTTTGATTACATTATAAACTATCTGCTTTTTAATTCAATTTAAACCTTTTCGGCTTCTCTCTAGGCTGCCTCCTCACATTAAAAGAAAGACTTAAGAACATTAACACATTCAATATGTAGTTTTTACCTGTATCGTTACAATAATCTGTTTATTGCCTTTTATTTAAACATTGTGTCAGAAAAATCCAATATTGGTCAACCTCATATTTAAAGGGATAGTTTACCCAAAAATGAAAATTCTGTCATTTACTCACCCTCAAGTTGTTCCAAACCTGTACGAGTTTCTTTGTTCTGCTGAACACAAAAGAAGATATTTTGAAGAATGTTTGTAACCAAGTAGGTAGAGCAACCATTGACTACCATAGTAGGGGAAAAATGCTATGGTAGTCAATAGTTGCTCTATCTGCTTTGTTACAAACATTCTTCTAAATATCTTCTTTTGTGTTTAGCAGAACAAAGAAACTCGTACAGGTTTGGAACAACTTGAGGATGAGTAAATGATGATAGAATTTTCATTTTTGGGGGAACTATCCCTTTAACAACATGTTGGTACATAAATCAATTTCAATAGATATGCACATGTATATTGAACAAAATGTCTTGAGGCCCCAGCACTATTTATTAAGTAAAAGGATCTGAGATGCATGATTTATTTTGAGATTATATGGGTTTGTTCTGAATGAACATTTGTTGTAGATCATAAAGGTTATAAAAATTCTCCAGATACTCTAATATTAGCCATTTTGTATTAGTAAAATGATTCAAACCGCTCATCTTAATGCTACTTCTGCTTTCAGGTACGATTTCTTCATAGTAAGTCAGGCTGTGCGCTTTGGTTGCGTTTCACCTACACACTACAATGTGGTGTATGACAACAGCGGCCTCAAACCAGATCACATGCAGAGACTCACCTACAAACTCTGCCACATGTACTACAACTGGCAGGTAACAACCATGCAGATCAGTATCACTCTACTGCTAATAGCTCTACAATACTATGTGCTGTCTCATGTATTCTTCATGGCTCTCTTTCGTCTTTAAGGGGATTGTCCGAGTGCCTGCACCATGTCAGTATGCCCACAAACTGGCCTTCCTGGTTGGTCAGAGCATTCACAAGGAGCCCAACATGAACCTGGATGACTTCTTGTATTATCTGTGAACGGCTTAGTGACAAGATGGAGGGTCTGGTAGAATAAATGGGCCATTTGTATTAGTTTCTTTCCTAAGTTAAATGAAAAAGTATCTGGAGAACATTTGTTTGTTTACCTACATATAGTGTTTTGATTGAGAAGCAGGTACAAAAATGTTTGTGTTTGTAAGGAGAAATGCTTATGGTCCTACTTTTTTCTTTAAAATATTCTCTTCATTTGTTCTGATGTCTTGTGAAGATGGTCTCGGTTTTCTTTTATGTAAACGGATGGTTCAAATTACATTTCTTTGACAGTGTTGAGAGGTTCTGAATAACATTTCTTGGATTGTGTTTAGAGGATGAATGTTAATAGAATTAAACATTTGTCTCGTTTTCCAAGATTAAAGATGAGTTGTTACACATGTTGTGAATGTCGTGGGTGGGGGGGGGGGGGTATTTAAGCTGACGGTATATCGATTTCGATGTCAGTATCAATTCATAGCCTACTGTACATATAAGGAAATATCGATATATATGTTATTAACATTTTCACATTTAAAGAAATCTAGTGTTTGATCATATCTAAATATTTATTAAAATGCAAAACTGAGCAACTAGATTAGATACATGTATATTGATTAAAGTGCTATAAAGGCACCAGTGGGTAATGGCATTACAAATGGAAATTATTATTTTTCGAGGCATGAAATGACTAATTTGCCTCTTTGAATAAGAATTCTCTAATTTAACCTTAATTACTATACTAATTGTAATATAAATAATAAAAAATATAAGAAAAATATTTTAAGTGGTCCTTAATGGACCATAATTATTGCACAAAAAGTATTTAATACCAAAATATTCAATAAATATTGAACTAAAATAAAGAACATTTATTCAATTGAAAAATAGTTAAGGTGTATGGTCACATTTGACCATCAATGAGTTTGAGTATGAACAATTATTAAGGAAAACCTGAGGGTTAAATACAATAAAAAACATTAACATTAATGTAAACTATGTTGCATCTCCATCACTCTCCATTATAAAACAATCCTGTATGTTTGACGTAATAATCAATGCACACTATGCTGTACTGCTTACCAAAACTTGCTGCAAACACCTGTAAAGTGGAGCTGTTGTGCATCAAGCCATTCAAATGTATTGACACAGCGCTAGAAGTATTGAGAGCTCCGTGAAGCGCGTGACCACGCGCGCCACCGGGAGATGAGAGAGCATGTCGCAAATTTTTCAACACTCTGGCTTTAACTGTTATGCCATATTAGCGCCAAAACGCTATTTGTTGTTTAAATTTCGCATTAAAACTTTTTTTAAAAAATGTAAAAGCTTAGACTTTGTTTAATATTTAAAGCAGGTGTGGCAATTTGGCGTGAGATTAAGTTGGGCAGCGTGAGACAGCCTGAAAGCGTGAGAGTCACGCCAAATGCGTGAGAGTTGGCAACCCTGGTTTAACACAATTAAATTGTAGCGATTGCAGATTAAAAACAATGAAGGAAAGAATATTTCCATGTAAATCAGAAGTATTGGAGAGAGCTTAAGATGAGAAAATGTATGTGTTGAAGAGTGCATCATGATTATTGCAGTGTACTGATTTGGAAAGAATAAAGCTCAAGTTCATATGGCTTGGTTCTTTTGTTAAAATTAAAATTAAGACCACCGTGGAAGTGATTTGAGAAAACGGTTGTATTAATGGGAATTAGGCAAACCATTTCTGAAAACAAGGACGGGTGGAAATTTTGCAGAGTGTGAATGATTTAATTTGAACGTAGCCTTGTGGACATTTTAGCTTCCAGTTTTGTGGTTCTCGTTACTTGGTACTTTTTCATGGTCACTGTACTGATTTATGTCACTAGAATTAAAAAAAAAAGCGCGAACATTTTCATCTGTTTACTACTAGAGAGTAACTGCAGGTGGCGCATGAGCTCAGTCAGTGAGCCCAATCCTCCATTTAGTCTCATTGAAATCTTAGGACAATTATTATCTTAATGCAGACATTGAGCTATTTAAAGTAATTTATTGAATCTAATACCAAAGTCTGATCCTAGACATTCGAGGTCAGTGACCCTGCTTAAGTAGAAGGCTTAATTGTGAATGAAAAGGTTTTGATTGGGCCATTTTGGCGAGCGCTGAGAAAAGTAACAGTCCCCACGTGACAACGTCATTCACGCGCTACTTCTTCAGGGCTCAAATGTACACCTGAATAATGACAATGGGAATTGTAATAGGCATTTAATTGAAAGTAAATAGTAAAGAAATAAATTGAATAAAAAAAATAACGACGACACATTGCCGTTTCTATGGTTACTACCACCTTGTTTCGTGTAGCTGCGCCCATACAATAATTCACGCGCAGAGAAGAAGAGAGCATGAGTTAAAAGGATGGCAACCAAACAAACACACAACACTTCATACCTGGATTAACTTTGAATGTCAACGCCTTATCTAAGCGTTTACTGACAAATCTCTAACTCCAAATGTCAATTCATGTACTTCGATATACTTTAGTTTGTCGTGATCTAGTCAGTACTTGCAATGGACTTTAACGCGCGCGGACCGCAACGGACGTGTACAATCATCAGAGGATAAACGACGCGTCAACATTGTTATGAGGGACCGACTGGCTGAGTTAAATCCGGTAAGAGATTGAACTAATTGTAAAAAGGGAGATGAATGTGTTTTCGTAACAAAACACCACATACAATTACACATACATATGTTTAGGGGTAACTTTCTCCATTGTTTATGTCTTCTTCCCATGTTTGTGTCAGTGTAGTGGTCTTCCTCCGTGCTCATCTGTATCTTTGTGCTTTGTTTTAGGGCAGGCAAAGTGCCAGTGAAGATGGGGGTGTCATTTTGTCCATGGAGAGAGATGGCTTCATGCAGGACTTTTTCAGAAAGGTTGGAGAAAATCAAGTTTTTTAATGTTGTGTATATGTCTATGTGTTGTTTTTAATGTTAACTTATTCTACTAACCCTAACTTAGCAGTTCACAATTAATATACTAATTATATTTTGTACAATATCTAAAGTGGACTATCCAAATAAAGTGCAACATTAAATTGAACCACTGATATTATGCATCACAACATCATAATGTACAGTAAATTTATAAGAAATAAATAAGAAAGTAATTACAAATATGTCACAACATGCATACCTAGTATTTCAGGTCTAGAAGCCCACTGAAGTGAACACTAAATCATTAAAGAAACCTTTAGGTTTGTGTTGAACTATGCTTTGTTTTATTACAGGTGGAGGAGGTCAGAGGTGTCATCGATAAGATCTCCTCCTTAGTGAATGAGGTGAAGAAGAAACATAGTGTGATCCTTTCAGCCCCCAACACTGATGAGAGTAAGTCACCCCTCATCAAAGATTGTGAAATTTGAGCAAATGGTACAACTGAAACAAGTAAGAACTAGTTTCTGAATAGTCAGGTTGAATAGTTTTGAGTGACAAGGTGGTGCAGGTTAGCAGACTGAAGGTTCGAACCCTTCCAGGGGTGATTTATGAACTATCACCTCTGAGCCTTTAAGCAAGGCATTGACCCCAGTTTACTCCAGTGAGACCATCCCTGCAGTCAGGGGCAGAACACATTTTTCCATTCCACTGCACTATTTTTCCTTTGTTTTTCTATGTAAACACGTGCTAGACAGTGTTGTGCAGTGGTGTTTTCTTTTTATACTGTATATCAAATTTATGTCCGATACACTTAATTTTCCTGGTTAAATAAACACTACATAAAAAGAGAGACCAAATACATTTCTATTTTGTATTTCTTTGCTATAACTATGTACATTTCTATTTATTAAAACCAAGTATAAATTTCATCATGTTAGTGTTTTCACACATTTTTTATTTATTCCAAAGTAAAAGCTAAAGGCAGTAATAATTTAAACAATGTTTATCTTTTCTCTTTAAAAGTCAACTTATTTCCGTCAGTCATCTAGCTCTGTAAACACTGCTCACAAACACGAAGATGTACCTTCTATTTCCCCAAGCGGATTGCTCACAAAAAAAAACCCTGCAGTCATTCTGTTTTCAGGCCATTTCAAGTTTGATTTTGACGTGACATAAAGCGGTGATTTTTTGGAGTTGTTCACTTACTTCTTAATTAGGCTTCCCATTAATGGTATCATAATCTTCATTCGGGCTGATGAGAATGCACATGAAAACAAGAGGCGGGATTTATCGCACGGACCAATCATATCCAGTCATAGCCGATCATATCCAATCATAGCACAATGGAGGCATTGCCTCCTCTCACGTGACTTTACCCCATTCATTCTCAATCACCCCCCACTAAACTCACCTCACACTTTAGGTTGTCTGTTTTAAGTCAATGGGGACAGAGTCAATGCGCCTCCCGCTAGAGGTCTACACGGGTCCAAAAATTCATACCCGAACCCGAAGAGACCTAGCCTGACAAGCCAGACCCACATCAAGATGTTGAGTCTGGAAACTCACCATTGACAGGGCTCAATACGAGGGGTGGGATAAACGGTTGTCTTTCAGAATCCTCTGCACGCAATTGGATTGCGCCATGAGCGCCACAACCAACCAGAGCAAAGAAGAAGGTGAAGCCGAGCTAATGTTAGTTGATAGACTTTCGCCGTATCTAGTAGGCAAAACTTTGAATATATCTTCTTTTCTTAAGAATGACTTCAGTGCCGTTCTTTGTTCTTTTCTCAAAGAAAAGCTTAAAGCTGTAGTCTACGATGTTGAAAATCAGTCGAGAAAGCCTGAATTTTTAAAAAACTCATCCCGCCCCTCCACACGCACACCCCTCCCCTCTGTGCGTCACTCCAACAACAACGTCACTCAGTCAAGCAGGAGTAAACATCGGAACAGAGATGTACCATGTGCTTAGTCGCTTCAATCTAATGACCGCGCTAATGACACATCATATGTAAAGTTGACTTTCGACACTTGAACAGTTGCTTCATCAACAATTCAATGTCACCATTGTCGTAACAAAATAGCTCAGAGGCACACGTTTGAGTTCACGCCCACGCAAGATTAGCAACACATGCAATGTTCTATCGGCTCGAACAGAAAACCGCTAACGTTAGGACTATTGAAATAGTCAAGCACTTCAAGAAATATAATTACTTTGACCCGTGATAGGCGATGCTAAACGGCTAACATTCCAATGCCGACCGGCAGCATGATCATGTTGTCAGACTGATAAAAAGCTATTTATGTAATACACCACACCATAAAAGTATAAATAAATGCATACCTGCTCAACAAAAAGTCAGCGTCGGTTTTAAGTCCAAGGTTTCTCTGAAGCTTCCTCAAACGGGCAATGGTGGACCCTATATTGATTCGGCTTTGAGTCCGGCGTTCTTCACTTTTTTTTTTAAATCTCTGCTCTTTCCTCAATTGACTTTCTCTTTCTTCCAACCTTGACTGTTGGGGCGAGCAGGGGCCGCTTGCCGCTGTCTGTTGTTGGTTTTTCTCCATTGCTGAGTTGATGCTGCCTACTTGCCCGCAAAATTTCATGTCGCAGGAGGGGGCGGGGTGGGGTGCGGTGGGTGGAGACGCGAGTGGAGCAGGGATTGGATGAGAGCAGTTAACCAATGTAAGCTGTCCGGCCGGACAGCTTACATTGGTCAATTTCTCTGCGGGTGTACACCCAATAGAGTGAATGGATTTTTTTCATTCTTTTTTCTCTTCATATTGTTAGGATTGTACTGTAGAACCATAACCAGCATCTAAACGAGGTTATTAATAATGAACAATCTTTGAAATCGTAGACCATAGCTTTAAAGGAAAAGCTTCTCAAAGAAAAGTTTTAAAGCATTTTATACATACAGTTCCTTTAACTCCAAGTCTTCCAGAGTCGCGGCCAAAGCCGATTCAAAAGACCGCTGTTCGTCAGCTTCTTTGTTTACGAGTAGCACGCAGAACCTCCGCAACTCTGCCGTGACGTGCCGTCATTATGTTAAGCCCGCCCACCGACTCTACACACGCTGTGATTGGCCTGACCAGAGTTTGGTTTTTCCAGCTCTCAGGTCTACCGAGAGTTGCTAGACTACACTCGCGGCAAAATAAATGTTCTGCCGCTAGGGTGCGTCTAGATTTCTAGGCTAGAAGAGACCCATAATGTAGTACCCAGAACCGACCTGGACCCGTCTATTATTTGATAGCTGGAACCGAACCCGGCGGGAAGACACAAACGCGACTGGACCCGATTGTCTCCTATTCCACAAAAAACAAGTTGTGAAAAAATACATATTTTTGTCTCCGCCTACCTAAAGCTGTCATCTCCCTTCCCTGTACCTGATTTTGATGCATTATAATCCTTGCCAAGAAAAAAGTTATATCCTTATTCCTCTCTTGTTATTCCAAGCATACTTAATTCACTCATCATTTCAGCTGTAAAAGTCCACTTTATGTCACAGTGACGGATGACAAATGCGACTTTGCAGATTTGCATTTCGACCGAGTTAACTCGCAAATTAACTTTGACTGTTTGCCCTTTTTAACTAATAACCATTGCTTGTTCGGTGCCATGGCCGCTGACATTAGCATTATTTATTTGCTGTTATCTCTGTGAGCCGAGTCTGACCACCAAAACTTTAAGATTAAACAAGACGGTTCATTCAAATTATTTTTAAAGTCATTACAGTCACTGCGGAAGCTCGGGTTGCCATAGAAACATGACACGCACTTGAGACTGCACTAGCGCGTCAGCTGGAGCAACCTGACATATGAGCTTTTTTACGCAATTTGAGCGTCATAGAAAACATTTATGTAACAGTTCACCTGAGATTGTGCTGATTTGAAATATATTATATAAATAAATATGAGTACATTATTACTGTGTGCTTTCATTAAATCTGCCTGCTTTTTTTCTAACGGCTGAGAGAGAGAGAGATCGCTCGTGTTTTTTTCTTATTTTTCTTAAACCTTATTTCCCAGCTCTTATCCTAATTTTACAATCTGCAAGATACACAAAACACGCAAGCAGTGCTGACTGACTCTGATCACGGCCAGGTGTTCTCCGAGTCTGATCGACTCCGGTATTACACACAATGTTAAACGGACCTGGGAACCGAAGTGAAGGACCGTTTCCACCGAAATTACCCTGAACAATTTGTACCAGGAACTTTTTTTACAGGAACTTTTTTTCCCCAGACCTGCTACTGTCAGCGTTTCCATTGCGGTCTAAAGTACAGAGAAGATTAGGCAAATTAGTCCGGTGATGTAGGACTGCGCGCGGCACGACTGTTCCTCCCAGTCAGCGACGGACAGTAATCATTTTTGTGCGATACTGTCTGCAACAATAACAAGTATAGAGGAGATTCAAGCAGCGCTGCTTTTGCTGGTTATATTGGTTTACTAAAGAGGTAATTAACAAAACGGCGGAAAAGAGACGAGCACTGATACTAAAGCGTATTCTGAAAGCTCGTAAAGCTAGATTTAAAATAAGACAAAGTATGTTATTATCAGCTATTACGGACATTGACCGTGAGATGGCTGAGACGAACGCGTGCCATCAGACAGAAAGAGCAAGGTTGATATTTGCTGAACGCAGAACGTTCCTCGCAAAATACTTTTTAAAATGCCGGTTGAAATAAAATGCTGCGTGAGCTCAACCAATCAGCATGTTCAGCGCCCAAGTCCCACCCCCGAAAGTTCCTGAACTTTGAAAAAGTACCACCTCGGGAGCAGGGCCGGTCGGAGGGGGAAATATTTACCCGGAACTTCATTTAGACCCTGGTTCCTGCGGTCGAAACACACCGAGTACCACCCCAAAGTTCCTAGTTCCTGGGGAAAGTTCCTACAGTGGAAACGCGACTTAATAGATTGGGACCGGACCCGGACCCAGCTGACCATTTAAAATATACTGTAGACCCGAACTCGTATGGGTCCTGGGTAGGGTCCACGGGTCTCTGGTGCTCCCTGTAGACCTCTACACTTGCTTCACCTGCAGGTGCCACTGTTGGACACTTACTTTATAACAAGTTACTTTTACACTTTTTAAAGTCACATTTTGTAATATTTGGGCTGGTTTTTTTTTTATACATACACCACAAATCCAGTTTTTTTTTTGAGGAGACACTGCCTCCCTTGCCTCCTAAGAGGAAACGCCCCTGGGCTAGACCAGGGATGTCCAATCCTGCTCCTGGAAGGCCACTGTCCTGCAGAGTTCAGCTCCAACCCCAATTAAACACACCTGAACCAGCTAATCAAGGTCTTATGCTGCCTTCATGTGCTATCGGAAATTTGATAATTCCGACTTCTGAAGTCGTGATTACGAGCTCATTGCATTCAAGTTTCAAAATGTGAGGGTATTCATGTGCAATTTTTACCTAGGAAACTCGTATTTACGATAATTCCGATAGCACGTGAAGGCAGCATTAAAGGGTTAGTTCACCCAAAAATGAAAATTCTGTCATTAATTACTCACCCTCATGTCGTTGGACACCCGTAAGACCTCCGTTCATATTCGGAACACAAATGGAGATATTTTAGTTGAAAGCTGATGGCTGAGAAAGGCTTCAAACATGCCTCCATTGGCATTCAGTACATTGACACTTCCAAGATCCAGGAAAGGCACTTAAAACGTCGTTACAAAGTCTATCTCACCACAGTGGCTCTACAATAATCTTACAATGCGACGACAATAGTTTTTGTTCGCAAAAAAAAATCAAAATAACACCTTTATCCAACTTGTTCTCGACTTCCGTGTGTGCCTCCACGACGCATGTGCGAGAATATGACGTAGCGCCGGTGTTCGGGAATCCATGAAATACACACTTAAGCCCCATTTTGAGCACTACGCCGAGACCTAAAGCACGATCAATGTAGAATCCAACAGCTTAGACACGCGCGTCTTCCTCTGCTCGTAAACAAATCGCTTCTGGGTCATATGTCCGAACGCCGGATCTGCGTCATATTCTCGCGCATGCGTCGTGGAGGCATACACGGAAGTCGAGAACAAGTTGGATAAAGGTGTTATTTTGATTTTTTTTTGCGCACAAAAACTATTGTCGTCGCATCGTAAGATTATTGTAGAGCCACTGTGGTGAGATAGACTTTGTAACGACGTTTTAAGTGCCTTTCATGGATCTTGGAAGTGTCAATGTACTGAATGCCAATGGAGGCCTGTCTGAAGCCTTTCTCAGCCATCAGCTTTCAACTAAAATATCTCCATTTGTGTTCCGAATATGAACGGAGGACTTACGGGTGTCCAACGACATGAGGGTGAGTAATTAATGACAGAATTTTCATTTTTGGGTGAACTAACCCTTTAAGCCGGGTGCACACTGTGTAATTTTGGCCACAATTTGGCTGTCTGAGACTAATTTTGCAAATCCTAAAAGATTCTTCTGATCCTAGGCTAAAATCTGAAATCTTTGATCGTTAGTTTGACATGTTCACCGGCAGCCGATTAATGACCGCTGCGATCAAATTTTACCTGGCAAATATGACCAAAATGAGCGCTAGAGATTTCTTTGTAGCCACCATTTCAATCCTGCGTGTAATGCAGCTCACTGTCACCGAATGTGTCATTGATTCATGATATAAAACTCCGGACAAGTTTTCTTGCGTGCGTCCGTTTTTAGCGCGCCTTGACTATCGTACAGTCTGACATTAATGACCACTGAGATCTTACAGTGTGATATGGCTTACAGCGGGGGTCATGTTTGTACAGTCTGACAAGGAGCAATCCTAAAGGACTATTATAAATCTCACAGTGTGCACCCGGCTTTACTTGAAACCTCCAGGCAGGTGTGTTGAGGCAAGTTGGAGCTAATCTCTGCAGGTCAGTGCAGTGGCCCTCCAGAACCGAATTTGGGACATCCCTGTACTAAAAACTTCCAGACAAGTGTGTTGAGGCAAGTTGGAGCTAAACTCTTTAGGACAGTGGCCCTCTAGGAGCAGGTTTGGACACCCCAGATCTATATGGACGTGTTTGACCATTGCGCTCATGTCTCTCGTCTTTTGCAGTGTCTCATGCATGACACACATTCCAAAAACATGGAGTATTGAATTAATTCCGATTGTTAAGTACGAACGTAGGGTTTGCATCGGTTTTGATCGGGTTGATGTGTGCGTTTATATGTCACAAGCTTCAAATCAGAATTGATTTTTTGACATGCACATACTGCACGAATATACCTGCTGTTTGCGCATACTATTCTCCTACATAGCTTCTTTCCTTTGTTTTACAGGGCAGACTTGATATGTTTCTATTTCGGGTCCAATGTAGGTAAACAACTAGCACACAAAGCTTTGTGCCGTGCTGCTTCTATTTATCAAGAAGTAAAAACGTCTCTTCCCGTGCCCAAAACACCTTGTCTGTGGATGAGAGTCCGAAACACAGACGATAGACGATAATTGGAAGGAGAATTTTAGAATGACACGACAGTCGTTTATGGCACTTTTTCAACACGCATTCAACAACAACAGCTTGTTCCGCTCATCATACGTCATTACGCCATTTCCACGTCATTGCACCTGCTCAGTACTTTCTAGTTTGGTTTTTAATCCAATCAAGTGTTTACATGTCCTCTCGATCAGATTAGAAAAGGTTTGAACCACCCTTTAAATGAAATTAACCGGATTTGGCCACTTCATTCCGATTGACGTGGTTACATGTGACTTTTTTTATTCCGACTGTGCTACAACTCTTATTAGGTTCCATGTAAACGCGTCTACTGTTTTAACCACGAAATGTGTGAAAGGCTTTTACACTATACTTAACTCTGGTTTTATCTTCTTTTTTTATCCAGGTTAAGCAATACTTCACCTCTATCATTTTGGGGCTAGTTTACACTGCTTGTTATTTGAGTTGTAAGTTTGTCCAAATAATTCAGTTTAGCTTTCAGCCTCTTTGTTGTACTACCCAGTAAATGACAATAGCTTTGCGTCACACTGCTGTTGTCTTTGTTCTGTCTTGAACAAGGAAACGCTTTTATAACACTCTTTCCAGCGGCACATAGCCTTATAACAGCACAAGACCATGGGCTTCCTCTGTCGGAAATATCACATCACATCACTCTATACAATTACATCTCTGTAGCATCCAGGAAACTACTGTTGGGAAAACATTTCTCAAATGCAGACACATATATACACTTGTGGTTACTTGGACCCCGGGGGTTGTGTGTGAATGGTGTCTGCTCACAATGAACATATGTATAGAAAATCATTCACATAATAGGGGAAAGAGACCCTTTAAAAGTTACCATTAGGAGTCAAGTTTGGGCATGCAAGGAATCATGGTTTCCCCCATCACATTCTTGATTTTAAGTGAGTGTGTTGAGGTTAGTTTTGGCTGTTATTTGCAGGGCATGTATAGGACATGCAGGCAGGAATGTGAGATTGAGATAAAGACATCTGCAAGTGTGGGAGTTTTTCTGCTACAAACACTAGGCTCCGTTTTTCTTCTACATATAAGTGTTATATCTCTCTGAGATGTATCACGTTGACAGTAAAACTGAATGATCTGTTTGATGATTGTGATATTTCGCCTTTTTAAGAGTGAGCATAGCCATTTACAGTCACTTTTCATCCATATACCTGCCTGCGTTTTATATTCTTCTCATATAGAATACACCACAGTGTTTCTCCAACATGACACATCATAATGTAACCAGTGCTGTAGAGAGGCATGATTGTTTTGCCAAAAAAAAAAAAAACACTAACTTTGATAGGCAACGGTTTATTTTATAGTCTATTATATGCGAGTTGTATATCAAGTGAACGTCAGGCCCTGAAATATCAAGGAGCCTCTGCATTTATTTGATCAAATTACAGTAAAAACAGTAACATTGTGAAATAATACTATTTCAATTTAAAATAACAGTTTTCTAGTTTATTATAGTGTAAAATGTCATCTATTCCTGTGTTGGCAAAGCTGAATTTTCAGCAGCAATTTACTCCAGTCTTTAGCGTCACATGATCCTTCAGAAACATTTCTTATTATCCTGCTTTATATTTTATATCTTTGCTATCAGAAACAACACAAGAGCTGGAACAACTCACATTGGAAATCAAGAAACATGCTAACTTTGTCCGGAACAGCCTCAAATGTGAGTTGGATGTTCTGTTTTGTTTGTTTGTATGTTTATGATAGTGAGGCAGAGATCACAAATGCACTTGGCAAAGGAAATAAAAAGTTATGGTCTATTTACTCCTCAGCAATACAACAGAATCTTCCTCCAGATGAGCAGGACAATCAAGCCACAGTGGATGCACGCATTCAAAAAACACAGGTGAGAAATTTCTCTTTCCTTTAACATCCTACCATCCTGTACAGTCATATTTTCATCCCAAATTGATTTATTGCACTTATTCTTTTTTTTAGTACACTAACTTGTCACGTACGTTTGTGGAGGTAATGACACAATATAATGAAACCCAAGTGTCCTTCAGAGAGAAGAGCAAAAGCAGGATTCAGAGACAGCTGGAGATCAGTGAGTCACGTGTGCCTATTCACAAACACATTTGCACATGATGCCTGTAAACTAGACCGGTAAACTAGACTATTAACAGTTGACAGATTTCCACTTAAAATTACCATACTGTATATATTTCATGCACTTTACAAAGGCCCACTTATTCTCTATTCACAGTGCCGGTTTGTATATCTGTAGTCCTAGTTTCGGTTTCCCTTTTTGAATGATGAATGTAATGTAATCTATTGATACCTGCTGATATTGACAGTTATTTATTTACACGCAGGCATAGAATGCATGTGCTAGTTGACAGACAGCTTGGTGTGTCACGGACTCACGGCCTTTAAATTGTTTTTGCTAGAGATGAACAATATGTTGCCGTCATATCAGTTATCAGCCCAGTATTAGAGATTTAAAAAATTTATCAGTATTGGTTGATATTAGATATATGGTGTTTATATATATATATATATACAATATAAACACAATTGGCTTCATCGTCTCCCCTCCACCAATCAGCTGGTGTGTGTGGTGGGCGTTCTGGCGCAGTATGGCTGCCGTCGCATCATCCAGGTGGATGCTGCACATTGGTGGTGGTTGAGGATATTCCCCCCTTCTATGTAAAGCGCTTTGAGTGCCTGGAAAAGCACTATTTAAATGTAACAAGTTATTATTATAATATATTAGCTAAAATTTGATATTTAATTATGCAACTCATTTCTTATATTTTTACATTTAGATTAACTTGGCCTTGATCTGACATTTACTTAAAGGTTGCATGGCATGAAATTAAAATTTTATGAGGTTTTTCAACATTAATATGAGTTCCCCTAGCCTTAATGTTTTGTCCCCAAGTGGCTAGAAATTTTGATCTGTGTAAACCGAGTTGTGGCTGTCTTTCTCTGCCTTTGAGAAAATGAGAGCTCAGACGAGCTGATCTTGAATTTTCCTGTAATGACATCATAACAGGAACGGTTACCTCCCTTTCCTCCGCCCAGAGAATTTGGCATGCCCTTGTGAGCGCTATATTTGTTTGTCCTTGAGAGATCATGGCTTGTGAACGAGTGAATGCTGGCAGTTTCTATCTGTTCTAAAATGTGCATACAGTCATGAGTTTCTGCTCAACATCGGCAAAGCCACATCTTTAGAGATAAACCTCACGCATGCCGAGGCTCGGGCTGCATTGGCCGGTCAGCCTTCAACATCACTGACCCCCAGTACTGCATCTCGTCCACAGCAAAGGCGCCATACGCGGCGCGAGATTAAGCAGAAGGGGAGTAAGCGCGAGGGTATCCGGGCTAGGCTAGCCAGCTATTCCCACAATAAACTGGATTACATTTGGTTACTGCTGTTGTGTCTTTGTTTGCGCTGTGTACTCAATGCGCGTCACTGACACTTTTCACATGATAGGAAAATATCTAAAAATAATGCTATAATAAACACTTACTTGTAACTCGTTCATCTCGACAGCTGTAATGGTACATTACATGTGTTACAAAGTTGGTAAAATAAGGAGGAAAACGGGCTCGGCGTGACTGAGACACGTGTTTATTCAGAACTCTCAGATACAAACAAAATAAACTCGCGCTGACAGCGCTCTCACAACTCAGTAGTTGCAATATAACTTTGTTAGCAATCTCTCTGTCTCTGGTCCACTAGTCATGTCCGTTTCGTGAATGAATCGTTCTTTCGGTTCGCATCTCGAGTCAGCACTGATCCATAATTTACTAAAGTTACTAACTTTCTGACATGAGTGACAGTCCCTCCGACTAGAAATAAACTAATAACCTGAAGTATATGCTGTAACTACAACAGTTCAGTGAACTGAGACGTGCTGAGAGAACTGATGAGAAGTGAACTCAGGTCCATCCGTCTCTCTGGAAGGCTCGTGCCTCGTCGACCTCGTTAAACCATGCCCTAATACTCATTTAAAATGCAAAGATGTCAGCCAATCACAACAGTGGGCGTTTTCACTGAAGTCTCTCAGCAGACACGCCCCTTGAAACAGGGCATTCAGCCAGAGGGCAAACATCAGTATAGAAAAAATGCCTTTTATTTCTAAATTATGACATTTTATTATGTAAAAATCATACTAACAATAAGTACACCTCATAATACATTATAAAATAAAATAAAAAATCCATGCCATGGGACCTTTAAATTAATAACTATTAAATAATAGCGTTTTAAAAAATTTAATTTAATCATCTAATAACATTTATTAAATGTAATCTTTAGCAAACATAATGAATATCTATTTTTCATAATTGGGATATCTATTTTTCATAATGTAGATGATGTTGTGATGCCTAAGTACACTTGTAGCATTTAAAATGACTGAATTTGTTTATGCAAAATATTAATACAATATTTTCCAATAAGGACAAAAAACTTTACCTAATCATTGTTTTCCCTTTTATCACATGACATGCAGCTTCCGAAATATAATCTATGTAATGTGTCGTCAGACATGTAGTGCCGACCTATGAACAGAGTGTGTGTGTGTGTGTGTGTGTATGAGTGGATTAATGAGGTACTTTCTTTGCTTTACGACACATGAAACGAAGCGCTTTGTCACCGGAGACTGTAAGGCAAGTGTTACCTGGGCAACAGGGCTCTAGAGATCCTGCTGTACCTCTGCACAGTGGGCCAGGAGCAGAATGTCGTCATGTGATAGTATAGTGAGACAAAAGTCATGTGACTGTTGTATTTGCATGAAGACCCGCTTACCTCAACTTTGCATTTGAGGAAAAGATATTCCATGAAAGGCTTTATTTTGACTTTATTTCAACGTTGTATGTATTTGTTTTGTGCTATTTGAAGTCAGTATTTGAGTTTAAATTAGTATGTAGTGAGATATGTATATTATAAGTATGAATATGTGCACTGGTCCACTGCTTAGGGTCATATTTTTTGAATGTGTGTGTGTATTTTTCCAGTGGCCTTTGCATTGATGGATTCAGCCATTAATGTTCCCTCTCATTTTCCCAGCTGAATCAATATAGTCCCCAAAGCACACTTAGCATGACCACACGCACACGTACAAGCACATGGTACACACATACACTCACAAAGCCAAACAATTATCCAAATGGACTAGCCTATTAGCAGTTGCTAGTCATCATTTCATGTTTACCCATGACAAATTCACACACAGGTATCCATTTATCAAACAAATAATGGCCTAAACAAGATCAACCAGTTCATGAGAAGTGTTGTTTTTTTCTGATCTATTACTCTCTGAATATTGTAGCTGGAAGAATTACAACTAATGAGGAATTGGAACAGATGCTGGAGACTGGAAACCCTTCCATTTTCACCTCTGATGTGAGTTCGCTTCTCGAAATGACTATTTCCAGTCTTACTGTAGTCTGAAGGAAGGAATATTGAAATACTGTGACATGACATGAGAGCAACAAATCTTTAACAATTATGCAGAATTAGCACCCTCTGCTGGCTGTTTCTCTGCATTTTGTGATGGTCTGTTTAGGGACAGGCTTTTCACAAAAACCTAGGGTATGGCATGAGTCCTTCTGGCCATACAACAACAACATTCCCAAATAATCACATTAGCCTATATCTATGTCTGTGGAAAAAATCCACTAAAAGAACTTATTAGCAGACTTAACAACAATAAAAAAATCAATGCAAATACTGAAACAGCCCTATACGCCAGCACTGTGACCTAACCAAACGCGACACGTGAGAAAAATGATATTTTCCAGGTTAATCAGAGTTTTTTGTACTAACCAGCCACAACCAGCCCAAACAGTTTTTATTTCTGCGTTTTATATCTGCAAAGTACCACAAGTGCAGATTATGTGCTTTATTTTATGTAAAGGGAATTTAAAGTGAGTTTGATATAATTTTTCGTGACCTTTATAGTCATAGCTTTACAGAAAACAACAATGGATAATTCACCTCAGATCTTGAAAATACATTAAAGGAAACAACGAGGCTATGTTCGAACGGTCAACTCAAGGTGAACAAACAAGTGTATTCCATGATAAAAAAATTAAAAAATTCAGTCACTCTGTATGTTTTCTTAATCATGGTAAAATGGTGTAAGATTTAGGAATTCGATATTGTACTTATCCATTTCGTTGTGAATGCAGTCAGTCAATGCGCTTGCAGAGAGAGCCCACCCACATGCTCTTCTGATCTCTGATCGCGTCTGCTTAGGACACGGAGTTAGGCTGTTTAAATTTGCTTTTCAAAGCTGCAACAGAACTAACTAGCAGCATCATGAGCTGTTTATTTCCCCTGTTTGTCTGAATGTCAGGGTATGGCAACTGCCATACGTAAACGCCGCCCCTGGGGACAGCTCACCCAAAAATAATAATTCTGTCATTAATCATTAACTACATAAATCATGCAGTTTTAAACCCATATTTATAACATTTATTTACAATCCTTTAACATTTCTCCTGTTTTTCGTGAGAAATAAATTGCTACGTATAGGTTTTTAACATGAGTGTGAGTAAATGGCACAATTGGGTGATCTGTCCCTTTAATGTTTTTGCAGTGTTGTCACTGTTTTTAAGTTCCTAGAGGCTGTTAAAAAGATATCCTTTGTTTTCAGATCATCTTAGACTCTCAGATAACTCGCCAGGCCCTCAACGAGATCGAGTCTAGACATAAAGACATCTTGCGGCTGGAGTCCAGCATTAAAGAGCTACATGACATGTTTGTAGACATGGCCATGCTTGTTGAGACGCAGGTACAGTATACAGTGTTCAGTAATCTTTATTGTTGTTTGTTCACTTATTAGTTAGCATATTGGTTCACTTGTTGGTTGTTATTGTTACTTGTAGTGCATTCATTCATTGATTTACTCCTTTACGTTGTACAGGGTGAGATGATTGACAACATTGAAAAGAATGTAAACAATGCAGTAGAATACGTCGGCCATGCTAAAGTGGAGACCAAGAAAGCTGTCAGGTACCAGACACAGGCCCGCAGGGTAAGAGAAGAAAACATCTAAAAAAAGTAAAAAAGCTGAAAGGAAATTAAATATCGTCTCACTTGGCAATACTGTTAAAGTAGAGTTCCAGAAATCACACAGTTCTCCATAGAGAAACGGATGAGCTCTGAGATTAAAGGCTGGAATACACTACACATAACACAACTTGAACAGATTTTAAAACAATAGGCATCACACATTTGCCAAGTTTGTAAATGGTTACAGAAAATACTGTGGATGACAACTTTCAAGTTGTCCCAAACACAACAAACTCGCATAGAAACATACTAGGAGACACACGACAAACGATAATGTGTTTGAAAATCAGCTCAAAATATCAAACATATTCGACTAGATGGAATCATAGTCTAACGCTAAAGGAGTCTGTGTCCATCATACACTACCCCCCTGGTTTCACAAAGGAGTAGTTCACTTCAGAATGAAAATGTCCTGATAATTTACTCATCTCTACATCATCCAAGATGTTCATGTCTTTCTTTCTTCAGTCGAAAAGAAATTAAGGTTTTTGAGGAGAACCTTCCAGGATTTTTCTCCATATAGTGGACTTCAATGGGGTACAACGGGTTGAACATCCAAATTGCAGTTTCAGTGAAGCTTCAAAGGGCTCTACACGATCCCAGCCGAGGAATAAGGGTCTTATCTAGCGAAATGATTGGCCATTTTCAATAAAATATAAAAATTATATACTTTTTAACCCAAATGTTTGTCTTGCACTGCTCTGCGATGCGCCACGTATAACGTAATCATGTTGGAAAGGTCATAAGTACCGCGAAAAACTAATTTTCTCCTTCAACTTCAAAATCATCCGACATAGTAGTTTTACCTTTTTTTTGAAGCGCGTCTGACTTAGTCTTTGCACGTTTTCTTTTTAAACATTTAATTCGTATTTTCGCCTACGTCACGTGTGACCTTTCCAACGTGATTACGTAATACGTGGTGCATCGCAGAGCAGCGCAAGACAAGCATTTATGGTTAAAAAGTATTTCATTTTTTTGAAAATGACCAATCGTTTTGCTAGATAAGACCCTTGTTCCTCGTCTGGGATCGTGTAGAGCCCATTGAAACTGCAATTTGGACCTTCAACCCGTTGTACCCCATTGAAGTCCACTATATGGAGAAAAATCCTGGAATGTTTTCCTCAAAAATGTATTTTCGACTGAAGAAAGAAAGACATGAACATCTTGGATGACGTGGGGGTGAGTAAATTATCCTGAAATTTTAATTCTGAAGTGAGGTACTACTTTAAATGAACTAAGACCTAATTTATGCTTAGTCTAAGCCGTGCCTGTGAAACCAGGCCTACACGATTTTTTGCGACATCTGTCAACTCCGACTGCCCAAAATCTGCAGACTTGCTCTGACTTTTGGCAACTAGCGTCGACTCCTCCAGACATTAAATTGTGGCCATGTAGAAAAAAGCCATGTAGTCATGTTGTGTATTCCAGCCTTAAAAAACCACATTATCCCCCGCTTTCACAGACAAGGCTTAAGACTAGAAGAGCAAACTAAAATGCCAGACTAAAAATGCATGTTTGAGCTGTTTAAACTGAAAGCAACTTGCACTGACGTTATCTTAAAATATATCAATGCCATTGTTTTGTCTCAAGATGTACATCAGTAATGTGTTTTTAAGGCACATTATAAAAGCTACTTAACTGTCCTGTCTGTGAAACCAGGTCCTTTTTTTGCCTCCAATCAGAGTTTGTAATATTCAGAAATATAATACATACAGGCCTAAAATAAATGAGACCATTTCATAATGAACACATTTGGAATGTGTAGAGCTCTTTAGCTTTATTCTGTCACAGTGTACTACAGACTCAAGAATATCCTGTTCTACAGAATATTAAAATGTTACCATTTGGTAAAAAAAATGCAATCATTATAACACTTTCTTTTTCTCTTGTACAGAAATACATAATTCTTGCTCTTATTGTTTTGTCCGTACTTGCTGTGGTCGCTCTAATTGTTGGCTTGTATGTGGGCCTGACTGGTAAAACCAATACTAGCTCCACCTCCACCAGCGCAAATACAGCCAATCCTGTCTAAGTGTGACTTCCAAGGTAACAACCAGTGCCCAATCACTACCGATCTCATCTAGCCTAATTTCACTTGAATGTGTTTTGAATGTCGTTTTAAAGGTTTTGAAGAAAGATTCAAATAATGCCAGTTTATTTATAACAAATTACAAAAAAAGTGATGCAAAATGTATATTTAGTAATTAGTTTTATACATACTGATAATTTTTCTCTGTTGTTCTTTATCTCTCTGTCATAGAAACTTGTCTATGTTGCCATTTGTGGAGCCGTGTACATCATCATTCTTCTTGTCATTTATTATCATTGCAGTTTACAGTGAAAAAAAAAACGTTTTTGTCCTGATGCATACAAAACTGCTCTTGATTTTATTACTGGTGAATTGTGTAGAAAATGGCAATTAAGACTTTCCTCTTTGACTTCAATGCTTTGCCACTACAACAATCAGAGGTAATTTTCTGTCTTTTATTTATTCAATGCTAGTAAGTACATTTTGCACAGTTGAGTAATGTTTTGTAATATTACAATATGTATCTTTGGGTACTTCGTTCTTTGGGAGGTCTGACTGACAATGTGGAGTTAAATGCAATCCAACAAAGTGCACTTAAAGTATGCTTTAATTTAAAAAAGAAAAGAAAGAAGCCGTATTATGTTTAGAATCACAAGTTCAAGTTCATTTGACAGTTGGCTCCACACAATATGATGTCAGATCGGTGAACAATGTCACAAAACATGTTTTAATCACTTAATGTTGTTTCATTTTGTTTCTTACATATGGCTGTGCGTGAAAGAAATGTAAGTTGTAACCATATAGTCAAATGCTCTCAAAGTATATTGTAAAATAAATGAGTTGCTCACACTCCTCAAAACTGTAATACTGTATCTTTTTGTTATTGTTGAATGTTCATCACATAAAAGTTTGGGGTCAGCAAGATTTTTTTATTTTTATTAATACTTTTATTCATCCAGGAAGCTTTTGATTGTCTTTACCAAATTAATTTATTTTTAAATGCTGTCCTTTTGAGCTTTCTATTCATAAAACTGTTTTCAAACATTGATAATATTAAGAAATGTTTCAGCAAATCAGCATATTAGAATGATTTCTGAAGGATCGTGTGACTAATGATGTAAAATGATGCTGAAAATTCGGCTTTTCCATCACAGAAATAAATTACATTTTAAAATCTATTCATATAGAAAACAATTTTGTATTGTAATAATATTTCACAATATAACTGTTTTTACTATATTTTAAATGTGCACTATGTAACTTTTCCGTCCACTAGAGGTCGCCTGTTCAAAATAAAGGCGTAGATTGATGACGCCACATTTGAGCGCAGAATCTTGGGACATTTGGTCTTCACCTCACAGCCGGTGGAAAAGAGTCAGGATAGGACTCGGGCAGAAATTATGTTCATGGATGTGATTATTAACGCTACTGTAGTATGAAGCAGAGCAGGACCGAGTGTTGTGGAGCTGAGCAAGGCCGCTGGAGCGATTGTTAATAAGATGAAGGCAACACACGCCTCGCAGCGGGACTTTTATTATGACACAGTCGCCGGCGCCACTTCCGCTTTTCCGGTCATGAGTATGAGGTAACGCAGCTCTGTTTATCATATTATATACGTCTGAGTGTGTTGAAAATTAAGTTAAGTTATGACGTTACTCTGTGCGTTCGCTTGGCAGCTGCTATGACACTTGTTGCACACTGCAGTGAGAGTAAAGCGTTTCTGCAAAACTATATGACACAATCGACAGGTGACTCCCTCACATGTCCCGGTTCCTTGGTTAAAATAGCAATTCTCACGATTTACACATAGTTGTAAACATTCGGGATATTGTAAGTACTCAACTGAACAAAATACACCTTAAAAGGCTCATAGAAAAAAAAAAATCTTATAGATCACACATTTTTCAGTTAAATATTAATTCCTCTACAGCACTGTCAAAAAAAAACCAACTGATAATCCAATTTCCAATTCCTTATATCCAGAATGTCCAGAAATCACTATACCTATATATTGTTTTAATGACCCTGTGTTGATGACATCACCCTCGCCGTTACCATGAGAACCTCAGTATGTGTGACAAAGCTGAAGCAGGTGCTATATTGATGCTCATGGGATTTTACCCTGGACTCACAGCAGCTGTGAAAATCTCCTACAAACACACACACACACACACAATAGACAGTCTAGATGCTATCTGTGAAATCCATATGCACATACACAGTATGATGAAAGAAGAATAAATGCCTCTCGTGACATGACACTTTCAGGGCATCTATCTCTGCTATTGAGCTGTGAGTGGGCAGAAGCACAGAAATTATGTAACTGAAATGTTCCTGCCTCAGAGACAGTAAAGAGAGCATCCCTACACACACACACACAACCACACACACACACACACACACACACACACACACACACACACACACGCATGAGAGAGCCAGTGAGAAATAAATAAATTAAAATCTCACCTGACCTGGTTAGGGTGAGTGAATAAAAAGATGAAGCTGAAAGGGGAGACAGTGTTTGTAACCGTGATGAGGCAGTCAGCGCTTCTCTCTCATTCTCTGTGTGAGTCATTGGTTGAGCAGCAGTGTACTGTACTGGGAACCACAGGGAAGGACAACTAGGAAAACGTGAGTGCATTATAGGTATGGATGAGGATTTTCATTTTGAACCTTGATTTTCAGTTGAATCTAGTGGTTACCAAATGCTGCATAAAATATATCTTAAAAATAAAGGTGCTGTATTGGCATCTATGGTTTCATGAAGAACCTTTAAACATCCTTGGAACCTTTTCAGGTTCTTTATAGTGGAAAAGGGTTCTTGAGATTAAAATGTTCCTCACACTATGACACTAAGGAAAAAAAGGGTTCTTTTAAGAACTTTTCACAGAAAGGTTCTTTGGAGAACCAAAAATTGACTAACCCTAACCCTTTGGAATCTTAATTTTTAAGAGTGTAACCTTGATTGTTATGTTTGACATTTTAATTTAATTTAAAGTTTCGGAACAAGACCAGACTCATTACCAACAATTAAAATTAATTGTGGAATAGACATCTTCACATGTTTAACTCTAGTTGACTTCGTATTCTGACTAGTTCTTTGACTTGATGGTTGGTTTTTCATTTTATCAATTAGACAGGGGAGGATGCACAAACTGAAGAAAATAGATTAAAATCGTACATTTTTTGGACATTTGTGAATAGAGCTGGATTTTTTTATGGATAAACAAAAGCATGGAAGTTTCGGTTTAAAGAAAGTTTCAGAAGAAAACGTGTGGTTGTTTCATAGAATATCAGTCAATAACATGGACTTGATTGTGAAACAGGACATCTGAAAGACTCATTGATGTGTCGTTCAGTCCATCAGTCATAGAAAATATAGAATTCTTAATGACTTATGTGTCATCTCAAAATGTATTAAGATAATGACAATATTTTGAGATACTGTTCAAACTAGGGTCTATAGGGTCAGTAATTTTTTTTTTTTGGCAACTATTTTCAACAACAATAATAATAATGATAAGTTAATAATGTTTCTTGAGCAGCAAATAAGCATATTAGAATGATTTCTGAAGGATCATGTGACACTGAAGAGTGGAGTAATGATGCTGAAATTTTGCCATCATATTTTGCCCTTGCAGTCCTTTTCATTTATGACTGTAACGGGGTTGATTCTTGGGGACACAATTTAAAATGTAATAAAATCAAATGTAAAAAAGTTTTTTTTTTTAATAATGTATTTGCTTATACAGCAAGGTAAATTTGGAAAAACCATGCTGGGAATGAAAAAGATCGAAATAGAAATATTTGACTGGGTTGTTGTCGATGTGCTAAAAAAATGCCTTTAATAACTCATACTGTAGTTAAACCTGGTGTCAGTTATTCATTGTTAAAGTCATTGTTTACACACATTTTTATGAGGAACACAATGGCCGTTTTGTTATTGAGTTACTTTTATGTATCAAACATACTCTGTTTGAGAGCAAAACTAGGTATTTTGTACATAAAAGATGGCAAACAAAAAGTCTTCGTAATGCTATTTTACTTCAAATACTCAAGTAATGTAAGAAGTTATGGCAAAACTCATTGCAGTGTGAGTAAATCTTTGTTTTTCTTGGTGCAGTTTTCATCACGCACACAGAAAATTGCTCTGTTCTGTTGTCAATTGTTTAATTATCTTCACAATTCACAGTATGTTTGATTGCATAAAAAAGTATGCAAAAGTATAATTGCATATTCCGTGGCCTGCCCCTTGTAAAGCTCCAGCAGGCTTCTCTGTATGGCTCGGAGGGGATGTATTGTTCTGCAGCTCTTGCCTCAGGCAGCGTCCTCAGTTTCCAATGGGCTGCTATCGAGTGACTCTATTCATAGCCCTTGCCCTGTCCCGGGCAAACCATGTGGCAAATCAGCAGTACTACACCGCACATCTGTTCAGCCGCTTGCTTTCTCCATTATCATTTAGTCAGACTCGTTTAAGATGCATTGCTATCAGAGGGGATTATATACACCCCCTGAAAGCGCTTCTTGTCCTCCTGTCTCTCTCTCCTCAAGTCGCTTTCTTCACTGCCATTTTCTGTACAGTAACAATATAATCCAGCGCCCGTTCTTATGTAACTCCAGCGAAGTACAGACATTAATAATCCCATGCGGCCTGTGGCACACTGGCTCTGTGACATCACCGTCAGCCACAGCGGAGTATGACTAGAGCACTGTGGGTAAACACGCTTAAGAGCAGGACATGGAGCGGTTTGCTGGAGTTCACAGAGAGCAGGGCTGCCAGTGTGTAGATTATTCATAGATTATGGGCCATGGTATGTACTGTACTGATGTGTGGATTAAGACCTAATTGATTTGTAGAATTACAAACCTGTGGATTGACTTTTGTTGTAGTGTCATACACTAAATCTTCGGAGATGCTTTTAAGTGTATTTGTATTTTCTTTGGGGTTTAAATTTGCTTAGATTATTAGGGATTATTGGATTCATAGGGAATGAAAGTGTAAAATATAATCTATGCATGTGTTTATAAGAATGATTTATGTTGTGGATGCGAGGGACATGTTAATGTTCATGCTTTTAGTGATATGGCTCAGTGTGTGTGTGTGTGTGTGGGTTCATGTTTTTCTATCCCGGTGGGGACCCGGTGAGTCACACTGACTCATGGGGACTTGTGTCCCCGTGGGGATCTAAATTAAGGTCCCCATGAGGAAACTAATTTATAAATCATACAGATTTTTTTTTATTTTTGTGTAAAAATGCAGAAAGTTTTGTGTGATGGGTAGGTTTTGGGTTAGGGTTAGTGTAAGGGGATAGAATATAGAGGAGAGTCCCCACAAAGATAGCGAACCAGACGCGCGCGCGCGCGCGCGCGTGTGTGTGTGTGTGTGTGTGTGTGTGTGTGTGTGTGTGTGTGTGTGTGTGTGTGTGTGTGTGTGTGTGTGTGTGTGTGTGTGTGTGTGTGTGTGTGTGTGTGTGTGTGTGTGTGTGTGTGTGTGTGTGTGTGTGTGTGTGTGTGTGTGTGTGTGTGTGTGTGTGTGTGTGTGTGTGTGTGTGTGTGTGTGTGTGTGTGTGTGTGTGTGTGAGAGTGACTGCACCAGGGGTCTGTGCATGATGTCAGACGTCTGGGGGCGATTTGCATGCATGATGTAAAAAGTGTTTGTATATGTATATGTATATGTGTGCGCATTTTGTGCAAGTTATGCTTGCGTTTGTGTATGTGTGGGTAGGGGAGACTGAGGAATGTTTTACCATTTGTTTTCACCATCTGTTTTTCTGCTATGTGTCATATTTAAACTGCCATTCAAATGTTTGGGTTTGGTAAGATTTCTTGATTTTTTTGATAGAAGTCTTTTATGCTCTCCAAGGTTGAATTATTTGGTTAAAAATACAGTAAAAATTACTATTATGAAAAAAAAACATATATTGTTGGCAAAGCTGAATTTTCAGCATCATTACGCCAGTCTACAGTGTCATATGATCCGTCAGAAATCATTTTGATATGCTGATTTGATGCTCAAGAAAGATTTTGTTACTATCATCAATGTTGAAAACAGTTGTGCTTCTTAATATTTCTGTAGAAACCATGATACTTTTTTCAGGATTCCTTGAAAGAAAATTATAGAAAGTTCATAGTATGTTCAAAAGAGTTTATTTGAAATATACTTTTTGTAACATTATACATCTCTTCACTGTCAGTTTTGATAAGTGTGATTACAATTAGCCTACTCTTTCAACAACAACAGTATACTCTATACCCAGATAGCAAAAAATATCGGCACGGCTTCTTTTTGCCGCCGGCCCTAAGCTGTCGGCTATAGGTGCGTCCCGCTGGCGGTGATGAAACGTTTGCCGCCGAATACGTCACTCCCATTTCTTGCGAGATGCCGCGGCCGACTAGCCGGCGGGCCGCCGGCTTCATTTTCTCTGGCGGTTGCCTCCGCCTAATGGACCGCGGCCGGCTGGCGGCAAGCCGCTGTGAAATGCAAGGATTTCTACTCTCAAATTCGACCAGCCACGTTGGCTATGTTTGGCTTGTTGGGAAATAGAGTGGAACTGACAGCATTTTAACTAGTTCTCACATTTGAAGCGATTATAAAATCATAATAGCCTATATGTGAATTATATCAAATATTAGTTTTTTTTTGCTCCAAAGCCATTAGGGTTTATAACAGATTCTTGACTCTTGATTCCATGATAAGGTTAGGTTTAGGAAATTACATTTAAATTTTCACTTGATTATTTGCATGTCGAGTGTGTTGGTCAATTTGACCCATAATGGATGTAATACTTTTTTTTTTTTTTTTAGCATAATAGGAGGGTTAAGAAAGTTTGAAAGTTCATTTTAGAATAACACTTATTTTTGTATTGCCCTTTTTTCTATTTCTTTTTGGACTGACTTTAAAATAGACATGACAAAAAATTAGAACTAACTTCATGACATTTTACTTTGTTTTCAAAACCCATATTTTTCTGAAAAACAAAAATATATTATTAATTATTTAGGAAAAATTCTACATTCATAAGACAAGAATAACTCAAAAGAAGCCCTCTAATATTACCTCTTATAAAGCTGATTTTTACAATATTTGAAACCCTCTCAAACATGAGGTCGCAAAACAAAAAGCTTACAAAAACAGAAACCTGAAAGCTTTTCAATTTCATGTGACTGCCTTAATATTATAAAGTATTTTCTATCTCAGAATTCTTATTTTTATTATTTATTTTATATACAGTGTTACATTTGTTGTTATTCTTTGTTCTACATATTCGGAACTGTACCACAATGCTTTATTATTTTTATTTTTCTCTCATTGTACTTTTTGTATTGTACTTGTCTATACATGTACTAATTTAAATAAAAATAAAATAAAAAAAAAAACAGAGAAGTACCTCCACCGGCCGAGAGGGGCAGTATACCTAAAAAAGGCGGAAGACAAACCGGTAAAACATACAGATTTACCAACAGCGGCCGCTCATCACATGGTTTTAGTATTTGAAGAGAGGAGATCAGAAAATATCCTCGACTACGAGCGTTTAAGTAAGTACATGTTTCCTTTTTGTGTCACACAATATTATGTTCATTTTTGATGTATATACCGGTAGGTTGTTTTAATTAGTTTGTTCAGACACGCACGCTGATATAGTGCACAATGCACAGTGTTAGCTAACACGTGCTGTTTCGCCTTTTTTACACACTGAGTTCAAGCATGTTCTACATGTTAAAATGTATCTAGCTACTGTAGGTAAGTTAGCCAAAGCTTTACATCTAGAAAGACTTAAGTTTAACTTTTGGTGTTTTCTAACAAAACAGAATGATGTATATAGGTTATTTAAATTATTTTGTTAGTCCGAACAAGCATGCTGCTAGGTCAGTTTTAGCAAGTGTTAGCTAACGTGCTGTGTTGCTACTGTTCTTCTAGCATTTAAGGTCATTTATGAGTTATTTCTCTGAACTGCTGTACTTATTATGTTTGAGGACAATGCAGTTTACTTGAATCACTACACTGAATGAATACATTTTACTGTTCCACATTTGGCTGACCAGTTTTTCCCCCCACAGCATAGCTACTGTATATTCTGTATTTAACGTTAACAATGCGGTTTTGTTCACATTTTCTTGCAGATACCTTGACCAGAGCACAATCGGTTATCTTCATCCAAGAGACCTACTATTGGACAATCGTTTCGGCTTTCAAGGTAAATAAATTGTTAGTCACAATGTCTAGTTACTGGGCTATAAGGAGAAGAATATTGAAAGGAGTTGAGATGGACAAACAGGAAATTGCAGATGTTGGAAACTTTAACAGTATGGAAAATTGTGCCTGTAGTTGTTGTTTTATATATATATATATATATATATATATATAATTAAAATAAAATATTTTTTATGTAGATTTCCAGAATGAGAACCAAGCCCTGAGGGAAAGCAATGCACGAGCAGGTGAGAACATGCACTCTTTCTTAAATTTTACTTTTTTGACTGTGATGTAGGTCCAAAATTACCAAATGCCTTTCATTTTGTAGCTTCGGATGGCAGCGGCTCACTTCATGAGCAGGTGAAGGAAGTGAAACAATGTTGATGACGTTTGCTCGTACTGGGCAATCAGGTACAACTTGCAAACAACACCTGTGGTTGTTGGTTTAATTCCCACTGGGGCCACCTGTACATGTAGTAGACCTAGTTGTAAATGTCATAGTTTAGTAGTTGAGGGACCAGGACTGACTGCTTTATTCTTTTATTCTGTGAACCCCTGTAGGTGCAGATCAGACCCTAATGCTGCGACGTCTTGGAGAGTTTGCCGATGTTGTGCGTAGCATGGACAACAAAATGGACACTATGCTGCAACATTTCAGTGCCAATGTGTCTTTTGGAGAGTTATCCCTGCCAGGGGGTCTGTTACTCCCCCTAGACAACCCATTTGGCGTTGCTTGACAACAGTTTGAGGCAGGATAAAGAGCTCCAGTAAGTGTGCTGATTTTGTTTATAATGCTGTAGGGTAATCTAAAAAGTAAAATTTAAGATTGTACACTGCATATTCTACAGTCTGAATCACAGCCTGTCACATTTTTATATTTATGTATGAGAAGCTTCAGAGATATGTAATTTGTAACACTTTTTTGTATTTTCAGCTTCGGTTTTTGGCAATCAAATGTGGGAGGGACCTAAAGACAACCGTGTGGCGAATGCTTCAGAGTATCTTCTCTAATCACCTTTCCATTAATACAACCTGGAAGGGTGTAGGGGATAAAGCATGTTTTAGAGACATGTTCCTGAAGACCATTGTTCAAAGTAATATATATAAATATATAAATTTGTTATATATTTAAGTAGATGTGTGTGGCCTTATGACATTCACATGGAATGACAGATCTGTATTTTCTACAGGAGCCATCCGGAAGAACCCGGCAACCCAGGATGCCACTGATGAGGCGGTCCAGGTTAGCGCTATGCGTTACCTGAAAGGAGCATCTGATCGTGAAGGTGGAAAAAGACGCCGCACAGCTGAGAGGGACCCACAGCCGACCTCTTACACCTAGGCTGACTACTGACACCTGGAACCCTTTCTTTATCCTGCAGTCAGTAACATCAAGACCCCTAAAGAAGCCAGAAGTTTCAGGCTACACTCACCCAATCCACACTGTTCACTGTGGAAATTACTTTTTTTTTATTCCCTGTGACCCTGCCTTGAAGGCAGCTCCTTGGATAGATATGGGATGGCGAGGTTGTTTGTCCTTTATATAGGCGCACAAGAAATCACTGAAGATAAGCCAATTTGCGCTGCCTCATTCTGGAGGTCGGGGAAAACCGGAGAACCCATAGTCAGGCTTGTTATAATGGTCTGTTCTACTACTGTTCTATTCTTCTCCAGAGCTTTACTCTAAATTATTACCATTTATGCTATTGTTAGAAATGGCTTGTTAAATGTGATGTTATACCTCGATTTATTTGGTATCCTGCACATTCTTTGGTACCAAATATCCTCATTATTTGATATAATATTTAATGGTAATTCTTTTCATCCCAGAGCTGACCTATTTGTTATTAACAAATATTGTAAGTGTTATAATTTGCTTGTAAGGCTGTTTTTTTTTTTTTTTTAAACCAAAATTTAATTGGAAACATGCAGGTTCTTTAGTAAAAATGTTTTTTGTTATTTATAGGCCTATTTAAGCTTATTTATTGTCTGTTATTTATATTTAATTTATATTATCTTGTATCATTGACAGTTAATGTACTTTGAAATGTGGAATAAAAATGCCAAATGGGAATTTATCTGGTTTGTTCAATTATTATCCATCATAAACTGCATGTTACAAATATATGAATAATAAATAAATAAATATATATATTATTTATTACACAATAAGCGGAGGCAGATCGCTCGAAAAAAGCGTTTGCCTCCGCCGGGCCGCCTTCTGGTATAAAGGCGGCGGAACGGCGGTTTGCCTGCGGGCCGGCGGCGGTACGAAGGCGGTAGGAAGCCGGCTGCCGCTTTTAAAAAGCGCCTGCCGCCGGCGGTGCGCCGTCAAACGTGTTTGCGATTACGCAATTCTGACGCTTCTACAGCCGCCGGATCACCGCCGGTGGTCCGCCGACTCATTGCTATCTGGGTAAAAGTCAAGCCCAAAGAAAGCTGTAGTTGCATTTTAAATTAGTTCATGTCTTTGCGGTTTTAATTTAGCTACTTATAGGGCTGCAACGACGCGTCGACGTCGTCGATGACGTCGACTACGAAAATACGTCGACGTGCGTGAAATGCGTCGACGCGTCGGCGGCACATTATTTACGTTCTAGAATGGAACAGAAGATCTAGAATAATGGCAGCTTCTGCTCCCGGGCATAGTGAAAATTATCATTTATCATATAAAGCCAGACCGCGACATTCAAAAGTGTGGGGGTACTTTAAACAGAAGCCGAGTAAAACTGTGCTTTGTTCGCTCTGTAACGCCGGTTTCACACTGCGCGCGCAGGCAGAGCAGAAGCTGTGCGCGTGGAGAGCGGGAGCTTTCACACTGCCAATCAGTGTTGCCAAGTCCGCTTTTTTCCGCGGAATTGGGCTACTTCTACACTGTTGCCGCGGGCTGTGTCTCATGTCCGCGGGTTGAAGCAAAAAAACACACATATTTAACACCCCGAACGCGATGTTTACCAGAGAACCTCCCCGAAACGCGATTGGGCTTGTTTTGGGCTAGTTTTGAGTAACGAATGGGTGGGTTTTGTTGTGTAAACCTGGCAACCCTTCCAGTGTTCTCTCGCGCAGCTGAACCGTGGCGCGTGTATTGCAACAGACGGTCACATTTTCCGGGGTTCTTCTCCGACCCCAGTACGTCTCGTGCTTTTATTTATTATGGGCTGCATATATCTCCTGTTAATGCGACCTGGTTCCCCTCTGTCCCAAACACATATGCATAAAACATGCTGTATATAGGTAGTTTTCATGATTAAAGTAACATTAAAGTTAAGATATGCCTCTAGCTTTAATCATTTAAATGTGTCTTTGAAGTTTGGGCAAAAACTTCTGGCAGCTTTAGTCGTTGTTTATGCACATGTATCTTCAAAATAGACGACTAGTTATACTATATTAAAACTATGCTGAAAGCTCCTGTATGTGAACCTTTTGCAGATAAATACAAGTGCATTTTCGTTTACTATTGACACAAATCAATAAGTAAATCATACTCAACTACTAGCCTATAGTAAACAACTTTTCCTAATTAGGCCTACTCTGTATACATTTTATGATGAATATCATTATATATTATGTTTAAAAAGCTTCTTGTGTTCATATATTTCATTATAAAATGGCATACTATGTACACTACCTTTCCTGAAATACAATTAATATTGTCATCATTCATTGATTTCATGTTAAAATAATATACAAATTCACTACCCTCTTTGAAATACAATAATCAGTAAAAAAGAATCATAAGATTAATCTGGAAAATAATCGTTAGATTAGTCGACTAATCGAAAAAATAATCGTTAGATTAGTCGACAGAAAAAATAATCGTTAGTTGCAGCTCTTTATTTATTACTTATTCAAAATAATTGTTCCCTGTAACCTACTACTATCCAACCCATCCCTCCCTTTAATTGTATGTTTTTTTTCCTCTCTCGAAGTATTAAACATATAGGAAACTTAGTTCAAAAACTGCAAATAAAATTTGAAGTAGATTCAGAACAAAATCTTAAATCAAAAGATAAACAGCTTTGGTGCGAAACAACAGCAGTTTATGAAAATCGTCATGCATCCACGCCACTAGGTGTCAGTATAGAGTCAAAGACAGCTGAATAAACAAGAGACAAGCACACCTTGAATGCCATCAAGTTAAATAAACAATGCACTATTAGTTATTTAGCGACCATTAACATGATATCAAATTGTATACAGATATGGAATTTTACTTTGTGTTTTTATTTGTTTATTTTAATATTGTTTTGTTTAACTAAATACTATTTTTTGTCATTTATAATCCTTATTGAGACTAAGACAGAGACTTGATGCTTTGATGCTTTGACTTTGACCAGGAGGATAGTGATCATGAATAATAGTACATTTACCCTGTTGCACATTTCTAGTTAGTTAAACTTATGGTGTTATAACTCTCCCTGGTCTACATGTTTACGTGACGTCTATCTGTCCTGTAGGAGATGATGGGGTTTGAAAGGCAGTGTAAGGTGGAGGTACTAAAACAGCCCCAAAGGGAGTTACAGTGGGTCCAAAAACAGCTGTCAGTCATCTCTAACAGAACCAATGGACCAGGCAGGACCAAGGATAAGGTGAGTCTTTAGGTCAATCAAAAAAATGCACCATAGATTATCATTAATTGTTTGTGTTTTTGTTTGTAGATGTTGTGTGGACTCGAATCATAATTTTGTGGATAATCAGAAGGATAAACAATGCAGATTTATTTTCACAGCCTTCTTTATTTTACTTTACAATACTTCTTACCATGTCTTTGAGATTAGCTTTTAGATTTCAGAATTGAAAAAAAAAAAATATATATATATATGAATCTGCCAGCGATTTTGAAGTCTTGGTTCAACCACAGAGCTGTGGTCTAGGAATTATTGGATTAGTGTGTGTCCTGATCATAGTTTGGTTTTCTGAGGACTTAGCCTACTCCCTCCTCTACCCCTTTTCACCACTCCTTTACCTCACATCCTCCATCTGTTCTTTCACACACAAAAATACTACTTTCTGAAGTCTATTGATGACCTGTTGCAAGCTTTATGCGTAGAGTATCAGTTAGTATCATGGGAAAACAGTTTGGAGCACCTGTGGTATTTCTTTGAGTAACAGATCGACATTTATCACTTGACCTTAGCGAAAGATCAAATTGTACATACCATTGGGTCTTTTTGTGGCAAAGTAGCTATTCAGCCAGCTCCAGTCTCTTATTTAACAAAGACTAAATCGATCCTTCACTTTAACCTACAGTGCTTATGACCAGACACGTTTTCTGCTTCAGATCTGAAGAGGATGGAAATTGCTCACTTATACCGAGGGCAAATAACATTTACTTGGCTGGAGTGTTTTAGAGATGTTAATGAGTCCTGCGATGTACTCAGGGTCTAGATGTGCCTTTTAGAGATGGCAATCTGTGCATGTTTATATACTAGAATGTTGCCATATTTGGCTGTGGTTATGCAATGCTAGATGTCCCATGAGACAGCAGAGGGCTCTTTTGGGAGAGACGGGGGGAGACGGGGACAGAAAGAGGAAAATGACAGCCCACTTAATAATTGCTGCGGTTGCCAGGCAGCAGTTTAATGAGTATCCGAACAAGTAAAGCTTGTTTTTTCATCTAGTTTAAGAGTTTCCATGTATTTCTTTCTTGAACCTCATCGTCTTTGCTGGACACGCCGCTGTATTTATGCAGGGCATTTATTTGTTTCTGTTGGCATTTTAGTAAGTGTGCAATACTGGTGAGAGGCACAGAGGGCAGTCTTGTCCTATTGTTTCATTGCAAGTCTGGGGAAACCCTGAACTGTCCAAATAATCCTCCTTAATACCCTGCTGCTCCTGCATCCCTGATCTCTGATTGGCCGGGGCTGCTGGGAACGGTCCTGCCACTGCACAGTGGGAGATAAACGATTGGTCTGGCTCACTCACTGGTGGAAAGCGTAGGCGAGCACGCATGAGAACAGGAGAGAGAGGGTTCACAGGGGTTCTCACAAGGGATCCTCATTAACAAATCCAGCTTCTGCAGTCGAATCGCAGATATGTGTTAAAGCATGTAATACGCAGACAAGTATGTGCGGAATTCTCGACCACAGTTGAAGCATGTTCTTTAGATATGCACAGGTGTGTAGTATAAATACATTCCCGGGCATAATCCGCCATGTTGGAATTGTCTTCAAACCCGGATGTTCTTTGACCCATGGCCACATGGGATAGTAAAGTGTCCACTGGTTGCACACAGAATCTCTGCTTCAATACTTCTACTATTCAGACAGCCTTCGTATATAACATACTGATTTTCAAATACTTCTGCATATAGTTGTGATTGTGTTTATGTGAAAGAATATTCTAATATTAATCCGAATTTTGTCATTATGTAAGAGTCACATAAAGACATTAACCTAATTTCCATAGTTAAATGAATCCAATCTTCCAGTTTCTTATAATATGAGTCAGACCACTTGCATATGCCTATATTAATCAGAATTTTAGGTTGTGTAAAAAACGTATTTGGGATTATCCATTCATTTAACATTAATCTGTGTATGTACCAACAAAGTAACTCTGGGTCATACAGAAAGTGAATAGTTGAGCTATTGAAGAATCACATTTTTAGTCATTAAAGTCACATTGTAAGTAGCGACGGAGAAGTTGTGATGCACTTACAAAGTGAAACGGATTATTGAAAAAGAAAAAATGTGGCGGGGACTTTGTTCTATCCATCGGTTATTGATTGGATGGATGAGGATCTGAATGTTAGCCTGCAGTTAATTGTAAGAAAGGGGCGGGGTTTAAGCGGACTAAATGATTGGAGAAGTCCGACATACATCACCAAAAATAAGTCTGTCGTTTTCACTGAAAGGTTGAGTTATGACACTTTAATTAAACAGCTTTAAAAAAGAAATAAATTAATTGAATTGTTCACAATAAGATTAATAACACACACTTAAAAAATAAATTGAGTGAATTTTAATTTTATTTAGGGCATGGATGATAATTGAGATGTTTACTCTAATGTATTCAGGAATATTCTGAAAGCTGTGCAACTCATCAACATCCTTTTTGTTTAAGGTTTAACTACAATATTGACCTTAATAAGAAAATGATGTTTATGTAAATGTGGTCAGTGATGGGGGAAGGGTGCGTGCAGAGAGAGAGAGAATTCAAAAACCCCTTATTTGACCTTGTCAGCTCCAGTCATGGCCCTCCAGGGCGGATGGGTGATGCTCACCTGGAAGATAATGCAGAAAATGCAGATGCACAGCATTGGGCATGAGAGATGTGTATTTACATGACAGAGATGTGAACCAACGCACGACTGTCCTGCTGTAAGCTGCACTGGCTCTGCACTTGTGCGTGCTTCTGTGAGTCTGTGTGGTAAAGAGAGATAGAACAGGCCAGTGGTGTTCACATATCTTCTTCTGCGTCGATCCAGCACACACACAGATGAAGAACGCTTAAAGCGCGCGCTAAAGGCTGAGTGTATTCGTGTGTGTGTTGCGCTCTTCCAGCAGTGTGAGCGAGCGAGTGAGTGAGTGCGCGCGCGTGCGGTCTCCTCAGTACCGCCCGCTCGAGCGCTTTTCTCTTCCCGACGGTCGCTAATGAACCGTTTTAAGCCCGGATAGCACGGACAGCGGACCGGAGCCGTACGCTGCCCCTTAATATGACACAGTTGGACACGGCTGTCCTTACGGGAATCATCTTTTAACGGAAGAGCGGCGGAAGAGGTAGAGTCGCTGTCCATCGCTTGGTTTCGTGCACGCGCTCAGCTGATCTGAGAGCATGTTGTGTTTATAGGTGGATGTTTTGGTCAGAGATGTCTTTAAATGTGTTGCAATACGCCTGTTTAGTCGTTTGTATGTTTGCGTTGCTGCTTTGGTTGTAAATGGCAGTGGCTCGTGCTCGTGCGGTCGTATGCACTATAACCTTATAAATACATACGGTAGACCGCATGCTGTATTAAATGTGCTGAAAACATTATTCAGGATCTCTGTGCCAGTGAAACACATGGCTGTGTGGGGTAGTTTTGTCCAAAGCCATTTTAGATTGCAGCACTGCTGAATCTCACAGTAGCTTGTACTATTAAAGAGATAGCCCATCACTTCTGAGCTCTTCAAACTCCCTCTAGATTCCTGTCATGATCAGCTACAATTCTGTATTTTAGCAACGAATAAACGTTTATTAATAATATATATATTTTTTAATTTAAACAACCTAGAAGTGATATGTGAGGCCGGGGCTAGTTGTCACATCTGAGCCAAAAGTCCAAGTGTGTTTTCTTTTTGAATCTTGGTTTCTAGTTAAAACCCTTCTTATATGATTATATATATATATATATATATATATATATATATATATATATATATATATATATATATATATATATATATATATATATATATATATATATATATATATATATATATTAATTCTACACCTCAAACTAAAATTCAAAATCTTGTTATAGCTGTTGTGTGAACAAGTGTGCACGATAAAAGATAGCTGAGCCAACTATATTTTAACTATATTAATATTTTATGAGTATTGTACTTTATATGACATACATTTATAAAATGTATTCATTAAAGTGTTTTACTGACCAATATCAAAAAGCACAGGCGTGATATTATTAGTCACCATGAAATCAAAATTGACAAATCTTTTTTTTTAATGAAATATTGCAGTATTTATTATAAATGATTTATCTGTGCACATGCCTTCGTAATCTTTAAATATCAAAATAACTTCCCCTCCTTCTTGCAGCGACATCTCTTCTCTTCTCTGATGACGTGTTTACTGGCGCAAGGGCGGGACAACCTACATATTTTCTTGTGGCTGTTTTGCTTGGATATTTGTCACAATAGGGAAGAAAGACTTTCCTGCAGACTTAAAGTACTTTAGTAATCGTTAAGTACCATGATAATTAGGAAAGCACCATCATCATGAACCATGATACTGTTGGAGTACTTTTTTCGAAAGGGATTTAATTGTTAGCATCATATCAATTGATGTCGGATCGATCTGTTTTGACTATGAATATCTGAATGAATACAATTCACATGTTATCCTGAATTAATTCCAATCAGCAGCCAGTTTAATAGTTTTTGCATCTGGTCTGGTCGCCAAATCTGGTCTGGTCGCCAAAACAATGCAATTTCAAACATATACAATCACCCATGTGCTTTTTAATGATTCATTCTGTGGTGTAACTCTGGTGTAATATATCTTCCTGTAATGCGATGTGACTTCATCTGTTGCGTCATAGTATGTGGAAGGTATAGATTAAAATAAGGATATACTGCTTTAATGAAAAGATTGTACAGATAGGATTGTTTTGTGGTCTTTAACTCTGTGATAAGTTAATTGCCATTAAGCAGATGTTTTTTTGTTTTTTTCCTGTATGAACTGACATACAGTACATTCATTCCAAAAACAATGATGCGATGTGGTATTAGATATCAGGGGCACAATGATGATATAGTATTGCACTCTCAGTAAGTTTTCACATCTTGCCTTATGGAATTGAATCTGTAACCTTCTGCAAACTTCTGAACATTAGCAGTAGTATTTTAATTTAGGTAAAGCTGTTATGGAATAGGTCTATTATTATACAACACCTGATACGTATGCTGCTGATAGTGATAGTATGCTGATTTTAATTTTTAAAATCCAGTGTTTATGATTTAGTTTGTGTTAGAAAGATGAATATGGTGTTGTGCTGTGGTGTGGTGTGGTTAAGCTCTCTACATTACGTATAAACAGTCTAAATTACGTGAAATGTGTTCTCTCAGAGCTCATAGAATATTAAAAAGAATATAACACCCTTCACACACACTTCAGCCTCAACTATCTCAGCATTCTCTCTCTGTTTACAAACCAACACCTTTTTTTGTTTGTGTCAGTCATGTCATTAGTAAAAATTAGTTCAGTGCATTTGATTTGAGCATTGCAGATACAGGTAATGGTATTGCCGTTTTTGCAGATGAAATATGTGATTTTGTGCGCCACTAATGATGCATATTTCCAACAGAAATTGAAGTGTCCTTTTGAGCTTTAGCTGGTTTCACTGGAAGATTACCATAACTACAAACTCTATATGTCTTTCACAATTGTTTGCAAGAAACATATTTTAACTGTTGCAAATATTTAATTGTAGCAAATGTGCCAATTTTGCTTTCGAGGGCCTTAAAAGCACAAAATGGACTCTTTATCCTTGTCTGCTGTCTTTATACGTCACAGCTCTGGACTAGTGAACGGTTTGGGACTGTGCATTTTCTCATCGGCCAATCAGCTAACAGTAGCCGGATTCCGAAAGTAAAATAAATCCCATTTACACTGCCCGGCCAAAAAGAAAGTCGCTGTTTGGATTTAAATTGGCAAATGCTTAGGAGTCAATGGCTGATCATTATTGCAGTGATTTTTGTGTTTCTAGTATGTTATATGTTTGGCGACAGTTCTTCCAACCCTAATTGATGGAGTGTGAAGCTTTTCATTTCTTAAACAACCATGTAGGAAGATCATGGCCATATTCCAGGATGACAATGTCAAGATTCATCAGCTCAAACTGTGAAAGAATGGTTGGGAGGGAGCATGAAGGATCGTTTTCACACATGATTTGGCACCATTCCAGACCTTAAATTTATTGAAAGTCTTTGGGATGTGCTGGAGGAGACTTTACAGATTGACCAAAAATGAATGCACCTCTTGATGGAAATAAATGCTGTGATGTTATTTCCATGAAGAAGTGCATACATTTTTGGTCCAGATCTTGTATTGACAATGCAAGAGTCCAGCACTCTGTAAAGTCAAGTCCAGCACATCCCAAAGACTTTCAATGAATTTGAAAGTCTGGATTCAGAGGTGCCAATTCATGTTTGAAAATGATTCTTCATGCTCCCTCCCAACCATTCTTTCACAGTTTGAGCTGATGAATCTTGATATTGTCACCCTGGAATATGTGAGCTATGAGGTATTTTAATCAATGGTATACGCTTTTGTTGAAGCCTCCAGCCTGCATTGTTTCTAATTGTATATTAAATAATTGTGTTTAACAGCGATTCCTTGCGAAAAACTACATTACACTAGTCTGGATGCCAGCCGAACATAGCCCCGCCCACAACATTTGAGGTTGGGAAGTTCGGTCTGGACTTGATCCGTTGTGGAGCAACTATGCTCAAACCAGATTAGTTCAGACCAATCAAATTGTCAGAGCCGGCTGTATACGATGTAGGGCTGGGCGATTTTCCCCCCTAAAAAAATCTGCGATTTTTTTATAAAAAACTCGATTTACGATTCGATTCGATTTTTTTTCCGCCGCCCCCCATTTAAAACAAAATAATTGCAAACTGTACATATATTTTAAAAATATATATTTATTATATTTAATTAAAGTGCATCAATATAAAATTGCAACGGCAAACCCTTTATCTAACTGAAAAGTCACTGTGCAGTGTGCAACAAAGATTGTTAAACATCCAAATTATTTATACTGTATTTGGGTTGAGCTAATAAACAACAAAAAATCCTGAGGTAACTCTTAGTTAATTGAACATGTAAACAGTAACACCATTCGCCATAAAAAATGTAATTGCATTTTAAACATTCTTTGCAAGGAAAATGAGCCTATCAACAACAGCAGGCTTGAGGCAAGCTCGGTTGTTGAAGAGTTGTTTGCTTTGCAAACGGGGTGCTAGCACTAACGCCACTAGAGTAGTTTTCTTTTCGAAGAAGGCAACACTTCTCCCACTCAGCCGCATGTCTTCGCTTTAAATGCTGAAACAGATTTGTCGTACTGCTGCCAGCAACAACAGCCTTAAGACTTAGTTTGCATCGAGGTGTTGTCTGTTCCTCATCAGATGCCGTAAATCCAAACCAATTCCACACGACTAAAGTCGAAGAACATTTTTTTGGAAGGAGCTGCTCTCTTTCGCCGGCTGTTTCTGCCATATTGTTTGTGTATCCATGCGCTGCCCTCGGGAGAGGGGAGGGGCAGAGGGCTGCGCCGCCCGTTGAGTGTGCTACGGAAACCCTGAAGGAACATTTGGCGAATGCAAAATGTATGTATTGCGCTATACTGCAGAGGGGGAGAAAAAAAATCAAAAAAATCGATTTTTGGAAAATATGAATCGATTTGACCTACCAACTCGATTTTTAAATCAAATCGATTTTTTTCCCAGCCCTAATACGATGATGGACAGATGATCAACAGTAACGTAATCATCCACGTCACCAAAGAGCGCTTGGGTTGAATTTGTTTACTAAATGGAGAACTTGTTCATATATGCCTTCACCTTTGCTATTTCTCTCAAAAATGATGATCGTGTTGATAAGTACTCTGTGTATCCTTATTTTTACAACACCGACAAAGATCGATTACACTCATCTTCTTCTACTTCTTCCAGCGTGCGGGCAGTTGAGTTCTGTTGACAACTCTGCGTTGCTCAACAAACGTCACTTGAGTTGCTATGATTGGTTGTAGGTCTATCCAATTGAGTGCAGAGGCATTTTCTTTCTTGGTTTGGTTGAAATATGCCCCATAGTCACAGCCCAATGGAGCAGTATCAGACTCATATTCTGACTAGAATCTGAGTATGACAACGTCAGGCTAACATTATTCTATTATCGTACAACACCTGATACGTATGCTGCTGATAAAATCCAGTGTTTATGATTTAGTTTGTGTTAGAAAGATGAATATGGTGTTGTGCTGTGGTGTGGTGTGGTTAAGCTCTCTACATTACGTATAAACAGTCTAAATTACGTGAAATGCGTTCTCTCAGAGCTCATAGAATATTAAAAAGAATATAACACCCTTCACACACACTTCAGCCTCAACTATCTCAGCATTCTCTCTCTGTCTAGAAACCGCCACCTTTTTTTGTTTGTGTCAGTCATGTCATCAGTAAAAATTAGTTCAGTGCATTTGATTTGAGCATTGCATATACAGGTTATGGTATTGCCGTTTTTGCAGATGAAATATGTGATTTTGTGCACCACTAATGATGCATATTTCCAACAGAAATTTAAGTGTCCTTTTGAACTTTAGCTGGTTTTACTGGAAGATCACCATAACTACAAACTCTATATGTCTTTCACAATTGTTTGCAAGAACGTATTTTAACTGTTGCAAATATTTAATTATAGCAGATGTTTTACTAATGGGCCAATTTTGCTTTCGAGGGCCTTAAAAGCACAAAATGGACTCTTTATCCTTGTCTGCTGTCTTTATACGTCACAGCTCAGGACTAGTGAACAGTTTGGGACTGTGCATTTTCTCATCGGCCAATCAGCTAACAGTAGCCGGATTCCGAAAGTAAAATAAATCCCATTTACACCGCCCGGCCAAAAAGAAAGTCGCTGTTTGGATTTAAATTGGCAAATGCTTAGGAGTCAATGGCTGATCATTATTGCAGTGGTTTTTGTGTTTCTAGTATGTTATATGTTTGCCAACAGTTCTTCCAACCCTAGTTGATGGAGTGTGTAGCTTTTCATTTCTTAAACAACCATGTAGGAAGATCATGGCCATATTCCAGGATGACAATGTCAAGATGTAACGTACTGCTCCGAGACAGAGGTTGAGAATCCAAATGCAGCTTTATTTGTAAGGGGTAATCAACAATCGTAGTCAGAAAACAGGCAAGAGGTCATAACAGGTAATCAGTCCAATACAGCAAACAAGACAGGAGAGACAGGCAAACGTGTAATCCACAGAACAGGCAAGAAATCCAAAACCAGAGACATGAAACCAGGGAAACGCTCAGAAATGCAGTATGGAGACAAACAAGACTTCGCAGTTAAAGACAGTGTGAACATGGTTTATATAGGCTGGGGTAATTGGGTAAATGAGGTGATGAGACACAGGTGCAAACAATGAGTGATGATGAGTCCGGGCAAAGGATTATGGGTAATGTAGTTTATGATGAAGTGACAAGTCCGGGGTGGAGTGACAGTCTGAAGTGGAGTGCCCTCAGGTGGTTCTCATGGGCACTCACACTGGTGAATTGTGACACAAGATCATTAAAGAGTCCAGACCTTACATTTATTGAAAGTCTTTGGGATGTGCTGGGAGACTTGACAGAGTGCTTGACTCTTGCATTGTCTATACAAGATCTTGACCAAAAATGTATGCACCTCTTGATGAAAATAAATGCTGTGATGTTATTTCCATCAAGAGGTGCATCAATATTTGGTCCAGATCTTGTCAGGCGGATAAGCCAGTCTGTGACTGGGTCCCGCAAAAGTGTAACAGAAGCAGTAGAAATGAATGTACAGGTTAATCAAATCGCCGGCAGATCAGGCTGGGTTTACCCAGTCTAACATTACCCATGATTCTTTGAAGAACTCTTCACCAAAACAAATTAGGACTCTTCACCAGAACAGGCAAATTATTACAGGGGCTATAACAAACTATAGCCCCTGTCTACTTCCATGAACACTCTCAAATATTTATATATATGCCTATTATATATAGCTATAAACCTAAAATATATTGACATGTGGAGGAAAAAAATGGATATTGTGGCCACTAAATTAAGAATTTGCTCCCACAGTGTATTAATTTGTGGCCATGTGTTATTACAGGTACATGTCCCATGGCCCTCTAACGGTTAAAAAACAAAACTGCATGCATTTTCCGGAAAGACATTGTTTTAGTTGTGCTTCGGCTCTGCGTGACTGTGGATGAATATGGTTAAATCCTACTGCTCATAAAACATTCACTACTAGCCTCAAGAGATGTAACCAGTTTAGATGGAAAGGATCTCAGGCTGACTATCTTAATACATACTGTAGCTATACTAGACACGGTACTTCCTTGAAAATACATATACAATAGCTGCTAATACAATAGCAGCACAGTGCTACAACAACCATAATGAAATGTAATGCTTTACAATGAACATTGTTAGAGAGCTACATATGGCAATTTATCTCTTTAATAAAATACCTTACTCACCTGTTAACTAATGATAACGCCATTTCAAATCCCTCAGTTCTCGCCCTCTCCATGAAAAAGCCAAGCCAATCTTGATTCCTGTTTTATTATGAGCTCTGTCACGTTTTATTTTTGCAAGCAGAAGCTTTTCTGGTTGGTGTTTTTTTTAGAACAGGTGATTCCCTGGAGGTTTTGGGATTTAGGCCCCGTCCACACGAAGCCAGAGCTTTCCCTATACGATCTTTTTTCCCCCCTCGTTTCAAGAAATATCTGCATACACAAGAGAGCAATGAAAACGACTCAAAACTATTTAGTATACATGCCAGGACAGTATTTGGCGCTGTAATTCTGCCACAGAAATACACTAAAAACGGAGAAGAAGGAAGAAGAGTTGTGGCTAGAAGGGGTACAGCAATGGTAGGACGTGAGGCAAAATCTCACAATAAAATAACAATGAATAAATGTGCTACTTACCAGATGTGTTTTATTTACACCTACCCCAACCCTAAACCTACCCTTACAATAATGCAAATACAGTAATTAAATGACACAATATTGATGTGCGCATGCCCAGTGCCCGTAGTTGTATCCCTTTCTAGTCTTTCCCGCACGGGACGTGGTGTGATGGCATCACCGTTTCACAAAATATACAGATTGGCTGTACACACACGAAAACGCAAGTGTGTCGTTTTCAGATTTATTTTACATTTACATTTAGTAATTTAGCAGACGCTTTTATCCAAAACGACTTACAAATGAGTGCAATAGAAGCAACTAGAACAGTCAAGGGCAACAATATGAAAGTGCTGTAACAAGTCTCAGTTAATCTAGAACAGAACTTTTTCTTTTCTTTTTTTTCTTAAATAGACAAGCAGAAAAAGAATAGAGAGATAAGTGCTATTCTTGATTGGTCAGGTGCTGCTAGAAAAGATCTTAGATTTGTCTTTAGATTTATCCACTCGGGGACCCGGTTAAAAAAAATATCAGTTTCATGCTTCCAAAACGCCGGATCTGTGTGGACAAACCGCTGATACGGAACAAAATTTTAACATAAATACAGCTAAACACGTCTCCTTGTGGACTGGGCCTTAGCTGCTAAATGTCAACCTTTCTTGCTCGTTGTGAAATCTAACCTATGCCACTCCCATATGCATCAAAGTAGCTGGAGCAACTTTTCTCTATTTACGGATACAACCATCCCAATAAGTCTAAAATATAAACATTTATAACGGTTTTACCATAGTGAATCAGGGTAAGACAAAAACACGTTTTGGAAGGATTGATGGTGTATTGATTCATTATTTAAATGAAAAATAAAAAAAGTTACATAGTGCACCATTAATTAATATACATTAATTGCATTCTCTCCCTTTAATTTAGTTTAATCTTGGCCTTAATATTTAGTTTTTTCCCTGCATGTCATGCATGGGACTCCGTAGCCTTTAACTCCTTAAAGGGGTCATGAACTTTTCATTCAGCCTTTGATATATAAAAGTTCATCGTAATATAAGAATATCCTGTAAGTTTCAGAGCTGAAAACCTTGTTAGTCAAAGAAAAGCTTTTATAGACACCAGGCCTAGCAAACGATCGATTTCAGAATATGCCACACCTTGACGTCATTGTGTGGTGAAACACCGCCTCAACAGAAAAAGAACAACGCCTGAATCTGTAGCCAAGCCCGCCGTCACTTGCCACTAACATAACATAGGCCTACATAGAGCTAAACCGCATCAAATTTTTAAGCAGTAAACATACCACATAAGCTTAATTCGGATTCCAATATTATGAATGCATGGATGAACTTTATTTTTAATGAATATCCAGCTCACATGGGGTAGACATTGCACGTCTGTTCCTTCATTTAACCACGGATTCATTTGTAAACAAGAGACTGGATTTGCAGACAAGATGAGATTACATGAATGAATGAAGCAACACAGTAATGTGAGTAAAACATTTTTTTTTTAATATGTGATAGTATTGCATTGTTACAGATCGTTTGATATCTATTGATAAATGTGTACATGTCTAACTGAACATAACTTAGCACGTTGTAAAAGGCTGAAGAATCCTTTATTTGTGGTGTTGTTGGTTCATTGCGATTTGGGATCAGACTCGGACATGTTTATGGGCCAGGGCTCGTAAAGCCCAACATCCCAGGGCTATGTGTTTTCCAGACGGGCTACCAAATCTTAAATAGTGAAATAACATTCCTTTCTTGATGTGTGTGTTCACTCTCTTGACTTGATATTTGAATGGCGTGTGTGTGTGTGTGTGTACGGTTCGTAGTTATATTCATTGATCGGGCGGGCCAAGTAACGTTAATAAAAAAAATTACATTCCTATCAATCGTGGGTGGATGAGAGATTAATCATTGTGTTTGTTTGATAAAGACATTTTCCGAGCCCTGTGAGCGATTAATTTCGGTTGCCCTTTCCACCACAGGGGAGCTGAAGCTCATTCAATATGCAAATCTTATCCAATCCTAGCCGTCGGCGTTTATCTCCAAGTCTTCAGTGCGGCACGCCCATCAAAACTGAAAGTTTCTCGAGAGAGCCTCAAAACCAGGGCAGAAAATTGCCTATTACTTATTCATTATGATGTTTTTGAATGTAAAAACCACGCAAACGTCATAAGTTGACCTCAGACAACAGTATTAACATTTTTTAAAAGCCAGTTCATGACCCCTTTAACATGGACAATTTTAAAGTCCCTATGGGAAAAATGTATGGGAAAATAGTACTTGAAATGTAGGCGGGCACTATTACATTCTATTATAGACCTTTTTGTTCCTTTTTCTAATTGTTAGTGAATGAAGGAGGTAGGATAACTGGTTTGGATTTTAAGTCATATAAACTGTGCTCCTGACACTTCAGATGTTGTTTGTACTAATTAGGTTCTGAATCTCTCACAGTTTATTCTGGTTTCATGAAGCAGATAATGTGTGAGAAAAATCTGATTAATTGTAACAATAGCAGAACAAAAGCATTGTAGAAGAGTAAAGAACCTTAAACCTCAACACAAAGAACCATTTCAGTTTAAAAAGGCTTCATTAGGTAGATATGATTTTATATTGAACTAATAATATCATTAAAGAACCTTCATTTTTTAGACTGCGCTGTGATATCTGGATTCTGGTGATGCTTAGTGCCCTTCTGGCAGTACAGGGCACGTGTCTTTCTAGCTCTCTTTCTCTCCCTCATTCCCTCCATCCCTGCCTTACTTATATGAACAGCGGCAGTCATATCCAGATTACATAACTGGCAGCCCCCTCCCTTGTTCATGCAGTCCAGTAGATGGAAATGCTCAGCGGGGATCTCATTATGGTGTTGTTTGCCAGGGGTTAAAGTGCATTATGATCATACATGTCCTTTCTGGAACTGTATGCCCATCATATGAATCTCATCAGGCAGGTGCTTGTCACTACGTATCCGTCGTTCATTCGTTCTGCCTGAAATGCTGTGTTTTTGGGATTACATTAGATTCTTCTACAGCGAAGAGGATTTAGATTTACTAGTGTCCACTCTGTATGTGTGCTGAGCTGTGATCTTTGTGACAGACAGCAGTCAGTTTGCAGCTGCTCGGGAAATGGACATGCTTTTGAATTATGAAGTATGTGTGTGCATGTGAGAGGAGGACAAGGTAAAAGGAAGAAGAGAGGGAGAAAGATGGAGAGCCAGAGAGGACGAGAAAGAAGGTGGAGCGAAGGAGAGAGTGTTAACACCAAGAGAAGACTGATGCCAGTCAGTGGCTGGTTTTTGCATACTGAATTTAGAATATAATAGAAGAGGCTATATTTATGTGTACGGACAGATGTTTTAGTGTGGAGGTGTGTTTGTGTGTTCACACTTAAAGGAATAGTTTACCATGCAAAAATGAAATGAAAAAGACACTTCATGTTGTTCCAGAAATCTATGGTTTTCTTTCTTGTGGAACACAAAAAGAGACATTTTGAATAATATGCTGGTCACTCTTTTTAATGCAATTACAATGAATGAGGACTAAAGGCCTGTTCACACATAGAACGATTACTATAAAGAGAACTATAACTATAAAGATAATCGTTCTATTTATTGTAAGCGTATACTTCAGTTATGTCCTCTGTCAATTTAAATGCTCAAGCTCTTAAGGGGGTCGATTCTGATTGGCTGTCAATGTTTTTTTATTGTTCATTGGCTGGAAAAAAAATCGTTCTCAAAGTGATTCCAACCTTTCCTCTGTGTCATAATCGTTATAGTTGTGGTGTGGATTTCCCTAATCTCACATTAGAACGATTTTTAAAAACAGAGGCTATTTCATTGTAAAATAGAGTTTAAATAGTTGTTAATGCCATTTATAATCAGTGTAAATAATGGAAGATACTATTTGCACCTCAGTGTTTTGTAATTACATTATGAATTTATTTTGAATTATGAATTTATTTATTTTATAGGACGCTGGCCTCATTGAGACATTACTTGATCCTGCCCCAGCCCTCTCCTCCACCTACCCCTAACAATTCCCTTTAAACACTTTATTCCCACTATTAAATACCCAGTTTCCCATATGGAGTTTGGGCGGAGTTTGTGTAAATAGCCTCTGCCAACAATGTGCCTATTTTGCACTTGGTGTAAATAGACACTCCAATTATTAAAACTTTATAGTTAGCATTATCGTTATCATCCTTGCTGTGACCAAGCCTTAAGGCTGCGTGTCCACCAAAGCGTTTTTAGCTAGCTAGGCGCTCTGCTGAAAACGCTTGAGAGCGCTTTTGGCAGCGTAGTGTTTTTTTCCGTTGAGACTGTTGGCTTGCAATGATACGGAATATTCACGGAAGTGTTACTAGTATTTCATTTCACAGATAGTTTTTGTATTGATTCTATATAAAATGTTGATACAATGTAAGTATTTCGCTCTTGTTTTAAATTATTTTGTTCCGTTATTATGGTTGTTGTTGTTGTTATCTGTTGACGTTGAATGTGAATGTGACAGTTGGTCGGTGTTGTATTTGTTGTAATCTGTTGACGTTGAATGTGAATGTGGCGGTTGGTCAGTGGTGTATTTGTCCCGCCCCTCCTCCACTGTGATTGGATGGCTGGGTAAAAAGTGACAATAGACGCTCAGTGCCTCCCATTGAAAACAATTGGATAAGCCAGCCAGCCGCGTGAAAAACGCTTTGGTGGACACACAGCCTAAAATTTAAGATCGTTATGAAATGGAAATAACAACAGATATTTTCTTCATTATTGTGACATACACTGCTTTTTTCCTGTTTTTTGTTACTGTAATTTAGCTCTTCCTTCCCAAGGGCTTCCATAATGAGTTTATGCACCATAATTCGTCTTGCACACATGTGGAAACACCTAAAGCCAGAGTGTCCAAGGAGCTCCTATATCATGTAACACTCGACAATGAAACCTGATGTTCATGATAGTGTAATAAATCCAGCCCTGACCCAGTATTCTCATGGAGGAGACGAGATCTCGCTGTAATTTCCAGCTGTTTAATTGGCTTTAATTGGGACAAATAAAACACACCAGCTCAGGCCAGCGTTACTAAGAGATAACCTTGACATTCTATTTAGCCCTGCTGTCTCACAGTCCTGGGATTTCAGCCCAGCTATTCAGCTTGCTTCATATCTGACGGTGGAATAGCCGCTCTTCGCTTCCAGCATCACCAATCTGGACTGTCATCAATCCAAGCAGATACATTTAAAATAAAAAAGACAGATTATATCCAGGTTCTCCTCTGAGAGCCACGATTCGCTTTTGATTTTTAATTATACGAACACAACACAGAGGCAGTGACGTTCTGCAGGGGTCTTCAACAGAGGATCTGCACTGCTATCCAATTATTCATTGGGTATTAATATTCACTTTTATGAGAAAATGAAAATTCAAGGCTAACAATAAATGTTTAATATGTGTTAAGTAAAACCGTTTATGAATGCTATTAAACTAATTAAAGACCAGGCTTAAATTCAAGACTCAATCTTATACAACAAAAAATATATATTTTAATTTATGTGTTTTGATTGCATTCAAAATTCCATCCATTTGGATTACACAGCTTTAACATAAAGTATTAAACTTAATGTGATGTATATTTATCAGTCCCAGTTCCGTCTCTGGGAAAAATGTTGTAGTTTTTAAGCTCAGAAAACTGAAAGGTGTCCCATTTGCTATTTTATTATTCTGAAGGGATTCACAGTGGACAACTACTAATTCTGGCCAAGAACCACCCACTTAGACGGGACAAGGCCATCTGACCAACCTGTAAAGCGTCCAACCATAGTTTGTATATGCTATTTAGTGCTGGGTATTCTTAAACTAAAAAGTCTGTTGGTAATAATTGTGTGCCATATAGTGATGTAGCGATCTTTGCAAACAGTTGTACAGTATAATACCAGAAAAGTTAGCAGATAATGTGCTTTGACTATAAGAAACTCACTTCACATGATTTTTTTTATGCCAAACTTGTAAAGGATAGGTCTTCATCAGAAATGCTTAATGTATTAGCCCGGTACATTGTAAATGTAACTTTGTTAGCTTTTTAATACCTTCCCCCGGGCATTATAGACCTTGCACTTGAAAAGGGGTTCAAGATGTTTCTACATAGAACCCTAGGGCTCTTGACTGGTTTTAAAGAACCCTTTATGCCAAAACGTTTCTATACACTCTCTGTAAGAAGTATTACATGATTTCATAACACTTTCATGTTTAACGAGTTATTTAAATTTTTTCTAGTGATAAAGTACACTGCAAAAAGCTTTTCTTATTTAGTATTTTTGTCTCGTTTCTAGTCTAAATATCAAAAAATTCTTAAATCAAGATAAGTAAAACGACATAAGATATTTTTTCTTGTTTTCTGAGAAAACCCCCCCAAATGAAGTGAGTTTTTGCTTGAAACCAGTATAAATATCTGTCCATGGGGTAAGAAAAATAAGCTTGTATCTGTTTGAAATCTTGTCTTTTTGATCTTGAAACAAGCTTATTTTTCTTACCCCATGGACAGATAATTGTACTTGTTTCAAGCAAAAACTTCATTTGGGGTTTTTTTCTCAGAAAACAAGAAAAATTATGTCGTATTACTTATCTAGTAAATGCATCTTTATTTAAGAATTGTTAGATTTTTAGACTAGAAACGAGACAAAGATAGTAAATAAGAAAATCATTTTTTTGCAGTGTATGTTTACAAGCTGTTTAATTATTAAAATGTTATCTTAATAAAAAAAAAAGAATTAAAGGCACAATATGTATGATTTTTAGATAAAAATTTCCAAAGAACAATGTTATATATTTTGTTGACTTGTGTGTACTTGCATTATCCAAAATGTTTCCAACAATGTTTAAATCCAGAGAAATCAGCTATTTTAACCAGTGTAACAGCCTGTGTCATTGTGTCGCATGTCAATGACGTCAAATCCTTATTACCATTGAGTAAATTACCATAATTTACTTCTGTAGAAACCTTGGAAACGCCAAAGACGCTTTAATCAGAGGTGTCAAAAGTATTCGCATTCATTACTCAGGTAGAAGTATAGATACTGGGGTTTAAAAAGACTTTTGTAGAAGTTGAAGTATCAACTCAAGCTTTTTACTCAAGTAAAAGTGTAAAAGTACTGGTTTCAAAACTACTTAAAGTATAAAAGTAAAAGTAATTTAAGGGGGAAAAATGCCATTAAAGGGATACTTCCCCCTCAAGTTGTTCCAAAGCTGTATGAGTTTCTTTGTTCTGAAGATATTTTGAAGAATGTTTGTAACCAAGCAGATTATATGCAACCATTGACTGCCATAGTATTTTCCCCTACTATGGCAGTCAATGGTTGCTCTATCTTCTTGGTTACAAACATTCTTCAAAATATCTTCAGAACAAAGAAACTCATACAGCTTTGGAACAACTTGAGGGTGAGTAAATGATGACAGAATTTTAATTTTTGGGTGAAGTATCCCTTTAAGGAAAAAAGATTAGGCCGCGCCACAGTGCATACCCCACCTCCTCAAAAAAAAACATTTTTCTAAAGGCCATAATGACTATAATGTTGTATTAAAAAGTTAATGTTGAAAATTTTTAGATGCACTTGGCTACGCGTTTCAGCCGCATATATTCCCATTGAAAATGAACGCATTTTAGGACAATACAAATACATTAAAGAACCATATGTGTACTACTGAGCATTAACGTGTTTCATGGAGCGGAAGATTTGATGACTAGTTGCCTATAAATATTGTAAAGGTGCAAAAAGTCAAAATTCAGAGGCATGTTATCAATAACCATTTTTTGAATGTGTGATCAGTGTGGCCAGATTGGGTCGACGATTTCCAGCCCAAAAACCTCACCAAATGTACATTTATATTCAAAAAAAGGTTATTGATAACATGCCTGGTGGTTATTGATAACAATGTTGACTTTTTGCACTTTTACAATACTAGTCACTCCAAGAAAAAAGCCCAAAACTTGAACTGCCAAAATAATGTGATATTATTATATTGCCATACCAATCAAGGTTGATAAGTAAGTTACCATTTTATCTTCTTAAAACATAACATTGATGATTAAAAAAATCAATTTCCCAGTAAAACGGATCAAATATGACTATGTCCAGGTAGAAACTGTCAAAACGGCAATCCCTCAGTAAAACACAATGTCAACAGTAAGAAGCCAATTTACGTGCAAAAAGTGCCCAATATAGAGATTGGAAAAAGCAATGTAAACAGGCATTTCACACGTTAATGCACACACCACTGCCAAAATGTGTAATTCATCGATACTGTACAATAATACGTCAACAAATAAATAACAATGCGCTTACCTTTGTGTTGCACTTTGCTTTGACAAAACTACTGTATATCTTTCGTGAAGTACATGCACTTAGCACAGTCAAAATGGATTAATCGTTGATTTAAACCTCTTTCAGTTAAAACCAGGAAAACCTACCGTGGAGGAATGGATTGACATTATCTATGATATTTTCAAGATGGAAAGGATTACTTTTGCTTTGAGATTGCAGCAGGGGACTTTTTTGAAAAGATGGGAAAGATGGACAACGTATATCACTCCATTACGACTATCATTTGTTTAAAATGGATTTCGGTATTGTTTTTTGTTTTTTTTTCCTCTATTCCCCCTCGGAAGAGGGCTTTGTGAGTCATTGAGGTTTATCCCATCATGTTTGTTTTAGTTCTCGTTCTGATTTTACTATGTCTAAAAATTATTAAGCATATGTAATGTAGAATGAAGGCCTATTGGACCCTTGCTTATGTTAGTACTACTTACCGAGCCTGTGATGCTTTTCTTTTTTTTTATGGGTTATTAATGTACATTTGCAGATGTCTTAATGAGAAGTATGACAGGTAATATCATTGATTGTAATGTATGGACCTGTAAAATCAAAATAAAAAAAAGAATAAAAATAAATAAAAATAAACCTCTTTCAGCAGCTGTAGGGGCTGCAGATGTCCTAAGTGTGTATATGACGATGGACAGGAGTCACGGTTATATTTATAAAGAGTCTTCGAGTCATAGGTGTTATTCACATTTGAGAGTTGAGTCACTCTCCCACTCTTTACTGTAGATACAACTTACTGTATATTTATGCCACTGGCATAGCGATCACTGGAATATACAGCTACGAGTTATCGCGCTAAAAACCCGGCTAAAGTCATGAATGAGCATGTCTGCCTGCTGATCACTGATTGGCTGAAAGTGCGTGCTCGTCGCGAGAACCCGCCCTATCTGGCAACATGGTGTGTGATTTGTGCAGGTGCAGGCGTGATTGATCGCCTACAACCCAATAGGGTGTCGGAATGGTTTGTGTTTATCCTTCTCATCCAACCACAATCAAATTCACTCTGTCCGGATGGCACGATTTATCTGGATAGTTGTTTTTTTTTTAATGACAAGCTGGGATGAAAACATGCCGAAATGGAATAGGAGTAACGAGGCTATTATTAAAATGTAAGGAGTAGAAAGTACAGATAATTGCTTGAAAATGTAAGGAGTAGAAGTAAAAAGTAGGCTGAAAAATAATTACTCCAGTAAAGTATAGATACTCAAAATTTCTACTTAAGTAAGGTAACAAAGTATTTGTACTTCGTTACTTGACACCTCTGGCTTTAATATATTATGTGTTTTATTAGACAAGTAAGCAGCTGTTTGGATACCTTTATTGACAGAAAACTAATCATTGTTAAATAGCTCAACACGGTTAGTCTGATTGTTTGAATCTTGTTTTACAGCGAGTAAAGTACCATGCCTCAGATACAACACTATTCTGTCAAGTGGCTTACATCATAATCAGAAAGAGCTATTTGTAGTCACAGTAATACATCATTTTTTCTGTCATACAATATATATTATAAAATTAAACGCATGCCATTTAGCAACAAAAGTCATCCAGCTTTTATTGATATGATATTATAATATCGATCTAACTCACACCTCATACCAGCCACAGAGTGAATGCACAGAGTAATGTTATAACAACGTATTTTTAATATGATTGTTTTGACCAAGTAAACAGCGCTACGTAACCCTACAATTTAAATTAGCTTCAGCTTGGTTTCAGTTTAGGATTTATTTTTCATCATATCAACTAGGGGGTGTAATAATATATTGTGTCACAATATATCGCAATACAAAAATGCTACAATATGTATCATGGATAGTGACAATCTTTGTATAGTTCATCCAAAATAAAAACTGTTTTAGTGTCAGTACTACATTAAACTACTATATAATGTTGAATCTAATGTATAATAATGTGTGGAGCACGTTATTTGACGGACAGATGCATTTTTATGGACTTCAAAAACAACAATCACTGCCATTATAAAGCTTGGATTAGTCAGGACTTTTTTAATATAACGTCTGAAAGAAGAATGTCATATACACCTAGGATGACTTGAGGGTGAGTAAGTCATGGGATAATTTTCATTTTTGTGTGAACAACTAACCCTTTAAGATGATCACTATAACTTACCGTGTTTGTGAGCAGTATGAACGACAAAGGCTTGAATAGGGACAGGTCCTCATTTAACACTAGTCTGGGACCTGAGAATTAGTGCCAGTTGCAATCACTTTTTTTTTTTGCTTGTGATTAGATGAACACCAGCTAGTTTTAAGGCTTCCTGCGAGACAGGATTTAGCTCTCCGTGTGATTGCTTATGACCTGAGCATATGAGAGCAGAGGACCTGTTGATCCAATCATGTGGGGATTCACACTAATATGAAGTAACACCTTTCAGTAAAGCTGAGCTTGGGAGGCCGCCTTTGTTACACAGTGATGTTCGCAGTGACAGCCAAAGCATCAAAGCTCGCCCTGTAATCATCCAAAAACACCCACCCCATGCGATAGCAGCGGACATCTGGTGTCACATCCGGTGACTTTTTAGACACAGACGGCTTGTTTGTGTTCATTGTCTTTATAAGCCAGAACATTTATTTGTTTATTGTCCTGTTTGTTAGATATTTATGCGATTATGTGATTTTATGCTTAAGTAAATGTTTCATCAAAAGTAATTGCTGCATCAAAGCATATAGCTAATTTCTATTTATTAGACCTCTGTAATTGAATACAGAACACCCACAAGGGAAACTGAAAATGGCATTAGGCATTATTAAGGGTTGTAAATGAGAGAGTAAGGGAGGCATATCATACATTGTTTTTATCATTTTATTTTTATCCTGAGGTCTATTTGTAATGTTATTTTATTATTTTGCATTTAAAACATATTTTCGTTTTTTATGACTATTTGTCCACTCTCTCTTTCATTTTGTTATTGTGGCTTTAAGGCTTTTATGTTCACTACCATCCAAAAGTTTGGGGCCTGTAAGATTTTACAATGTTTTGAACATTTCTAATGCTCACTCTGGCTGCATACATTTGATATACATTTCTGTAGAAACTGTAATAAGTTTCCTTCAGGATTATTTTATGAATACAAGATTTAAAAGAACAGCATTTATTTTAAATGTTTTACTGTCACTTTTGATCATTTTAACGTGTTCTTGCTGAATGAAAGTGTTTATTTCTTTCAAAAAATGAACTGACCTCAAACTGTTGAACGGCGGTGTAAATGTTACATATGAAATGAGAAGCAGCATTTACTTATGAGCTTTTGCTAGATTGATAGGTTTTGATATAGAATGTAGAAAGGACCATTTTGGAGTTTTGAGTTTTATAAGTGAGTGTGTTTTTTAGTGCATTGACTTGTTTTCATTTCAAAAGATCAGTGAAAGTTTGGTTCCTTTAAGAGAAGTAAAATTGATCCATGCTGGCTGGCTGGCCTGCTGTGGATGTGATGAGTCTGGATTGACAGTGATGTGAGTAGATTAGAAGAAAAGTTCCCTTCTATTACTGCTCGCTGAAGTCATCCTGACAATCCAAGCATATACATGCTAGCCTTTAGCCGTCATTAGAGAAAGAAAAAGAACAGCACATCTCTGCTTTGCCACTACAGACTTCTCAAATGCTGTGCTGGAATCAAATCTGAGGTGTATTGGAGATTTTCTGAGAGGTTCATTTATAAACAAAGTCTACTGTGAAACGCTGGCTGCCAGTATGCGACTTCACTTGTAAAGTTTCTTTGTGTTTGCGACTTGAGTTTTATTGCCCTGAGGATTCCTAACTATTGAGTATTGTATGTGTGTGTGGGAGAGAAAGCATCGCTTTGCTTTAGTTCAGTGAAGTGATAGGTCTGCTCTCAGTGTGTTGTAATGAGAAATCTGTCCCTGAATTGCCTTAGTTTGACTTCTGCCGCTTATGAATAAGCATCTTTCAATCTGAGAGCGTTCTAGTCACCCCTTTCATTTCTATGGTCCACTCCACATTCTCTTTTTTTCCATGCCAAACTTACTACCTATACAGCATTATCGATGGTTGCTGGGACGTTGCTGTGCAGTTGCTAAGTGGTAAGTGTTGTGAGTGGTTATGAGGAAGTTTCTAGGGTGTTCTGAAGGGTTCCTATGTGATTGCTTGCTGTCAGAAGAACCTACTATGATATACTGGGGCCGGATTCACAAAAAAATCATAAGAATAAAATTCTTCTTAACTGCTATTTTCTTATTATTTCCTGACATACGAATACAGTTAAGATTATTTTGTATTCCCAAAACATTTTGTAAGAATTTTCTTAAGAATGTTCTAAAGACAAAACTTAATGTTCTTAAAAATCCCTGTAAATAACCTCTTAAAGTTAGGATAATCTCCAACTTGTCTTAAATCCCCAAGGTAAGATGTTTAATGAATTAATTTGGTTGTTTAAAATATGAAGCATGACAACATAACAATACATATTACTTTATAAGGTTGTGCGTGAGTACTGTGAAGTGATAACATTGATCAATAATGTAAATAATGATTGGTTATGGTTATGCTTGACGTGGCTTTTTGCTGAATTTGAAATTCAGTAACAACTCGAAAAATGACTCGAAAAAGGGACCTCATGTTTCATTTTATAATTACTTATTTAGTTGCTAAATAGTGCAAACCACACTGACGATACTGTGCTTAAAATGTACAACACTTAATATTTCCCTTTTGTTTGATAAACTGTTGTATAAAATCAATGTCACATTTGCACTGCAGTCGTGTGGATATTTGGGAAAAATTGCATTTAAAAACTTTAAAAACAAAAACTCAAACAGGGTATGTTTTTGAATTGAAGAGAGTTTGATTCTTAAAGCTAGGGTAGGCCATTTCAAACAGGCTAGCAATAGCAAGCTAGCTTTGAAAGCATGAGATCCCACCATCCCTTCAGAGCGTCTCCAAAGCCACGCCTCCTTCAAAACAGATGAGCGCAACGCACACATCTGCAAAGCATCACGAGACACGGCGTTAAATTACCTCATGTGTCAAAGAACATAACATTACATTAATAATGCGTGAGGTCTAGTTGTACAACCTGACTGCTGCAGATTTATATCGCCGTTGATAGCATTGACATAGAAATACATAAATCCGAGTCTGAGGATGTGAACATCTCAGTAGAACATCACGAGTTGCCATCTCGTAATTACGTTTATGACATGGTGTGAATGTAGCATAAGCCTCTTGTTTAGGTTCAGGAGGAACTGTAAAATGTGGATGCTGTTTCCTTGTGGTGCTTGGTGACTGTCTGTCTACTACCTTATGGAACGCGCTGATGATGTACGATGTCTGCGCGGAAGTATGGAAATACATGCAGTTGACAGGCAGGTAGGACATCGTATCTGACCGAATGCAATGATTGGATTAACATTTTCTGGTCCTCTGACTTCCAAAGAAGATATATGTACATTTTTTAAAATTTAGACCACTTCTATTATTGATTAGTATCAGGATGTGAAGAGAGTTTCAACCAGTATAACAAATACGTCAGTCTATGCCTATGTTCTTCATGCAAGCAAGTGGTAAATCCCCAATTTTACAAAAGTGCATTGTTGAGAAAGGCAGTAATGTAGTGCGGTTTGTTAAGGCAGCATACTCTGCATGCAACCTATTATATGCACGCTGCTTGTGTGGATGGAATCAATTTTAAGGTAGGGTAGAATTAAATGAATGGCAAAACCTAGCATTTTGTTTGCATATCCCCTCTGTCACCCCCAGAGGTACGCGTACCCCAGTTTGGGAACCACTTGAGAGAGCACAAGAAAGATGGAGTAAAAATGAATACAATATGCTTGAGACAGGCTCTTTTTTTTTTTTTTTTAACTGTTTAAAATACATGGCACATTAACAATTAGACACTGATTCTGAACTCCCATCAAGGTGAAAACTCTCGGTTTGGTGGAAATATTGTGTGTGCTTATTATGATTATTATGGTAATCTGCAGGCAGCGCGAAAAGATGGCCTAAAGATGGCCCAAAATCTGCCATACAATCAGAAAACACCAAGGTCTTTTCCTTTTTATATTTTCTGAACAAAATATTCATACATTCTTAAGAACTACTTAGAATTTAAATAAGTCAAATAGTCAAAATAATCAAATAATATACAATAACATTGCACACTGCTCCTCAACATTGCTCCCAATTGAATTCATGTCTGTTGAAACAAGTTTGAAATACTCAGGGTTAGGTGTTCAAAATCTCTATATGAGCAATGACTATAGCCAGTCTTTATATACTGTAGTTTCCAATACTAATATACTGTTATAGGGTTTGGCTGAATTCTCTCAAAAAGCCAATAGTGTTTTTTTGTTTGTTTGTTTGTTTAGCTGATGACTTTTTTTTTAATTATTTTTTTTTAATGTGCCATATGTTGTTGTAGACTTGTTTGGATCCACCTTTTCTGGGCAAATGTAGCATAGCTTTTTTTCTGAGCATGCTGGGCACTGGCTCAAGATGTGATGTTGTCAGGGATTTCTTCAGTGATCTGGGACAGATTGGAAACAGCTGCTCGGAGGCTAACGGAACTGGAATTATCAGGCATTGAGTCTAAACGATGTGATTAAAAAATAGATCAGAAAAGCGAGATTCCTCTAACTGTTTCATTATGTATCGTAATGAATCAACTTATTACTGAGCATGTCTGTGGTGTGATGTAGTCTGAAGTGCTCATATTTTACATCTCTGTTCTCTTTAAATTGTGGTCATTCATTTAAAGTGATAGTTCACCCAAAAGCCCTTGTGTTGTTCTAAAGCTGTATCATTTGTTTCTTCTGTGGAAGACAAAAGGAGATTTTTTGTATAATGAAAATTGATGGAGGCTCGTAAGTCTAGAAAAAAGAAACTCTGAGTCTGTAAGGTAAGTCTGTAAGAGTTTTTAAAGTGCTATTTTGCTATTTTAGGGCTGCAGCTATCGATTCTTTTTGTAATCGATTAATCTAACACTAAATCGATCGATTAATCGGATAAAAAATGTGTGTGTGTTTTTAAAACAACCAAAACAAATAATGCATGACGAAAATGAAGAGGAAAAGCTATTTAATTTATTAATATGCACAACAGGTTTCATGCTGTAATCTAGCCCTGACATCAAAGTAAATATCTGTTTTATGTAGATTTCTACACCTGCAGCATTTACCATTAGGCTACTAACAAATAATATATAATTTCTGGGGTGAGCCTATTTGCTATGGGAACCTAGCAACCTGTCTGTGTGTGTGTGTGTGTGTGTGTGTGTACGCGTGCCATGCGTGAGGAAGAGTGACGCCCCAGTCAGACCAGTTGCTTCATTGCAGTTTGGTACAGCAGAAAAACATACATTAATTTTCAATAGAATGCTGCATTTGGCTTGCATCACTTGCATTGCGGTGCATTTTAGGTGAAGCATCCGTTCGTAAAATCGCGTCACAACATCACGTCCCGGTATACAATGAATGCATGCTGAAATTATTGTTGCGTGGCTACATAAAAGTTTAAGCATATGTGATGCATTGCCGCGATTGGTCTGACTGGCGTGTGAGAGAGACGAGCGCGCATGTGTGTGTGTGTGTGTTTGTGAAGGGGTTCTTTTTTTAGGCAATACTCTCTTGCAATTGAACGTGAATACGTTTACTACTTAAAAACATCAAAGCTAAACACCATAGCTAGTCAAACCGCATCACGACATCGCTACAAATTATGGGATTAAAATCAGCGAACATCAATGTATAGGCTACGTTACCATTGAAGTCCTACCGCTGTGAAATGACAGGTATACTTTGCAACAGACACATTGCACCTTGTTCTCTTCTTTTTTAAGAATGTAATGATCCCAAACTTTAGACATTCTCTTCCGTTTATGGACATCTTTACTCTCAGCCATCGTGCCAACTAAATTCAAAATGTATCACGCGCTATGGTGTGCTTCCTGAACATTGAACAGCGGTCCGTGTGAATCAGATCCCTGCGTGTATAGTGCGCGTCATAGGAATTTAACGAGGCTTCAAGGCAGAATTTTTGCCTCGAGGAATTTTTGTAATCGAGTTAATCGAGTAACTCGATGAATCGTTTCAGCCCTATGCTATTTTAAAGGTTCCTAACTTTGTTTTGGTGGTCTCCTACAACTGGTTTACATGCATCAAAGGTCAAAAAACAATATAATATACATTGCACATCACCACATTTTTCAATGATTCTCAAACAACTCGACGGATGAATCAGTCTCTCTAAATCGATCCTTTCCGGATTTCAGCTTCCTCAGTCCTCAGCGATTCAAGTATAGGCCTCTGCAGGATAGTAATAGGAGTTGCTACATCAGTGGGCGAGGCCATAAACAGAGGGCGTTTTTCACTGCGTTACCTGATTTGGCCACGTCACAGTGTGGGTAGGGTTTAGGGGTGGGGTCGGGTGGGGTCGGGTCGGGTGAAGGGGATAATTTTAATTTCATGGTTCATAAACAGAACACCCATCAGTTTGAAAACTAGGGCTGTGCTCAAAATATCGATACAACGATATATCGTCATGAACTCCTGTAGATGCACGTATCGATACAGCAGCTGCCATATCGATATTGTGTGCTTTTGAGTCAAGTGGTGCCAATTTTGACAACGTGAGCAGCAGTGTAAGACATTCAAAATGGATAAGAGGAAGTAGTTACAGTTTTTGCAGCGTGCCTCCCATCCATTAAATATTTGTGCCTTGTTACTATTGATATGAAACAAAGTCTTAGATTTCAAGAATTTTGCTAGCCTGACGTCGTCATACTCAATTCTAGTCAGAATATGAGTCTGATTCTGCTCCGTTGGGTTGTGATTATGGGGCGTGTTTCAACCGAACCAGGAAAGACCTCAATTGGATAGACCTACAACCAATCAGAGCAACGGAGCGACGCACAAAGTTAGTTGTCAAATGTCAACAGAACTCAACTGCACTGTGTTGCCATGTCCGCGGGTTGAAGCGACCCCAATTATGTGATATACAGACCCAGGAATGCGATTTTTAGCTGCCAGCCCTGCCAACATAACACATATTTTACCCCCCAAATGCCTTTTTTCCCGGAGAACCCCCCTGGAAAGCTATTGGGCTTGTTTTTGGCTAGTTTTGAGGAACGTTAGCAATTTGGCGGGTTTTGTTGTAAAAACTTGGCAACCCTGTACCTGCAGACAGAAAGACATGGATATCTTGGATGACAAGGGGGTGAGTAAATTATAAGCAAAAGTTTATTTGAAAGTTAACTAATCCTTTAATACTTATTTTTTTTTAAAACGCTGTATTTTTCTTATATTTTATCTTTATTCCGCAACGCTGTCTCCACTGTCCTTTGAACGGCTTGTTTGCTTCCTGCTTCTATGAAGCCCATCCCTCAGAAAACGCAATGGTCTCAGATTGGTTAGATGGCCAAATGTAGTTTGTAGTTCTGCAACAGCTCTCTCTCTTTCGTAATGACTGTGACGAGGCCTCGCCCACTTTGTTGCGTGTTCGCGGCGGCAGTGTTTATGTTAATAGCAAGGGTTTATGATGTCCCCAACCCGGGAAGAAGCTTGTTGTAGTCCAAACCGGCCGTTTTTGTAGGCAATAAACTGCCATAAATTTAAAAGACAATATCTCCGTTTGCATTGAACTTTCAGCGCTGTAACTTTGCAGATACTGTTTATGCTCAAGCAGCAACATTACACACTAACTAAAGTTAAAAAAGTTAAATTGCATGCCACCACCCCTTTATAATAATTCCTGCATGTTTGAATTAATCTGGCAAGTTTTTATGACAGCCACCATTTAAATTAAAATTTAAAACATAATTGAGTGTAATTTGTACAAATCAGTTCATTTTTGACATTCAGTATTTTAGTAGGCTACAACTGACTCCCATAGTCTACAGCATTAGTTGAGAGATGTGTGTACCTGATATGTATCCAAAATAATCAATATTGAATCGAGTCATTCCAAGCTTTTTTGTGACAATTTATTTAATTAATTTAACTCATTGTTTTTGAATAACAAAAACAAAATAATTTTTCACATATCGTATCGTGACTTTAGTATCGTGATGCGTATCGTATCGTGACATTGTTGGTGATACACAGCCCAATTGAAAACACCCACAAATTTAGAAACGCCCACTTTTGTTCTGCAGAGACCTCATACTCCAGCGATTGCACACACTGTAAAGACCGTAACGATGATGTTAATTTTACTGTATCAATCTGAGCCTGAGTCTGATGATGAAACATTGGAAGAACTAGTTATTCAACTCAAACTTCTATTGCAAGGACGACTTGAGCAGGACGTTTCTCATTGATACGCTACTCATTTTGAGGTACATTATGAGATGTTTCAGCTGTAATTCCTCACCATCAACATTAACAAGAGTATGTCCATCAACAAACCAATGTGTATATATCTAATTTATTGCGGTGCATATGAAAGAACTGTATCAATAACGGTGCATGTTAGCCCAGCACTAACGTGAATGACTGATGGAACAAACGTTTGAAAAACAAATCTTATTCCATCCTTTATCTTTACTCAAAGTAGTAAGAACAACAGACAGTCAGCATTTACATTAACAGTTTTAGGTAATAGTGGCCCACAGCTGCTTAGCAGAACTATTTCAGTAAGACAGTAATAACGTACACGATATAAAACACAAAACTACATATTTTGAACACCCGGTAGAAAATATATAATTAATAATACTTACAGGTTGTGATTCTGAGGATCAAGTTGGTCCAAATAAACTGAGTACTGACCCATCTTTCAAGAGCAAGCGTTTTGCAAATCCCGCGTTGAACTTCGAGATTTGAGAAGCAAATGACGTTTGAGAGCTGGTCAAGTTGGTCGCGAGCGGACAACGTACAACATAGGCGGGCGTTGTGCGAATGTCTTATCTAGTAGAACCATCATGAAGTGGGATTTGAAATACAAGCGACTCATTTAGGTGGTTCAGAGTCGATTCTTTCTTTTGGGAGACAATAACTTTATTATTGTACTTTGTAGAACGTTTACATTCACTGATAGCTATGTTACACATTGCGTGAAAGGGAATATATTTGAAAAACCCCAATAGGGGCGCTTTAATGTTTTGGTCTCTTATGCTTACCAAGGCTGCATTTGTTTAATCAAAAGTACAATATTGTGTATAACAGCACTATAATGCATCCTTGCTGTGCATCCTAAAGTATTAATTTCTTTAAAAAAAACATCTTTCTGTCTGTAAACTTTTAAATGGTATTGAAAATTCACTTTAAATGTAGTTTGTATATCTTGTGCTTATATTCTATTAAGTCTTTTGATGCCATAAATAATAGTCTTTTTTATTTTCCAGTGAAAATATTGCCCTCCACCATAGGATATAAGATGTGCAGTTGGTTTTGAGAGTTTGATTGCTCCTTTTTATTATTTTAATAATCTATTTTCCTCCTGTACTGATGATCAATATGGAGAAAAGGCCTGACAGGACCCTTGTTTACTCTGCAGAGCTAATTGATTCTCACTGCTGTTCTGATCAATTTCATTTCACACATCATTATGTCAGCATAAATATTGTCCCACTGTGCCCACAGATAAATGCTGGTCTTTAATATTTTGTCTTCTTTTAAAATGTTATCTTCGCACCTTTCGATTAATCTTCACTGCCGGTGCTACAGAGACCGTTAATGTGTTAACGAGAATGTGACCTATTGTTATTGTCCTCTTTATTTAGCCGAGGCTTTAATTATAATCCTACATTCATTCTTTCTGTATGAAGTTCATTCCTTCAAGCGTTACAGTAATGTCAGCATTTGTGAAAGCAGTGTTTTTCATAGCCTGTGTTAAAGAACATTATGGCTTTGAGCAATTTTAAGAGGTTTTAAGAGGCTGCTTGTGATGCCACAAAGCAGCTAAAAGAATAAGGTCACCTACAAGCTTTCTATAGGTTTTTGTCCTTTTGTTTGCTAACTTCGTCCTTCATTTTTCCTCACTGTGTTCAAATGAAGATAGAAGTAATAGAATAGACAATTTTTTTTCACTTCAGAAATATTCACTTTCACTTTATATTCTTTTCTTATATGTTTTTTTTTTTTCAGCAGAAAGAAAACGCCAGTCAAATGTTTTTACACACTTTCTTATGATCTTAGGCTTCTTATGAACCTTTTGACCTAAAGGTTTAATGTTTAAAATGGCTGACATTTTTTATAGTTATGCTTTTATAAATCTGACAAAAAGGTTCAACGATCCAAAATTTTAATTTATAAAAATGAAAAATTTTTAGTAAGAAGAGTTTTCTGTAATTTAGGTAAGAGATATTTAAAAGAGATTCAAATATTATATTTTTATATAAATCCCATTCTTCCCTTAGTTTATTCAGCAAGGATGTGTTACATTAATCAAAAGTGGCATAAAGGATTTATTTATAATGCTACAAAAGGTTTCTATTTTTTTTTACTTTCTTTTGAACTTTCTATTCATCAAAGAATCCTAAAAATGTGTTATGGTGGTTTCCACAAACTTATTAAACAGCAATGTTTTCATCATTGATAATAATAAGAAATGTTTCTTAAGCTTTGCCTTCATAGGAATAAATTACATTTGAAAATATATTAAAATAGAAAACAGCTATTTTAAATTGCAGTAATATTTCAGTTTTTACTGTATTTTTTGATCAAATAAATGCAGCCTCTTGTAAGCATTAGAGACTTCTTTCAAAAACAATAAAAATTCTTACTACAAACTACAAACTTTGGAACTATAGTTTATATACCTAATAAACCTCACTAAATTTGGTTATATTTATGCTTTTTTTTTTTTACTGTAAAATAATATTTGTAGCTGGAAATCCCTACTGCACAGCACAGAGTAGAATTGGTCAAATGTTTTCTTCTCTTTCCTTTCTCTGGTGCTGTTCTCTCTTTCTGGTGGTCCCATGTTAATTTGAGTAGCGCACCGAGTAGATGAGTGCAGATTCTCTATCTCTGCCTCTTAGTGCATGGGAGTAGCAAAGGCTAATTGAATAGCATAGCTGTAATAGGCTAGATTTAATTTGACTTGCCCTCACTGAAAACCAATTAGGAAAACGGTGAGGAGGGGTGGCCGCCTTCTAGACTGACACTCTCTACGTCTGCAGAGTTTCACAGGACTAGCAGCCGAGCCATTCGGCAAATGTTTGCCTGTGCTCACAGCATTCATGACCTGACCCCAATACAAATGGCCCCCTGGTTGTTGGGAAAAAAAGGCTTAACCATATTCACAGACAGCCAAACACGCTAATTAAAATTGATAATGGGGAGAGAACAAGCTCAGCTCCACAAAGCTGACAAAATGCGGGATTTTTCAGGCCCTTGTTTGTTTAGAAGTTGGACATTGAGCCAAGGGGAAGGTCAGTTTTGTGGTGCTGAACTGGCATGATGGCTTATTAATCTGCTCTGATTGTTTCTTATTGAATGTGAATTGTTTTAGATTGAATTTATTATTGAATTCATGTTTTATATATTCCAGATGCTTGGTAATGTTTCTCTAATACTTATAAACAACTCTCAAAAAAGGTTATTTTAAAAAGCATATATTTTATGGTTTAATCTAGGGCTGTGACGGTGGCAGTTTTTTAACACCAGCGGTGGCGCAGTGGTTGGTACACACACACGTGTGTGTATATATATATATATATATATATATATATATATATATATATATATATATATATATATATATATATACAGTGAGGAAAATAAGTATTTGAACACCCTGCTATTTTGCAAGTTCTCCCACTTAGAAATCATGGAGGGGTCTGAAATTGTCATCGTAGGTGCATGTCCACTGTGAGAGACATAATCTAAATAAAAAAAATCCAGAAATCACAATGTATGATTTTTTAACTATTTATTTGTATGATACAGCTGCAAATAAGTATTTCAACACCTGAGAAAATCAATGTTAATATTTGGTACTGTAGCCTTTGTTTGCAATTACAGAGGTCAAACGTTTCCTGTAGTTTTTCACCAGGTTTGCACACACAGCAGGAGGGATTTTGGCCCACTCCTCACAGATTTTCTCTATATCAGTCAGGTTTCTGGCCTGTCGCTGAGAAACACGGAGTTTGAGCTCCCTCCAAAGAATCTCTATTGGGTTTAGGTCTGGAGACTGGCTAGGTCGCGCCAGAACCTTGATATACTTCTTACAGAGCCACTCCTTGGTTATCCTGGCTGTGTGCTTCAGGTCATTGTCATGTTGGAAGACCCAGCCTCGACCCATCTTCAATGCTCTAACTGAGGGAAGGAGGTTGTCCCAAAATCTCGCAATACATGGCCCCGGTCATCCTCTCCTTAATACAGTGCAGTCGCCCTGTCCCATGTGCAGAAAAACACCCCCAAAGTATGATGCTACCACCCCCATGCTTCACAGTAGGGATGGTGTTCTTGGGATGGTACTCATCATTCTTCTTCCTCCAAACACGTTTAGTGGAAGTTCTATTTTGGTCTCATCTGACCACATGACTTTCTCCCATGACTCCTCTGGATCATCCATATGGTCATTGGCAAACTTAAGACGGGCCTGGACATGTGCTGGTTTAAGCAGGGGAACCTTCCGTGCCATGCATGATTTCAAACCATGACGTCTTAGTGTATTACCAACAGTAACCTTGGAAACGGTGGTCCCAGCTCTTTTCAGGTCATTGAGCAGCTCCTCCCGTGTAGTTCTGGGCTGATTTCTCACCTTTCTTAGGATCATTGAGACCCCACGAGGTGAGATCTTGCATGGAGCCCCAGTCCGAGGGAGATTGACAGTCATGTTTAGCTTCTTCCATTTTCTAATGATTGCTCCAACAGTGGAGCTTTTTTCACCAAGCTGCTTGGCAATTTCCCCGTAGCCCTTTCCAGCCTTGTGGATGTGTACAATTTTGTCTCTAGTGTCTTTGGACAGCTCTTTGGTCTTGGCCATGTTAGTAGTTGGATTCTTACTGATTGTATGGGGTGGACAGGTGTCTTTATGCAGCTAACGACCTCAAACAGGTGCATCTAATTTAGGATAATAAATGGAGTGGAGGTGGACATTTTAAAGGCAGACTAACAGGTCTTTGAGGGTCAGAATTCTAGCTGATAGACAGGTGTTCAAATACTTATTTGCAGCTGTATCATACAAATAAATAGTTAAAAAATCATACATTGTGATTTCTGGATTTTTTTTATTTAGATTAGGTCTCTCACAGTGGACATGCACCTACGATGACAATTTCAGACCCCTCCATGATTTCTAAGTGGGAGAACTTGCAAAATAGCACAGTGTTCAAATACTTATTTTCCTCACTGTGTGTATATATATATAAATATATATATATATATATATATATATATATAGTGGTCATATATATATATATATACCTCAATTAAATAGCCTACATTTTGAAAATAAAAAATATAAACAAGGCTCTCAAACATCCATTTAAGCATGTGTGTTTATTTTAGTACTTCCGTCAGTAAAACAACATACTACAGCCTGCAAAACATTTAAATAAATATCAGTAAATAATGGTAATATAACTAATATAAGAAAGTTAAATATTAATTAAAAAAAATATTTGTTTTATATTTCCCCACAGAGGTGCGTGCCGCTTTGCGCTGAAAGGGATGTGGGACACGAGCAGGAAAGAGAGCTTCGCTTTTCTAATATCTTCATGTTTTCTCAAATTCTCCTAATGTTCCAAAACTAGATTAGAAAATGGATTGTAGTAATTGGTGTGAAGAGCGAATTTATCTTCCGCAGGGTCAAGAACTTTAGGCTTTGTTTGATTACGCGCTGCGAGAGAAAGCAAAACTAAAAATCTCCGGCGTGTATGAAATGCGCTATACACATAAACTTGACGCACCTAAATTATCAAACGAGGAAACTAACTAGCAAATCAGGCAGACAAAACGGTGACAGAACACAGAAAAAAACAAAACAAAAGCAGATTACATGTGACATATTTATTCTCATATTGCCAGGAGTCATTTTTTGATTGAACTGGAGGCTGTCCTTAAAACACCGTGAAGGAGAATAAACTGTCTAAGAATCATTGTTTTGTATTACTCTTCTGTAATTGAACTCTTCTGACAAGGACTAGTTTATAAAATAAACACACTGATGGTGGATCTTTTTCTTGCTCTCTTTCAGCCCTTTTCTCTTTTTTTCTGCCTGATCATTTATTCTCTCCCTTTTGAGGGCTGCTGATGTCCAGATGTCTGTTTTTGTTATGGACATTAGTGTGGTGGGTTGCTGGAGGGGTGAGCTTGTGTTGCCCAATTGCCTGTTGGCGGGGTGTAGGAGCCATGCAGCTGGGGACGAGTTGGGCTATAAATACCCTGCTGCTCACTCTCTTGAGGCCAATGGCTGTGCAATGCTCTAGCTCTTTCTCTGATCTACAGCAACTCTTTCAGCATGCAGCATTTGAAAGGTCATTGAGTGGTCAGCCATGCAAATGATGGATCTTAGACGACTATGTGATTATACTCTCTTATAAAGGTTCTTCAGTAGTTCTTTGCAACACATTCGGTTCTGCAAAGAAATTTCGATAACACTTTAGTCGATTCTTAACTAGTATGCATATTACTAGGATATTGGCTGTTTATTAGTACTTATAAAGCACATATTAATGCCTTATTCTGCATGACCATATTCCACATCCCTTAATCATACCCAATACCTAAAATTAACAACTACCTTACTAACAATTAATAGGCCTTAAGCAATAATTGGGAGTTTATTGAGGCAAAAGTCATTTTGTGTAGTTAATAGTGAGAATTGGACCCTAATCTAAAGTGTGACCATTTTCACTGTTAGGGGCTCCTGACTGACTTTTTTCAATCCTTTTTTAGGATTGACTGTCTGCTCTGTGATTTAATGAAATCGGGTGCAAAATTTGTAAAATATGCAAGAAAAATAGTGTAGTAATAATAATAATAGTAATATCAAAGATGTATAATATATATAATAGTATACATATTTTGAATTAAGATCAAATGAATCATTAAGAATTAATAACTTTTTATCAACTTTTTATTAATTATTAAACAAAATAAATGTTTTAATATCTAATAATTCAACATTTCAGTTTATGGGATTTGCGTTCTTAAATGAGGGGATATACATGTATATAGTGCAAATTAAATAAATATTTAACTAAATTTTACGAGTACAAAATGTATTAAACATGTTTAAAAAAATATACAGACTTTTAAAGCAAGTGGTTATTTTATTAGATATTATTTTTAAGCAAATCTATGTTTTTAAATGTTACATTTTTATATTATCACTTTTTTTTTTCATTGTGTAAAAGGTCATCATATATAAAAGTCTGTACAGTTCAAGACTTTATTTTAACAAAAGGGTATCTCGAATATTCTGTGGTCCATGCCAGCAAAAAAATCCTGTTTTAGACTACATAATGGTGGAAGCTTTACTGTAACTTTACACATTTATATAAAGGGCCTGTTTTCACTTGATCACTCCGATGCCTTTTTACTGATCGGATAGCTATCCGATTTGTTAAAACTGTTCCATCCACATAATTGTGTCTTCGCAAAACAAATACAAAAACTGCACTATATGCAAGTTCACGTCAACGAAAGCAACAGCTATGAGCCGCAACAGGAGAGAGAGCGAAATCAGCACTTGTAAGATCATTTAGTCTCACTACTTTTTATGCGCGGTGCACATTGTACGATTTTGGTCTGTCCCAGACAAAAGATGACCAATCATGACGATTTCTGTGGTCGTGACTCCTAAACGGTGGTCCTATATCGTACAATGAGAGAGGTTCAAAGACGGCCGTTGTCACGGTCTTGTGACCAAAGATAGCCTGTGATCATTTTCTGACAGTGTCAGAAATTTAGCATGATCATCTCACAGTGTGTTTGCTGCTACGACTTACGTCTACTGACTAGCCAATAAAAATGCAGCATAAAATGGCGTATTGATCAACATGACATGGCGCTAACATTTTAAATGACTAACCTCAAGCTTCATTTGCAAAATGTGCATGTTGGCCTCTTTTCACCACTAGCCATAACTGCATCCATATTCTCCTCATTCGTTTCCTCCTCTTTTTTTCAGCGCACATAAAAACCACAATTGCCTAAGTACGATTCATCTTTCTCTATTTGTTATACCACTACGCTATGCATGCTGTTGACATTTATTCTTCTACTAACTTGCAAGCATAAGGATTTGAGTGAGTTTGACAAGGGCCAAATTGTGATGTCTAGACGACTGGATCAGAGCATCACCAAATCTGCCGCTCTTGTGGGGTGTTCCCGACCAAGACTCATTGATGCACATAGGGCTGGCCCATGTGGTCCGATCAAACAGACAAGCTACTCTAGCTCAAATTGCTCAAGAAGTTAAATGCTGGTTCTGATAGAAAGCTGTCAGAATACACAGTGCATCACAGTTTGTCGCGTATGGGGCTGCATAGCCACAGACCAGTCAGGGTGCCCATGCTGACCCCTGTCCACCGCCGAAAGCGCCAACAGTGGGCATCAGAACTGGACCATGGAGCAATAGAAGATGGTGGCCTGGTCTGATGAATCCCGTTTTCTTTTACATCACATGGATGGGTGGGTGAGGGTGCGTCACTTACCTGGGGAACACATGGCACCCGGATGCACTATGGGAAGAAGGCAAGCCGGTGGTGGCAGTGTGATGCTTTGGGCAATGTTCTGCTGGGAAACCTTGGGTCCTGCCATCCATGTGGCCAAATGCCATGTGGCATTTATACCTGGTCTTTTCACAATCGGATAGCTATCCATTCAAAAAAACACATGAAGTGATCAGGTGTAAAAAGCCCCATATACTGTTTTTGAAACTTTTTTGTTCATTCATTTGCCTACTGGTTTGTTTGGACCAACTGAATGATTGTTTTCAGAGAATGTCATATGAGCCATGTCAAGAAAGCACAGACAGATTTAACAGATCCGTTGTGACACAAACACTGACTTACATACGGACGCATGCACACACACACACACACACACACACACACACACAAACTCTCAGTCAACATATACCCAACCACAGCCAAAAGACAGTTGGATGGAAGCTTAACACAACATGCCTGGGGGTCAGCAGGCTATTTGTTTTCACATACTTGTCAATGATCAAACCATTTTCCCTTCGCAGCTATTCACACCACAGTCTAATTTTAGCCCTGTAGATTATCCGTGGTTCGTTCCCTCAGTGTAATGTTTCTGAATCTTCTCCAGAACAAAGGCCGCCCCCCGTTACACCTGACTGCAGCCATGAATTAGTAAACATCCTTTTTGTTCCTTCTGCTTCCTGTGATCTGAAGGGCTAAGCTAACCGTTAGGCTAACTCACCTATCCTGGTCATTTAAGAGCGGACGCTTAGGCAGGTGTGAGTATCTGAAGATCTCAAATGCCATATATGTAGGCACTTTAAACTGAAATTTTAAACTGCTGAGTCATTACATGGCTGTTTTTGATGCCTTTTATACCACATTAGTTTCTTTTATGAAGTATTTTGCACTCTTGTCAAATGGCATCATTGATTTCTTCAGGCTGCAAATATAGTCAATATTAGTCTTTCATAGTGAGAGATTTTCTTTGGAGTGCTAGTCAAACTATTGAATTTGATTATAAATGATATACAGTGGAGTCCAAAAGTCTGAGAACTATAAAGGTATATATAACTATAAAGAATATATTTCATTATATGTCCAATATAAAAGAAAAGGAAAACTATTTTTAAAAAATCTAGTTTAAACACATCGAGTTCTTAGAATATGCTTTGTATTTATGTTGGTTCCATATAGTTTTGAAAATTTTTATAGTATTTTGAAAGAAAGTTTCAATTTATTGTCTCTAAAAATGTAAAATGATGAAACATGAAAGTTGGCTTGAAAATAAGGTCTTCCAAGAATTTACACTTCACAATATCTTTCATTTAAATCATTCCTGCCCAAGGCACTGCAAAAAAAACACGGGGGGGGGGGGGGGGGGGGGGGGGGGGAGGAGAGTTGTGTTAGTACTAGTAGTGTGTTGAGATTCGCGGTTATGGTAAGGACATTTGTGAAACACGCTCAAAGCAGTTGACCAATCACAACACACTGGTCAAGAAAGCCAGCCAATCAGAGCACATTGCGTTTTTGGGAAGGAGGTGCGTTTCCCCAAAGCATTGTTAGCCTATAGTTTCTCCAAAGTATTGTTAGCCTATATATATATATATATATATATATATATATATATATATATATATATATATATATATATATATATATATATATATATATATATATATATATATATATATATATATATATATATATATATATATATATATATATATATATATATATATATATTTTAGCGTGTCAACAATCAGAGCTGTTCATGAGGAGTGCACATGTATAAGGAAACCCGGAGTATGAGGGAACCCGCGATGAATCAAACTTTAAATTTGCTAAACGGCAGGGAACAAAAACAGTGAAGTTGTCCTCAGTTCATTGCAGCAGCATGTCAGAAAAATTACGTGGAGAAAGCTGCTGACTAAATGAACCACATGTATTCAGGAGTAAGTGTACGCCAAATACTGTATGTTAACGTGATTTAAAAAATACTGGCTTACTGTTGTTTATGTAAATGAACTATAATAATATTAATTTCATTCATTGTATTCTCGAATTGATTAAAGCTGCAGTCCGTAACTTTTGGCTCTCTAGCGGTTAATAAACAGAACTACATGCGTCTTGTGGAAGAACATTTTAGCCGGAGCTACTTCTCTTAGTTTATGTCTATGACGAGTCATGCAAGTACTGTGCTACTCCACAGCGGTGCGACCCGAACCGGACTAAAATAGTCCGAATAAAATGTATTCATGATGTACTTGCTTATTAAATAAATGTTACAAATTTTGTACACAAAAAAGTTACGGCCTGCAGCTTTAATTAGTAGAAGTTATTACTCCACCATCTGCATGTGACATCATTAATGACAGTCCTATATTGTTAAACTAATGTGGTACAAACGACGGTGTGACTGGTTTTGGGAAACAGTCGTAGCTAGCTAGTTTCAACAAAAATGCATCATGGTGGTTAAGCAGTGAGTTATGTCGTTGTACAGGAAATGCACCCCAGACTGTGAAGAGAGGTGCTGCTATAATAATGTAAAATATTTGAAAACACATTTTTGAACATTCAAGCTACTACTCTAGTAAACCCCAAAAACAAAACCAAGACTTTGTAAAAGGGTCCTCTTTAATATATAAGTGGAAAATGGCAACAACAACAAGATTTTCAATGTGATCTCACACGTTTGGACATTTGAGTGTGACTGCATGTCACACTGATTATGTGGTTGTTTCCTGAATACTCAGTTTTTTCACTCATATTTCAATCAGATCATAGCAGTCTGACAGCTACTTGAATATTTAAGCTTTTCAGTAACTGAGAGCTTTTGGTGAAGTCAAACATCTGGTTCAGCTCCTGTTTTAGCATTCATGTTATCTGTCTAACAGCAGCAAGCAAGATCATCTGTGTGTGTGTGTGTGTGTGTTTGTTCATTTACAGCAGTTTAATATACCCACACACATGTTTTAATGACTGTTTGTTCATTGTTTTCTTTACATTCAAATTGAGCAGGTGTTAATGTTTTGTATGTAACCCAAACCAGTTTATGGACACACACACACACACACACATACATATGAACAAACAGACGCGTTGATAAGCTGCTGTTTGCTTGCCAGAGTAGTAATGGCCCCTGGTAATGTGTAAAGAACATGATGATGGTGTAATGTTGCTTTGTACTCACTGGCCACCTGCTAAAGTCAGGCCTTACAGGAAACCAGCACTGTTGACAAGAACCACAAAAGAGTCACTCTGCTAACAAAGAACACGGACATACTGGCTAGCTAGACTATTTAATAGTAGATGACATGCTTGTTTAGCTGTTACATTCATATATTTTTTTCCTGCATAAAGGAAAAAAATCATAATAAAGTTGATATTTTCAGTTGAACTTTGACCTTTAGGTAGCAAAAATAGCACATACAAGAAAAGTTAGTACTGTGAAAAGCTTTAACATTAAGCTTGAATTAATATGCCACTTGTCTGATATTTCATAATTAATGTAACAACATTTATACATTAAGTGTGCCATAAGTGTACGTTACAGTGTCCAAATACTTTTGGGGCCACAGTAGAAGCATTTAGCTTTTTATAATTTTATATAATGTTATTTATTCATATTATTTAATAAGATACATTTATTTATGCATAATGTACATAACTGTTTAAAACTTTGGGGTCAGTAAGATTTTTTCTTAAAGGAGTCATATGCTCTTATGCGGCATTTATTTGATCAAAAATGCTGTAAAAAGAGAAATATTGTGAAATCCATCCATCCATCCATCCATCCATCCATCCATCCATCCATCCATCCATCCATCCATCCATCCATCCATCCATCCATCCATCCATCCATCCCAATATTTATGTAGTTTTATTTCTGTTTTCCAGAAACTGCGAAATGAGGTGCTTCCATTGCATTTATCTGAGTTATCGGCCCAGCATGTGGAAGCGTACCGACTGCTAGAGGACAGGAAACACAAACTGTCACCCGAGACCGCCGCCCTCTACCTGCTTCGACAACAGCATAAGCTTTTGGTCAGTCTGCATGCATCCGTTCTCTTAACCGTATGGCAATCACAACAAAGACTTTGCGTTTGTTTTAATGTTTAAGGGTTTTGCTTCAGGAAAGTAAAGATGGAGAGTGTGTTTTGTTCCTTGCATAATGTTAAAGCCTAAATGGATGTTTGCTTAAATTGATTTTGACACACACTCTTATGTGCATATATGCATATATCACACCGGAGATTGTTTGGAAGTCTTCAGGCTTCTCTTTGATGTGCTGGTCTAGATGTAAATGCATTGCATTGCTTACATGCACACACCAGCTTACATTCCTGTCACATCATGTTTCCCAGTAGAAGCTGTCCGTGAGTCATCAGGTTTCTAGCTTTCAATTCTGTAAAAGAAGTGTTGTCCACATAATACTGGATTGTATGTAATGAATTTTGGCACAAATGTATTAAGTTGAGATTTATTGCATTCAGGCAAATATTCATTAGTTGTAAAACATTGAATTATGTAGTGCCTTTGGCTTATATCACAAATACAGTGTCGACATAACTATGGCATTCACATTATAAAAATATCATTTAATATTTGATTTTAGTGGGTGTTGTTTCATGTCTGTTCTCATGATTACACATAATCATGTGATCAGTCGTGTGGCATGTTCGGTTCTCTTTCTCAGTCTCGCATTCTCTTTTTGTTTTGAACACTGTGGATGCACAGAGCTGCAGTTCCTCTCACCTGTTAGTTGCTTGGAAACAGCATTTTTATAAAAGCAGTCCATTAGCTTGTTATTTATCCTGTTTTGGTGTGTCACATTTTTGTATTGTTCGGTAACTGACAAGAAGCATGTAGGAGTGGTGCATATGTTTGCGTGTATGTAGAGAGGCAGAAAACATCTTGCTCATGAATAATGGTTAGAAGATGTAACGTTCATCTATTTTGCAAACTCAGGAGTTTTCAAAATGTGGTCCAGAATCTCCCAAATAGGGGTACAGTGATTGTTATGGGGTGGGGGGGTATTATTAGGGCTGTAAAAATTGTATACAAAAAAAAAATATGAAAACCTTTGTGAAAAACACAATTGAAATACTTAATTGAATTAAATTGAATTGAAAATGTTTCTCCCAAGTTTTAAAATGTAATATTAATGAGTAGAAAAACAATATGCTATCAACTTTAAATATTAAATTAAACAATTTCCAGGTAATATGTCAATCACCTATTTTTGATTTAGTACATTGACAATGTAGAGGCTAATTTTTTCAAGCTGCAGTCCGTAAGTTTTGCCTCTTTGTCGTCATCTCTGTTTAAAACCTGCAATTGCAGTTATTTGCGGAGTTATAATCTCTACGTGGGTTGTGCAACTGGTAGCTACCAGAACCACTCAAATTATAACACATTATTACAAGCTTACCATTGTGAATCGGTAAGGAGATAGTTTTGAACCTTGGCTGGTTATATACTTGCTCAAAAATTTATTTTGGATAATTTATAACCAAAAAAAGTTACAGACTGCAGCTTTAACTTTTAAAACATGTTGTATTTATAATATCGAAAAAGTAATATTGTAAAGTTGTGATGTAATGGAAGTAGCGACAGTATTGTCGTATTGTGACCGTACATCCAAGTGAAATAGATTATATAATTATTATTTTTTTAAATGTACAGTAGAGTGGGGACTTGGTTCTGACCATCGATTGTTGATTGAATGGAGGAAGATCTGGAAGAAAGGAAAGGGATGGGGTTGTTAGCGGACTAAATGATTGGTTAGACTGGAGAATACCCAATAATTTCCTATGTCTCCAGAGACTGGAAGATCATGTTCAATTTTGATTAAAAATGACATGGTCAGTTAAAAAAAAAGCTTTATATTCTAATAACACTTTTGGCAGAGGTTGCATTATTCAGCCTGAGGGTGGCGCTGGCAGTGTTGACAGGCGCTGACAATGTTGATTGACAGGCTTTAAGTGCACACGGCAAACGCATAGAATGCTGTCTTAGAATTGCCTTTATGCAGTTTTGCCTCTGAATGTTGTTTTAGAATATTACAAAGAAGGAATTCCAGTGAAGTCACTCAATTAGAGTGTTCTGCAGTTCCATTTTTCACCACAGATGTACATTGTAAAATTGTGGGACGCTGTAGAGCTGGGCAGGGCTCAGGCTCCCTCTGCCTTGCTTAGTGTCATGATACATGCCTGCCGAAGTCATACATAAAATTTTATTGTATCCTGCTCACTTTACGACTTAAAATAGTTTATAGTTTACAGTTTATTATATATTCAGCTTATATAGAGGTCTATGTTTTAGAGTAATATTTTGGTGGGACACTGCCCCACCTGCCCAGATGAGCCGCAGCTGCTAGTGACTATCCTAAGCTGTGATGTCCATCCGGAAGTATTGAACTCATCTCAACGGGGTCATTAGATACCTCTACACACACTCGCATCCCTATCTCAGCCCTGTAAACACATACACACACACACACATCAAGTATCTCTTATCGTCAGTAGTGAAGGAGTGTGATATAGAGCCTGCAGGTGCGCATATATATATATATATATACACAGGGTCCACAATGAATGCCAATGATTGGTGAAGATTCCTTACCAGACAAATTTTATTAAGAGTACTCTTTCTGTTCAATGATGACAAATTCAGTTTTTCTCTCATGTTAAACTCTTAAAAATAAAGGTTATTTATTGGCATTCATGGTTCCATAAAGAACCTTAACATCTATGGAAACTTTACATTGCACAAAAGGTTTTTTAATAGTGGAAAAAGGTTCTTCAAATTATTAAAAAGTTCTTCAAACTAAGAAAAAAAAAGTTATTCTAAGAACTGTACAATGAAAGTTCTTTGGGGATTCCAAAATGTTTTTTTTCCCCAAAAAAATAAATAAATAAATAAATAAAACGCTTCCCTGCCTTTGACGGAAATATCCGGCTTTTCGTGTTTTCACTATGGTAATGGGGCCTACGACGTCTTCTGAAAGAGTACAGAATCTCTGGATCAATACACAGGCGAACCAGAAGCAGAAACGAGCGATAGCATATGTAAGCAGATGCTTATGTAAAATAATGCGATCATCAAACATAAAACAGCATTTAAATCAAAACTACCTAATCTTACTGAATGAATTGTCAACCCAAGACGAGCTATAGGACTGTGCAAGCATTAGAGGTGTTTTGGACTAGATCTATCCATCTGTGTTTGGATCATCGTTCTGAATCCGATCTGGATGTAGTCTTTGATAAAAACACAATTTTCTTAGCTTTTTGCTCAGAATGTTGCTTTTTTAATGAAACTTGCCCACAAAAAGAATGCGTGAAACTTTTTATAAAAGCAGAGGTCTCTGTTCTTTCTTTTGATGTCCATGTTCATATATTCATACAAAATATTCTGAGGACCATGAAAATTTTGTGAAAATGATAAAAAATGCTACCGGTAGCTGCCAACTTTGGTAGTGGGGAAAGAGTTAAGAGTGCAGCCCGCCTCTTCAGCCCCCTTGATGTGTTTCATATCAAGACATACCTGAAAGACATTTTCTGTCTGCTAGTGCTGTGAATTATACAAGGCAGAGTTTCAGACTGGTTCATAAGAACCACCTCATAAATGCAACTTCTTTCAGGGATTGGGAAACACAGTTTGCACTGTATGTTTCTGATTGATCAAATCATCACACCAGAAATGTACTACAAAATTCACTAGAGTTCAAATTTTGGGGTCAGTTATTTTTTTTATTAATACTTTTATTCAGAAATTATTCATTTAATTGATTATGAGTGACACTACTAAAGACATTTACAATGTTAATAGAGATTTCTGTTTCAAATAAAAGTTTATTTGGGGGGGAGTAAGATGGTTTCCAAAAATCTTAAGTAAGATTTTCAACATTGACGGTAATAAGAAATGTTTCTTGAGAACCAAATCACCATATTGACCCTTTTTACATTTCTGGGTTTCTCAGAAGCAGAATTCATCATATATTTTTTGCATTCCCATTTGCTCAAATAGCAAAGGGAAAACTCCATTATAGCATTTTCATGACTTTCAAAAATAGGAACAAATAGAGAGAGATTGATAGCGGCAGTCAGAAGAGAGAAAGATGTCAAATGAATCGTCACTCCCACAGCCGCTGTATTAGAGTTTTTTGTAATATGATGCATAATACAAAGTATAGTGTTATAAATGTTGATACATTTTTTTAAAATTGAAAATATAAAAAGCTTTGCAGGGTTTACATTAAAAAGGTCCATTAGAATGATTTCCGAAGGATCATGTGACTGGAGTAATGACTGCTGAAAATTCAGCTTTCCATGACAGGAATAAATTATATTTTAAAATATATTCAAATAGAAACCAGTCATTTTTAAATTGTAATAATATTTCACAATATTACTGTTTTGACTATTTTCGATCAAATAAATGTAGCCTTGATGAGCATAACAGACTTAATAGGTAGAACACAGTTGGGATATTGGGACACAGTTGACACATATGTTAGAACACAGTTGGGATATTGTGCAGCTGAAACATTTTCATTTCTGGCTTAATAAGATGAGAAAAGCAACATGAGGCAGCAGTGTCACACATCTAGATGAAAATGATACCCCTGACATCTCCCTTTCTCACTTTCTTTTGTCTTTCTTCGAACAGCTCCCATTAGATAGGACAAAAAAAGAGAAGAGCTGATGACACAGGAGAAATCAGCGGAGTTGAAATCTCTTCTTTCTCTGCCAACTTTCACAATCGTTTTTTCTCTGACTGCGCGAGAATTCATTAAAATTTCACTCAGCCTGCGGCCTCTCTCTCTTCCTCTCAATCTATCTTCCTCCCTTTGCCTTTTCACTCTCTGAATGAATGGAGCTTTGAATAATGTAACCAGTTTTAACAAGATCATAAAACCCCCCATCCAACATTCATAAGCCAGTTAGCTGAGGTTGGGGATCTTGGGGACAGCACACACACGTTAAGCACACCTCGTTTTTTCTCACATACTCGCACGTACATGCACTCGGGCACGTGCACGCTGAAAAGCACGCTCAAATGTCTCTCTTCCAGACGCAACCGCACACACATACTTGAATTCCACAGAGGATGAAAGAGTGACGCAGGAGCTGGAGAGATGAGAGAGGGATGCCTTGAGGAGGAGGATGAGAGACAGAGAGTGAAATCAAAGAAGCAGTGATGTAAGAGAAGCCCCCATAGGTCCTATCCTCCTGTCCGTCTGTTGAGTAAAAACAGAACCAGCTCTCTGGCGCTAACACAATTTAGAGGACTATGAATGTCATTTACACTGTGTTTATTTCTAAAACACTTTGATTATACTTTTTATATTGATCATATATTTATCATAGTCCAGAAGGATAAAACATGTCATAGGGTTTGTATTGAAAATAACTGTGTTTGGCAACACTGTGTAGTATGCAAGTTTGTGAATCATGTGTCCCACACTATAGTGCTTTAAAAATACACATGAAATATCTGAGTACCTAAGGAACATTATTTTCAAAGTATGCATCAGTGCAATCAGGGGCGTTCTCTCCGAGGAGGCAAGGGAGGCAGTGTCTCCGCAAATAAAATTGGATGAGAAAATAATTGATATTACAAAAATAAAACAACGCAAATATTACAAAATGTGACATTAAAATGTACATGAATCTTGTCTGGCTATCACCAGACCAAGCTCAATTTAAGATTGAACATTGGTCTGGGGAGTCTGCTCTGTATTTTCTACTGCACAAGAGGCGTCATAAACCAGCAGAAATTAAATGACTCTGTACGTAATTGGATAGTCCTAGTCCAATCAGACCACAAGAGGCGTGATCAACGGGCAATGACCCATCGCTTCTCTATCCGTCATCATGTTAAACTCGACAATAGCGCACCAGGTGGATAAGCCAGTCTGTGATTGGTTTCCGCAAAAGTGTAACAGAAGTAGTAGAAAAGAATGTACAGGTTTCCAGATTGAGCTGCAGGGCGAAATCAAATCGCCGGCAGATCAGGCTGGATTTACCCAGTCTAGTATGAATCGCTTGTTTCTCTAAAATAACACTGTCCAACAGTGGGTAATGTAACAGCGGGACGGCGCATCTCTCTTGCCTCCCCTGAGCCCATTAACTTTTAACAGACCCCCTAAAGCGTGCGATGGGAGCCTTTGGGAGCGAATGCTATTGAGAGAGACCTGCGCGAAACACCGGTCTCTGAGCTTTTATTATGCTTATGCTGCAGTCGGCCACTTCTACTCTTTCCGTTGCGTATGTGGGGTAACGCAGCACTGTTTTACATGGTTAAAACAATTATACTAAATACATTTGAGTGTGTTGAAAGTTATAATGTTACTCTAGATCGACAGGATGACTAAATGACAATTTAGTTCAAAATACATTATATGATGGAGAAAGCTCTCACTGATTATGCTATGTTAGCCACTTGACAGAATATTGTTGTCTCTGAGGCATGGTAAAAACGTTACTCACGGTGAATCAAGAAAACAAAGTGGTTCAAACAATAAGACTAACCATGTTGCACGTTTTCTGTTGATAAATGTATATCTGTGAAGGCTAAGGCCACACATTATACATATTTACTTTGAATTGTTATTGTTGTTGTTTTTCTTTATTTTTCATATATTTATTTATTTTTGGTTGGAGATTTTGATATTTTGTTGGCTTTATGGGATTATTATTTTCTGTTTTATCAATTTCTATGTATTTTGTTTTTGTTAAAAATCCTTTCACCTAAACGGTTGTTCTAGAGGTGTGGGCATTAGACCACAAAAAGGTACTGCGCCAATGATTCTTTACTAGAGTGCACGCTAGAATGAATGAATTCCACTAGACAAAGTTATGAGTGTAATATTTTTATTAATTTAATTGTTTATGATTGTTTCTTACCCGTGGCTCCGCCGGAAATCCATGACTGCAGCATGGAACGAAAGCCGGATTAAACGGACGCGGTATTTCCTGGAAACCTTTAATTATGTAGGGTTTTTGCTTAACATATGTTTGGATCATTTGTTGGGGGTTATTTGTTAATTTTAATGTGTTTACTTTTTGCATAGCATTTTGTGTATATTTCTTTTTGTCATTGCTTTATGGTAAATGTGGTTTTCATATGTTTATGGAGTTTATTTGTGTGAATATTCTTGTCAAAATGTGAACGTTAAAATGAGATGTTTGTGAGGCCCCTTTGGGTAATGAAATGGTTTGATCTGATTATTTAAAAGGAATTTGTTTCCGATGGCCAGTTAGTTCTGGTGAGGGATCCCTGAGAATGAACATCTGAGACCCAGAACTCAGCTTGCTGTTCCCTTGCATTTATTTATTCATTTAATTTTGTGTGACTAGTACGTTATTATTGTTTCTCCTTTAATAAATCAACATTTTGCTTACTTTATGAATGGCTCCTGAAAATTTTATGGAAGAACCTGACAATATTCAAACAGTTGCTTGCATCTGTGATGTTTCCATGACTTCTACGGAAATCAAGGGTAGCGTGGATATGACGTCATTGACAAGTGACGCAATGACTTGGGCTGCATTTCCCAATAACGTTGTCTCTTAGCGCGCTATGAAGACTCTAAAGGTATAACTTAACTAAAGGTTTACCATTTCTAAGGATTATTATTCCTTAGGAGGTTGCTTAAGGTATACCTTCTTAAGTGCGACGTTAGCAGGTGCTGTCCGTGGTGGCACTCAGTTTCAGTCAGTCTCATGTCAATCTTGAGTACCTATAGAGTAGCATTGCATCCTGCATATCTCCGAAAAGTCTTTATTTTTATTATAATTATAAAAGAAAGATGCGCTGTTCCGAGTCTTTCCGAAAAAAGCCGTGCGGCTGGGGGCGTATCGTGTGGGCGGGGCTAAAGAATGTCGAGCGCGCGCCGCTGTTACTGTGTTGAGTGCGTCTGAAAGCTGCGTCATCCCTAAAAGCGGAAAAAAACTTTATTCGACATAAAAAATGGCTTTTAATCAGATACAGCCATACATCTATGATCCGGAATCAGACCCAGAGGCTGAAGTTGAACAGGAGCAGCAGCAAAAACGACTAGAGCAGGACATCTCTATGTGGTATAAGTTACACTAACTATATAATATGCTTAGCGGCTTGTGTTATTTACACATTTATACTTTAATTATATCGTGTGTGTGTGTGTGTGTGTGTGTGTGTGTGTGTGTGTGTGTGTGTGTGTGTGTGTATGTGTGTGTATGTGTGTTTACGCGTGGTTTGTGTAGACATGATTTGTAGTAAGCGGACTGGTTTTGCGCGTCAGGCTAGTGTTTACATAGAAAGACATGGAATAGTAGCGCATTTGAATGAAGAAGCGCGCATATTTAGTTCAACATATTTCCCCATTCTTTGTGTATTGTTGTTTGGAGTGCTTTTACAATACACAAACATACACATATAGTGGCCAGCTAAACAAATGTACACACTATACATCGCATGCTCCATTGATCAATACGTGATCATGTTTGGGCTACTTGATGGGCATAGGCAAAAACAGACATTTGAAGCAGTCTTACTCACTGCCTGCGGTTCCAACGTTGGGACCTTTATCGTTGGGACCGCTCCATCCTTCAGTATTAGGCGATTTGAAAATCCGGAAAAGCAAATTCCATCCACTTTTGCCTTAACGCGGGGTTATTTGGCTACGAGCCAGCGCTTTGATGGGCGTTGCCTATTGCTTTCACGCGCTCTCTCTCTCTCGCGCGCGCTCTTCCGGTAGAATTGTCCGTACGGCCCATACAAGGAAATTCCGCCCTGTTGACGTCAAGCGGACCCATGATCGAAAAAAACTTTCCGAAACTTATGACTAACAGGAAGTACTAATTTTGGCAAAGAAATACTCCCCTCAAACGTCCACCTTAGCTTTTGAAACTGTGTCCATGTTTAGCATGGGAATCCAAGTCTTTAACAGTGCAAAAAGATCAGTATGCATGAAACAGCATTTCACCCCCCCCTTTAATTAACAGCAACTATAGCGGAGAAAAAAAGAAAGAAAGCGAAGAGCGGCTAGCAGCTGCATTTCGGTGCTGAGGGGGTTGTCTTGAAAAAGTCGGACCAACAAGATCTAAAAGCTGCTGAATGTGCTGCCGTGGCAGACAAAATTTATTTTGAATTGCATTTCTGACATGGTATTCAGGGTAGAGCCCTGCGCGGGACTGTTTTCTTCATCCCGCTCCCGCCCGCACCCGCCGATTTTCTGACCATTACCGCCCGCTCCCGCAACGTATGTGTTACACTCCCGCCCGCTCCCGCAATATGTATGTCCACTCCCGCCCGCACCCGCAAAACTCTGAGAATTTATTCCCGCACAATAATAGAGATGCATTGATTTTGTGTCTTCTCCCGTCCCGCAGGAAAAAAAACACGTATTTGCATTGATATTATTAAAGAGATTCATGGGGTTGTTTGTTTCGTTTCCCTGGCCTGCATGTAAAAAAAAAAAGACAAATACATTCAAATATAATTTTGTTTTTATCAAAAACTTTGCACATAAAAATAGACTGCTTTGCAAAACAGAAAACAGAAAAACAGATTGAGAAACAAAAAAAAGATCCCAATTCGTCGGTCAGTTCCGACGTACGTTGAACGTGACCGACTGAAAGGAAACCTGAGAAAACATGCTTCAACAGAACGTAATGTGAACACAAAATAGCAAACGGACATTTAGAAACAATCCATTTCCACTCACTAAACTTCTATGTATTGTTTGTCAAAAACACCAAACAGTCAACTTGACCTGCAGGGAGTGCTGAGCGTTTTTGGTGAGGTATGATCAAGTATCTATGTATTTGCCAGCTGCGCAATATGTGGATACATATAACGTTATACCGCATGATTTTGCCTACCAAAACAATTGAGAAACTTCTCCAAATGTCAGACTTTCCTTGCTTAGCTTTTGTGCTGTAAATACCTCGTTTGAGGTTCTTTTCTACATCATCTATTGACATCTTCTCCATCATGTCGTTAGGCAACCTCCCTATCCCGCCGATTCCCGCTGTGTTTTTTTTAGCCGCCCATTCCCGCCCGCAGCAAAATTCAAACCGCCCGCTCCCGCAAGATTTGCGTTGGGTCCCGCGGGACCCGGCGGGACTCAATTCCAATGCAGCCCTCTAATTCAGGGGACTAAAGTTTTCACGGATGAAATCGTGCACATAGAAATGGCTCCGCGGACGGCGCCGTCTTTGATTTAGCACAACTATTTGCTGTATCGCTGCCATAGTTTGACCAAACTCCCCTCCACAATCATTCCATTTAAATACACTCCATAATGGTTTGCCAGCTGATGTACCTTTGGATAATATAATTAAAAAGCTATCAACCATCAGTGTAGTGGCAATTGTATTATTTGCATGAAAACACTTCAATTAGCTGCATTATATTCGTATAGACTGAGATGTAAAGAAATAGTGGGGGTCATTATCGGTCAATAGTGATAAGGTATAGCTAAGAGTGGTCCAGACCAACCCTAAGAAAGTATGACTTACAGAAGGTATTGTTAACTAAGATTGTTTCGGGAAACACGTATTAACGTTAAGATACACCTTAAGGTATAACTTAAGAATTACATAGTGTTAAGAAGGTTTCGGGAAATCCAGCCACGGTCTGTAACACTGGTTAAAATAGCTGATTTATCTGGATTTAAACATTGTTGGAAATGTTTGGGATAATGTTAATACTGAGGTCAACATTATTATAGTGGTTTTTGGAGATTTTAATTAAATCTTACATATTGTGCCTTTAAAGGCAGCATACATTTCCGTGTCTGTGACCAGTGTTTGCCGAGCTTGATGGCTGATGAAAATAAGATGACTTAAAAAAGAACAGCTGAATATCAGATCACGAATAAAATATATTGTTTAAATTGTTACTGCCTTTAGTTATTATTTTGGAATAAATGTAAAAATGCAAAACTTGATGAGATTTATACTTGGTTGTAATAAATAGAACATTAATTTACCTTTATTACCATACAAAATAGAACTGTATTTAGTCTTTATGAAATGTTTATTTAACCAGGAAAATGTGACAACATTAAGTGTAACAGGGACATACATTTTCATTTGATATAAAAAATGTTTTTTTAAAACCTGAGAAATGTGTCTCCTCATTTTAAAACCCACTGCACTGCACGCCACTGAGTGCATTATTTCCCATAACCCCTTGCACTATAGAAGAGAAAAGTTCCATTTGAAATTGCATACCTTCAAAGAATGGAATTGCAGAAATGCAGTATTTGATGCAAAAATGTTGATTGTTTATGAAGTATGTTTCGTAAGTATGCATGTGTGTTGTATCAGATTCCGAATATCAGTAGAATACTCATCTGAGTACTGTGGTTGGACATACTATTTAATTGAGCATTGTTTTTTGCATAATATTGTATATAGTATGATAGTACTATTAAGGTATTTGTTATTTTTGTTAAGGTATTTTGTTTTGTGCTTTTGTCTTTTTATTAGTTTTTTTCACATGTTAATGTTTAGTTTCAATTGCTATCTTTAAATAGGAATCCATAAATTAATTAACAATGAATTAAGGTAATACATTTTGCTATGCTATTTATAGCTAGCTATTTTTTTTATCTCTAGCGCAGGACATACTTGTACAGATACTCATACAAATGAAGGATAATTTGAATATAATTTCAATAGTGTAACGTGTGCCTGGTTCAGCAATACATGCTTAATATGTATGTGTACAGACTTTGGGCGTGTGTTTCTGTGTGAATGTGTCTCCTTTAAGTCTGTGAAAACGAAATGTGACCTTCATAAGAAGATGAAATACACTGTGAGCAACAGACTTACATTGATTTCTGCAGCAATTACTGCCATTCCCAGCTCAGCTAGTGCATAAATATTGATGTTCTGTGTTGAGACATTCAACATTCAGTGGGTGTATATCAGCATGTGTGCGTGTGTTTGCATATATTGCTGATTCTTTTACTTTCTCTTTCCCTTTCTCTCTATATATTTGCTTTTCACATTTTCCATAAGCATTTAGCTCATATTCACATTGTCTATTTTTTAGCCGTTCTCTCTACGCACGCATACACACGCACGTGAATGCAGAACGTCACACATCCTTCCAGCAGACGTGTCAGACATCAGAGTGAGAATGCACTCCAAATCTGTAACATCTAATTTTACGCTATCAGAAGGAGGGACATGTTCAATCTCACAGCCCTTAATTAGATCTCTGGCACTGGAGGTGTGTGTGTATGTGTGTGTTCTGTAGAAGCAGCAAGAGGCATTACAATCAGTGTGTGTCAGATCCGTGCATGCATGTTCCTGAGAAAAAGCAAAAAGCAGAGCATCATGTGTTTTCATGTTATTTGGCTCATTTGTGGCTTGTTTACGACACCTTATTTATATGTAGTTCAAATGTTAATAGGTCTCACATATTTTAATGGGTGTTTTAACAAACACAGACTCTCCATGTTTTCCCTCCCTATTTAATGCTCATGCAGAGGAGTGCATGAGCAACATTTTCAGAGGAGGATTAGGCCACTCTCGCTTTTGATATTTCCGGAATCTCAGCAGGTCGAAGCCAGTGGGAGAGAGTTTTGACACTTTTACGTGTGATAGAAAAAGCAGGAGGAGGTATAAAAGTGAACTAAACAGCATATATAGATGAGAGACTGCACATTTCAAAGCTGCTACAGTACATTGGATATTGTATTTAAAGCCTCCCGGAGTAATACTTGGACTACAATTTAGTGCACCAACACTTTAGAGGGTTCAGACTGAAATAACAACATTTTATGTCGAAATGGTCAGCATATCGGGTGTTTAAATCATCCTAGTTTTAGCCTCAGATGGTCCATAGGTTGTTAGAGAGCGAAGATGGTGAGAATGGGATGAAATCGCTTATTCAAATTGGCCAATGTAGCATTTACAAGGTACAGCTTGTGCTACAATGAGTTCTTTTGAGGAATTTTGGAGGCTCATATAAAGAGAATCCTATTTGCTATTCATATTCAAGACTTTTGTTTGAGACATTAGATTTAATCACCCCTAACAATCAAATGAAAAAATAAACCGTGGTAGGTCAATATTCATGGGTATTTCATGGGACATGAAATTAGAGATGCACTGATTGCTATTTCCCTGGCCGATTCCAATATCCGTTTTTTTTTTTGTAAGTGTGACTTGCCCATACCGATTTTTGCCGATTCGGATTTTCTTTTTGAGTTTTATTTTCATAAAAAACACAAGTAAAAAGTCAGTAATAAAGTAAGAACAAATAAACACATTTCACAACAGTAGCACAAATAAATGCAATAGAATAAACTAAAGAGAGCTATGGAATAAGTTTTTCAGGTGGGTCTAACAGTAGGTCAGTATTCAGGTAAGAAATACTACAGAGATTAAAGTAATCAAATGTAAAATAACACTGGATAGTCTTCATTGTAAAAATTAAATACAGATTAATGCTTACAATTAAAGTTTTAAAACGTATTCAGTCAAGTGCAGAGAGTGATTTTCTTTGTCTTTTGTTCTTTGATTAACATGACAGACAACAGCACGTTTTTCAGGCTGCTGACACTTTAAGAGTTTATGCACTGATCCAATATACTGTTACACAACATGCGTTATCTTTCTCAACTGTTTAAAGGGTTAGTTCACCCCAAAATTAACATTTTATCATTAATTATTCACCCTCATGTCGTTCCAAACTCGTAAGATCTTTGTTCATCTTCGGAACACAAATGAAAATATATTTAATGAATTCCGAGAGTGATCCCACATAGAGAGCAACACAACGACCACTTTCAAGGCCCAGAAAGGTAGTAAAGACATCGTTAAAATAGTCCATGTGACTCCAGTGGTTCAACCATAATGTTATGAAGCGACGAGAATATTTTTGTGGGAAAAAAACAAACAAAAATAACGACTTTATTCAACAATTTCTTCTCATCTGTGTCACTCTCCTACGCGATTCACGCAAGCACCACAACGCATGCATGCACGCATGACAACGTGAATAGCTTGTCGCTTGTGCGCTCCACTTATATAGATCAGTGGTGTGCGCTTTTGGTGTGAGCGTAAAGCCTGCAAGAATTATTAAAATTATGCGCAATACAAGCACAATTTAACCTGAGTAAATGAGACTAGTGAGTGAAAGAACGTGGGTGTGTCACTTCGCTGTCAAAGAGAAGAGAGCGAGAACGTGCAGCTTTTTTTTTGCCTGAGCCGCCGGCAACTAAACAGGTCACTGGTCCGGGCCGATCACGCGGAAAATCGACCGATTGTGGTCCCTTGTCGGTCGATCGGTTCATCTCTACGTGAAATACTTTTGGGAAGTGATGTGACATGCTTCATTCATTTATTTTCTATTTATTCATTTATATTTTTCATTAAAATAATTCATTTCCAACATCTAAAACACAAAAAATGGTGCTCATGGACATCACAGGCCCTGTTTACACCTGATATTTAGATGTGTTTTGGTCGATCAGATCACAAGTTGACGAGGGAGACATTCACATTTACACCTGTGTTTTAAGCCGTCTCTTTTGTCCACTTTTGACCAATTCTGTCCTGATTTCTTCAAGGGGAAGGTCTATGGGCAGGTAAGTGAATGGGCTTTTTCACATCTTTCGATCTAATGGACAAAATAAGCTCACACAATTTATGAATGCGACCAGAGATGATGGAAAAACAATGGAGAACATCAGCTTTTGTTTCTGTTCTGACAGCCGCAAGACCATACTGAACTTGTTGAGTGCGTGTTAGAAATCATGAATGGTGAGAGAACATTGTGCTTGGTGCGTTTTTCGTCTTAAAACTGAACTTGGGTCTTCAGCCAACACAATTCAAATCCTGTCTGGCTAGCATGCTTCCCATAATGTTTATGTATTAGGTCAGTAGGCGTTCTTTTGTGGCTGTTTAAAAGCATTCGACCACATGAGCGTTTACACTAAGAAAGCAATCTGGTCTGTTTTTCGACTACCATCTGGAAGTTGTTAAAAGTGGACAAGCTCAAAACGTTTTAGACCCCATTTACTCCTGGATTAGCGTAGTCCACTTGTGATCCGATCGACCAAAACACATCTAAATACCAGGTGTAAACACAGCCTCAAACTTTATGTAAAATAATATATCCACATGTCAGTCAAATAGCCTCTTCCTGTCTAAGTGGGTGCTTTTGGCCAGAAGAAGCTGTAATGTAGACCACACTTGTTGTGTAGGCTACACAACACTAAAAGCATCTTAAAGCAGTGGTTCCCAACCTTTTTTACTTGAAGGCCCCCCTCCTCTCCAAATCAATACTGCAAGGACCACCGAACCTAGTGTATGACTCCTGCACACCACTTTAATCGTCTTTACCTTCATTACAATCGTCATCCAAACAAAACTGAGCCAAGAGCGCACATGCACAGTTTGCAAATCAATAATAACAGACACACGCGTGCTTAATGTATGTCACTGCAATCGTCTTTACCTCCATTACAACCGTCATTCATCAAAACTTTTTAGCGACACAGATTTGCTTCATCCAACTGAAATGTGTAGTTTGCGTATCCTGTGTTAATGAAGCGGTTGGGTGTTTTGAGCCGCCGTTCAGTCAGTATTAACACCTTGGGCTGCTCCGAATCCAAAACAATCACAGAATACGTACGAGAGAGGTGGTTCTTTGTTGTAATTTATATTTTTAATTTATATAATTTATCTTTTATTATTTAACGTATCAATAATACAATTTATGAATTATATTAATAAATTAAAATAAATTTTAAGTTATCTCGCGGCCCACCCGGAGGATCACTGAGGCCCCTAGTGGGCCGCGGTGTACAGGTTGGGAACCACTGCCTTAAAGGAACATGCCACTATTTTTGAAAATAGGCTCATTTTCCAGCTCCCCTAGAATTAAACAGTTGAGTTTTACCGTTTTCGAATCCATTCAGCCGATCTCCGGTTCTGGTGGTAGCACTTTTAGCATAGCTTAGCATAGATAATTGAATCTGATTAGACCGTTAGCATCTTGCTCAAAAAAATGACAAAGGAGTTTTGATATTTTTCCTATTTAAAACTTGACTCTTCTGTAGTTACATTGTGTTTTAAGACAGGGACTATACTCTCATTCCTGCATAATAATCAAAGGACTTTGCTGCCGTGCCATGGGTTAAGCAGGCGCAATAATATTACGCAGTGCCTGAAAATAGGCTAACTTCCGTTAACATAACCAACATGACAACCTAATCTTCAGTGTATTCCGGTTGAAATAGATATGGTTCAGGATCTGCACCAAAGTTAAATATCTTCTTCTTAAATATATATCGTCTCTCAGAACCATGTCTCCATGGTTACAAGGCATACTCCCTGTGCAAGCAGGTTGTCACATTGGTTATGTTGACGGAAGCTAGCCTATTTTCAGGCGCTGCATAATATCATTGTGCCACTGCACCAATGGTACGGCAGCACGTTTTTTGATTATTACGCAGGAATGAGAGTATAGTCTCTAGCCATATCGGCCTAGAAAATCGCTACTTTTCATTTTCCGTCGGTCTTAATACACAATGTAACTACAGAAGAGTCAAGTTTTAAATAGGAAAAATATTGAAACTCTTTGGTCATTTTTTTGAGCGAGATGCTAACGGTCTAATCCGATTCAATGATCTATGCTAAGCTAACCGCACTTTTACGATTCGAAAACGGTAACTCAACTGTTTAACTCTAGGGGAGTTGGAAAATGAGCCTATTTTCCCCTATTTTCCCCTATGTTCCTTTAAGTTTGCAAACAGTGCAGAGCATGCTTTCTGTGGTTCTCAAGGCCATCAGCAAAACAAGAAGGCTTGATTAGGCAGCGAGTGTGTAGTTGAGCTCCACTCTACTGTGTGCTTGATTCAGCACCACAGCCAGCTCCTCTAACAAGAGCGAGAGCTGCAGCGAGTGGACTACATTCCCTCAAACTGTGTCTGTCCTGCGCCAAAGAGGCAGTTTGTCAACACTTCATTAAAGTCTCATCAAAGAGCTGACTAGTCATGATGAATAAATTATTTGAATAAATTATTAACTGTTATGTTTTTGCTCAGTGCCTTGTGGTGGAGAGATGCTACAACAAAACCTCACTGAGTTTGCACAGCGCTTGTGTTTCTAATCATCCTGCTGCAGATGCAGTCTTTATTTTCTTCTAACAGCTGACACCTTTGTGGGGTTTTCGTGCTTCTCTTTTTGTCTGCACTTTTGAAGAACATTAATAAAGTAACTCTTGATGTAGTCTGTTCAGTCATATTATAGAAAGATTTGTCTCCATTACTGATTCAGTGTCCTAACCAGGCACAACATGAGAGGATTCCAGTGATGTAGTTTTTCTCTCCATGCTGCCTTACATGATAAAATAGCTGATTAAAACCATGAGAGAGATGTTTGAATGATTATATAATATCTGATGTATATGCAATATTGTAGGGCTTCTAAATGTCGTCTTAACCATCAACATGTCAGTTATTGTCAAATTATCATCAGATGTTTAGGCAATTGTTGTCTTTTAAATTATATAACATCAATTTAATTATTCAAATGAAATAGGATAAAACTGATAGCTTAGCATACCATTAACCATTCGGCCTTATAGTATAACATACTGTTAACCAGTCAAACTGATAGCTTAACATACCGTTACCCGCTTAGCCTGATAGCTTAGCATACTCTAAAACACTTAGCTTGATACATTTTTTTACCAATCAGCCTGATAGCATGGCATACTGTTAAACGTTTAGCCTGATAACATACCTTTAACCATTTAGCCTGATATCTTAGCATACATTAATTGCTTGGCTTTTATGCTTAGCATACCATTAACATTCAGTTTGATAGCTTAATGGTTAGTTCACCCAAAAATGAAAAATATGTCATTAATTACTCACCCTCATGTCATTCCCAACCTGTAAGACCTTCTTTATCTTCGGAACACAAATATATTTTAATGATTTAAGATAGTTTTCATGAAATCCGAGAGCTCTTTGTCCCCTCCATAGACAGCAATTTAATTAACACTTTCAAGGTCCAGAAACATTGTTTAGGAAGTGTTAAACTAGTCCAAATGACTCCAGTGGTTCAACCTTATTTTTATGAAGCGGCGAGAATACTTTTTGTACGCAAAAAACAAACAAAAATAACCACTTTATTCAACAATTTCTTCACGTCTGTGTCAGTCTCCTACACTGTTGATGTAGAAAATACAGTACAGCGCTTCCTAGTTACGTCAGAGCTACGCCATTATTCCGGCTTACCATTGGCCAATGCTGTTCACGTGAGCACCACGTGGCATGCATGTGATGCTGACGCAGGAGCTGACCAGCATAAACTGCGTAGGAGACTGACGCAGACGTGAATAAATTGTTGAATAAAGTCGTTATTTTTGTTAGTTTTTGCGCACAAAAAGTATTCATGTCGCTTCATAACATTAAGGTTGAACTTCTGGAGTCACATGGACTATTTTAACAATGTCTTTACTACCTTTCTGGGCCTTGAAAGTGTTAATTAAATTGCTGTCTATGGAGGGGTCAGAGAGCTCTCGGATTTCATCAAAAATATCTTCATTTGTGTTCCGAAGATGAACGAAGGTCTTACGGGTTTGGAACGACATGAGGGTGAGGGATTAATGACAGAATTTTCATTTTTGGTTGAACGAACCCTTTAAAAGCACACCAGGGAAGATAACTATAACGATAACAGATATAGTTCTAAAAAGCATTCTAAATATAAAAGAATAGCAGAGCCCACACCACAACTATAATGATAACGGCAAAGAAAAACTATATTGTTTGTATCATTTTCAGAATTTACATGATAAAAACATTGACAGCCAATCAGAATCCACCCTGCTTTAGAGAGCTTGAGAATTTAAAGCGGCAGACAACAAAACCACAGAACGTGCTAATAATAAACAGAACGATATTGTCCATTGGTGTGGACTCTAATATAGTCATCGTTACTTATCTTTATTGTTATCATCCTTGGTGTGAATGAGCCTTTACATACTTTTAACCAGTCAGCCTGATAGTTTTACATATCACTAACTGCTTATTTTGATGGCTTAGCATACTTTAACCAATTAGCCTTTTGCATAGCATATTGTTAACTGATTAGCCTGATGACTTCTCATACTCTGCAAACATTTTTCCAAGGCTATACAAGTTGTTACACACAATAATAACTCTCTTTCTGTGTGTGTATTTGCATTAAGATGAACTGTTTGTGGGCATATCTCTCAGTGTGTCTGTGCTAAAGGTTAATGTGAACTTGGGTCGGTTAAACCTCCACTGTAACTCAATCAACAGGTATGGGATCAGTACACACTGTTGCGGTATTGAGTTACGGTGACAGCGTTCAAGCCTAATGGCGTTCATCCAGACTTCTGGAACCTTCATGAGTGTGTCTAGAGAGAACAGTTAGTCTAGTCTTGTGGCGCGAGTGCTGCGTGTGATGATTGTAGTTGGTGGGGGAAGAACACGATGAGAGAAATTAGCCTCCAGTACTGCTCGGTGTGTGCATGGGAGAAGGTAAGCCGAGGGAGAAGAGAGAGTGATTGTTCTGCACGTAGTTAATGCTGTCACTTGTGGGAAAGACTGCATGATCATGTAATATACTGTACAAGTCTGTTCTGTGCTTAGATTACATCTAGATTTCATAGGAGACCTTTTATGCATTTGGAGAGCTTATCCTGTTTATTAATGCATGAGAATGTATGTATAACTTGGAATGTTTGAATGTTGTATATTAACAGTGGGATCAATAGGTCTGGGACCAGTAGTGAAAATGCTTCCATTTTGCATTCATTTCACATTTAATATCAACAATTTTTTATCACTCCCACGTTTTCAATGTGGTCTCTTTGACCATGAAAACAACACACAAAAAAAGATGGAAATAAATAATTTGATTCAGAAATGCTGCATTTAATTGATCAAAAATGACAGTAAAGACATTTCAAATAGCTGCTGTTTTTTAAACTTTCGACCATTAAAGAATCCTGAAAATGATATATCATAGTTTCCACAAACATTTAAAGCAGCAAAAATGTTTTCAACGTTAATAATAATAATAAGAAAATGTTTCTTGAGCATCAAATCAGCATCTTAGAATTATTTCTGAAGGATTATGTGATACTGAAGACTGGAGTAAAGATGCTGAAAATTCAGCTTTGCCATCATAGAAAGGTTATTTCTAAATTGTAATAATAGTTCACTAATATTTCTATTTTTACTGTATTTTGGTTAAGTAAACGAGGCCTTGGTGAGCATAAGTTCTGTCAAAAACATTAAATCTATATACTTCTATCATGTCTGTACAGAATGTCCTCAATTGTGTGTGACTGTGTAAATGCAAAGGTTTGTATGTGTCCTCATCAAGTAAGTGTTACATAAAGACTTTGCTCCCTGCAGTGTGTAAGACAGTATCTCACATTACTGGTGAACTCATATTGGGTAATACAGCAAGCACCTCAGTGGTGTAATAAGATCAGCTCAAGGCTACGGAAAGTCTGATCTCTGATCATCTCTGATGTTCACACCCTCTGCTGGGTCTATTTCTCTTTCTCCTCTCCTTTCCCCCTTAGCTTATCTCTTTTCCTCTGATAATCACTCTTCTCATTTCACTGCAAGGCTAAAATTCAGCTGAAATCTCTGGACATCAGAGGATGGACGAGATTCCCGTATCTCACCCTTACCTTTCTTGAGAGCTCACACCATCAGTTTGTGCCCTGTGGTTTATCAGTTGGAAAACAGTATTGCTGTACTGATTTACATAATTTCATGTTTGTTTGTGTGCCACATGGAGAGACGGTATGCAAATGAATCTAAAATAAATCTAATTAAAGACAGAAAGGAAACATTTAATACAGCAGTTATATTTTCCGCAACATTCTTTGGAACATTCTTTGGAATTGTACTGCTGCGTTACCAAGGTAACATTCCAATTCAGAATAAATTGGCAGTGATTTTTGTGTAGGGTGTGCCAGACACACATACACACACACCCAGAGCATACTAGCCTGCATCCTTCAGAGTACTCACTTCAAGTGCTCTGCCCTTTAGAGTGAGTAGGTTGTTGATGCTCACTTCTGAATGGATCTCGCAGTTTGTTTACTCTTGAAATTACATTGAAGGATCAGCCATGTATAATACTCTGTGTGTGTGTGTATTCCTGGGTCAAAAATGGTCTTCAGTGGTGGAGGATGAACACAGTCTTCCACACACACAGTAAAAAGAACCCTACCCACTGTGAGCCTAGTACTGACAATAAATCCAAAGTAAATGCAAATGAACACTTTGTTATATTAACATCCTATTTATTTGTGAAATAGAAAAAAAATCACTGTCAGGACTAAAACAAACCTAAAACAAAGTGCTTAGAACCATTTAAAAATCTGTAAATGTTAAAAGGTTAGTAAAATGAACAACAAAGTAACACAATACATAGAAAAAGTGGAAAGTCTATTATTTTGCATTTACACTCCAAGACTTAATGCACAAGTCATTTGACATACAGTACAGTAACAGATTGTTTTGTTTCGTCCATTGCTATGGTCACTCAACCGGATTCAATCACGCATTTAAATACGGTTTACAGTCCAGAAACTTTGCCTTGTGTAGTTATCAGCATAAAAATATATATAGTATATGAAGAAAGCGAGCAAAGATGCGAAAACTCCTGTTATAATCAATGAAGCTGTCTACGCTGTGCAATACATCTATTATTGACATTGTGTTTATACTATGTTGGTTGTAATGAAAGGATTCGCGAGCGTGCAGAACTCGCGCTAAACTAAAACTCAGCTGTTTTGAGCGATGTTGAGTGGGTTCTGATTGACATCGCAAAAACATGTTGTAAATAGAAACCTTTGACACTCTTCAAAGGGCACTTACACAGGGGAATTTTTAAGCAGCCGGCTATCACATTACCAGTATAGTCACATTAAATAATCAAATACATTTTTGTTAGGACAAAGATTTATTTTGGTGGCCAAAAAGGTCAACAACCGAAAGGGATTGGCGACTCTTATTCATTTGCATATTAATTTGCTTTATTCACAGAATTTTCTATTGTGTGGTATTTTATGTGTTCATTGTTGTAGTAAAATGGATATTTAGTTAAATGGTGCAGTTTATCTCCGTTTTCGTGATGTAGAAAGACTTTTATTTTTGAACATTGATTAAAAGGAACCAGAATGAAAGGACAATTTGGTCATCAATCAATAATGTAAGTTGAAGTTGCAATGTAACGGAAGTAGGGATTTTTCTTCTATATTGTGAGGTACATTCGACTGAAATTAATTATCGAAAAAGAAAAAAAGTACAGTGTGGATGGTTCTATCCATCGGTTGTTGGATGGATTTTTAAAGGTTGGCATTGCACTCAAAAATGAATGTGATGAATTCTTAGAGTTGACTTGAAATGATTAGAGAAGTCCAGCATACGTCAATAAAGAAGTTTGTATTGTTCACAATAAGATTAATAATATTGTCATGTTCATTCTTGTTTAGTTTCATTATTTTGTTCTGTTTAGTTTTTTTGTCACTGTCTTAAGGCGATTTTACTCACGATTTGGGCGTCTGAGACAAATTTTGCCAATCCTAAAATATTCCTCTGAGCCTAGGCTAAAATCTGAAGTCTTTGATTGTTAGTTTGACATGTCGATTAATGACCGCTGAGATCAAATTTTACCTCAGACGAAATTCTGGCAGTGTCAGAAGATTTGGCACACAATCCTGCAGTGTGATTTCTCCTACGACGACCGTCAAATTATCTTCGTTTTTCAAGACAAACTATGACCAAAATGAGCGCTAGAGATTTCTTTGTAGCCACCATTTCAATCCCGCGTGTAATGCAGCTCACTGTCACCGAACGCGTCATTGATTTATGATATAAAACTCTGGACGAGTTTTCTTGTGTGCGTCAGTTTTTAGCGCGCCTTGACTATCGTACAGTCTGACATTAGTGACCACTGAGATCTTACAGTGTGGGCTTACAGCGGGGATCATGTTCGTACAGTCTGACAAAGAACAAACGTAAAGGACTATTATAAATCGCACAGTGTGCACCCAGCTTTACCTGAGTTCTCCTTCATTCATTTGTTGCCATGGTTTCAGATTAGTTCACACCTGTACCCTGTTCTGTTGATTATCATTTGTTGTGTATTTCATCTCTCAGTTTTCCTCTGTTCATTGTCTTGTGCATCTTTATTCATTCTGTGTCACGCATCTCGTCTTTGTTGGATTCGCTACACAGCCACTCGTGACTTCATATCAGAAATGATTATAGTCTTAAATGAATTTTGATCACGGTGCAAGTGCATTTTTGATGTTAATGCTGTTGCTAAGGGTTTGTTTCAGTGGCAGCTCACATACATCACACATAGAAAATCCTGAAATCACCAAGAAAATGTTTTAACTATACTAAATAATGTCTTAATTAAAATATGAAAATGCATGAAGATGTTTGTGAGGGTTAGGTTTAGAAATGGAGGATAGAAAATATAATTATTTCAGTATAAACACAATAGAAGTCAACTGAAAGTCCGTAGTTTAGTGTTCTTCTGCTGCATCGGCTGTAGGAGCTGGAGATTTGGGCAAACTTAAGGAATATAGATGATCTTCTGCACCAGTGATGACTCACTCACGCACAAACACACACACACACACACGCACACACCCTGCAGATATAAAGAAGGAGAGACCGGGTGGAAGAGAGACAGAGAGGAAGAAATTACAGTGATGGAGTGAGAAATACAGTGCATGCTTGGTCACACACTCACACACAACACACTTGTTAATGCATGCATACACACGTACAGTTACATTATGATAACTGGAGTCAATTTAGCCTTAGGATATCTCACATGAGAAAATTCTGGCTGACATTTATATGTGTGTTTAAGCATGTGACCTCCTATATTTATCTATATGTGTAAGCATGTGTGCATGAGACTTGCTTTGACATTTAATCATGTGGCTCTAAATCCACCACCCTGCGTTCCATTGTAGCATTTTAATGCATGTGCATGAGTGTGTACATGTGTAAGGGTCTCTCTATTTGCATGCATGCTTGGCGCAAAAAACCATACAGTTAGTCAGGTGCATTTTGCGCGTTTCATAATTTTTCAACTTCAACTCTTTCACATTTGATCATTTCTCGTATGTAACTGAGCCACGTCCAAACACTGTAAACTCGACAGGCGTCTGCTCTCCAGGGCCTGGCAGACTGACTGAATGTGAGCATGGAGAGAATGATTGATGTGTGATTTCAAACAAGATCAAGCGTTAGAGAAGGACGAAGTTTGGTTTGGACACAGTAGGGTGCCTGGAGTCTGCAGCGTTTGGTGTTGCTCTGTGAGTTGTAAACTGTAATTGCTTTTGATAATGTATTACTATTAATTCGCATAATCTTATTTGAGGTTAGGCAGGTAGCTTTAGTCTCCACACTATTGTCATCTCAATTTTTTTCAATTTTTTTTTATTAATGGTCAAAGTCATAAAGAATTTAGTCAGTTTCGATTCCAATGCCTTGACAATCCATTTAACTATTCTTTTAGTACTTCTCAGGAATAAATACTGTATATAGTAAAAAATAATATAAATAAATAAAAATAGCCAAACTGTAATAAATACATTTAAAACAATTGTTGCAAAAGTTGAAAGCTGAGCTCGCTGTGTGGGTTTGGTTCACTGGTTGTGCTGTATAGTTTTGATTCATTAAAAATGGGCTGTATGTATGTAGAGCTGCACGATTATTCGTTAAAAGATTGCTATCGATTCAAATATTAAAATGATCACAGAAGTATTGAGATAAAAGTTTATAGTTCGGATAAACACTGATGTCTACGGTAGCGATCAAAATAGAGAAAATCACCTTTTGAAAATAACTTGCCACTTCAAATAAGGATTGTATCAGCGACAAGTGACTGTTAAAAATGTATTTTTCATTGAATCATTCAGTCAAGAGATTCATTCAAAAAAGCTGATTTATCAAGCAATGAAACAATGAGAAAAATAAAATAAAAAACGCATGACATATTGACAAACACGAAAGCACAGAGGATAGAGCAAAACCAAACACCAGTCAGTCTAAACGAGAATTTTTAAAGAGAGATGTCGGAGGAGCTTGAGTTGTTGCCCAGCCCTATTTGTTTGAACCGCGAGAGGCGTCATTGCTTACACTACTCCTACATCACGTCAGGGGTTACTCTTCGACTTGTCGACTTGCATAGACCGTCTGCCGGAAGCTACTTATTTAAAGTTTATAAAGTTTTAAATATGGATATTTTTCTTACACAAGCACATTGCTTATTATGCAGGATGGATGCACTTTTTTGGACTTCAAAATCAGAACCGCCTTTCACTCCTATTATAAAGCTTGGAAGAGCAATGATATATATTTTAATATAACGCCAATTGTATTAATCTAAAAGAAGAAAGTCATATACACCTAGGATGGCTTGAGGGTGAGTAAATTATTTTTGGGTGAACTATCCATTTAAGAGTATCATAGATATAAGAGTTTTTCATTAGGGTCTTCCATTTGCATCAGTGGAAGATATCACATGAGCGTACCATTAATAGAACGACAAACAGTTCCAGCATTTCTTTTTTTTATTTGTCAAATTTGATTTCTCCTAAGGAATTTTATGAAACAATAATGATAATTCGATAAACCAACTAAGAACTCCATTAAGTTATGAAAGAGCATCCTCTGAGCAATAATGTTCCTGTGGGCTCTCACCCATCAGTCCCTCCCAACTTACAGTATACCGCCTCATTTCTTCCTCTCTAAGATTCTTCTATTCTTAGCCCGGTGAGTCAAAACAAGCGTGTTCCTTTGGCTGGACGTGATCGCTCAAATAACTCCCTCTTTCCCAGAAGGCTAGAATGGTCTCTCCGACTGACCGACGTGCACTGGCCACTACAGCAGAATTGCATTGTGGGAACAGAGCTCAGTTTCTTTCCGTTTCTTTCATACAGTGTAAATCATCATCATGTAATTAGCCAACAAAGCTGCCACATGATATTTTAGCACCTCCTAAACGTATTAAGACCAGTGTGCGCTCCCTCAGTGACAGCTCTATGATTAATGAACAGCAGCTCTGACAGTGAGCAAGAGCATAACCTGCTTGCATTATATGAAGGGACTCCAGGTCGCCTCTATAGACTTCTCAAATCACTCAGAAAGACTTGGCTCATGGACTGATGATGTGATCAGTGAAGTCTGTCTGAAGCCTTCTGCATCTCTCTGAAGAGACCCGCTCTCTGACGCGCAGAATCTGAACCGTATGTAATACTGCCACAAGACTTCTTCTGAGAATATTCAAATCATAAGTCACTTGATTTTCTGTAACAAGTTTCCTTATTCATGTTTTGTTTATAATTATTTGTTAATATATTTGTTAAAAGTGCACTATGTAAAAAAATTTCAGTAAAATATAAAAAAAAAACACTAGGCCAGTGTTATATATTTTGTCCAGTTGAGTACTTTCAATATCCCAAATGTTTCCAACTATTTGTAAATCGTGAGAAAATTGCTATTTTAACCAAGGAACCGGGACGTGTGAGGAAGTCGCCTGTCAATTGCATCATATCTGCGTTACCCTCGGTTTCCGGGTTCGGTTTTATTTTGCAGAAACGCTTTACTCTCACTGCAGTGTGCAACAAGTGTCATAGCAGCCGCCGAGCGAACGCACCGAGTAACGTCATAACTTCATTTTCAACACACTCAGATATATCTAAACCGATAAACAGAGCTGCGTTACCTCATACTCATGACCAGAAAAGAGGAAGTGGCGCCGGCGACTATGCCATAATAACAGTCCCGCTGCTCGCGAGGCGTGTGTTCCGCTCTTCTTATGAACAATCTCTCCAGCGGCCTTGCTCAGCTCCACAACACTCGGTCCTGCTCTGCTTCATACTACAGTTACGTTAATAATCGCATCCATGAACATGATTTCTGCACGAGTCCTATCCCGATTCTTTTCCACCGGCTGTGAGGTGAAGACCACATGTCCCAAGATTCTGCGCTCAAACGTGGCGTCATCAAACTACGCTTTTGTTTTGAATAGGCGACCTCTAGTGGACGGAAAAGTTACATAGTGCAGCTTTAACATAATTCATATATTGTTCTACCTATTATTAGTAGTATTAATATATCATATTTATTCAGAGCTGCCAACTTTTGAAAAAAACTTAGAGTGAGATTTGGTAGGGCCAACCAAAATTTTGCCGCGAACAAAGCAAAAATTGCAACAAAAAATAAAATAAATAATAATATTATAATAATAGCTATATATATATATATATATATATATATATATATATATATATATATATATATATATATATATATATATATATATATATATATGTATATAATAGCTATATACACACACACATCACAGAAAACACTCTCTCTGCATCAGCATTTGAATGGGGTAGTATTGGCTTTTGTTGTTGATTTCTTTTTTGCCTTTGATAGATAAGGTTGATAATTAATTATTTCTATCAAGACAAAATGCATCTATATGACGCTTTGTATACAGTATATCCTATAGACACACACACACACACACACACACACACACACACACACACACACACACACACACACACACACACACACACACACACACACACACACACACATAATTTTAAAGCACTATGTAGAGGCATGGTTTTGTCTAAATAGAACAAATTGATTATACATCAACCTACAGCATACTTTTACAGGGAAGAAAAAGGAAAATAACTGTCCTGTCTGTTGCTCTTCTGTCTATTCTGTGGTTCTTTTTTTGCTGTGGCTGATCTAAAAAAACAGTGTTGTAGTAAAAACTACTTTGAGTAGTTAAGTTATATTCAAGCTACCCTTTTGAAAATAGCTACACTACAAGTTACTATCAAAAAGTAGCTGGCTACATTGAAACCATGTTTCTTTTTCTTCTTCTTTTTTACAATGAGATTGTATACAAATAACTGAATAATTGTTCATGAAGAATGTTGTAAAATTTGGGGTTTCAAGCTTCATAATGCAATAATTATGATTTCAAAGAGTAAAGGCATTCAGGGTTATTGGGACACTTTTCCCCAGTCATTTCAATGGAAAAAACTGTCAGAATCATTACACACAATACTCAAATATAGCCTATATCTCAAACTGGCTGCCCAAGTGCAAAATGGCTACAAATTTAACATCAGTGCAAGAACAAAATGTATGCAAATCAACTTTGCGATACTGTTTGCGAACGTTCGTTGGAACTATGGTTTCGGGAAACACGACTCGTTTAACTATGCTTATAATGACGGAACTTGTGACCATAGTTAGCGAGCGACACTTTCGGGAAACGCACCCCTGAGCGTCACAGCTCCACTTCGCTCATTACAGGCTCGTTCTCGTCAGAACCCAAAACGGAATGTAGCTTTAGGTCGCGCAACACCGTATTTATTTGCCCATTTATCTTGAACCTCACCGAAAGCATGATCGGCTCAACATGTAGATATAGATATATAGATAAACTCATCTTTCAGGCATTTGACAGACCGGGTTGGCACTTCAGCGTGAGAAATCGGGGGTGTGGCGTGTGAGCGTGTGAAACCAATCAAATGCGTGTGTCTCACGGCCAATGCGTGAGAGTTGGCAGCTCTGTTTATTTATATTTTTGTATTGTATATATTTGACAGTTTTTAGGTATTTATTGATGCATTATACATATATAACCCATGCTGGCAAAATGAGTCGCAATGAGCTAAAATTATTTATTGTTATTTTCACAATCTCTATTAAAAAAACTTCCAAATGATGTATGATTTGTTGAAAATGACCGAACTACACCTGTTTGAAGTCGATAGAGTCTGCAAAGTCAGTTTTGAGAAAAATCAAGTTAAAGATTTCTGAAGGTTCCAAAACAAAATCACAGATCAACCATTCCTTAAAATTCCAAATATCTATAGGAAAATACTTTTTTCCCAATATACCACAGTTGTTTAGACAGCCTATATATTAAGACCTACTGTACAAACGTTCATTTAAGACATAACAGGTAATGTTTGTGTAAATATACAAGACAGACACACGCCCTTTGTGCACACACTTCTGATCTGTCAGTCAGTGTGAGTAAGATCGGAGAGACAAAGGAAAGGTACTCCTTGCAGACAACATAAATAAAGATACTTTTAGATGCTTGATTGCTATTTGAAGCACTGGGCTAATGAACTCATTTTTGTGAAAACTTCAAATTAAATTATTATTTTTTTAAATCCCTTTTTTTGCCTGTAGCTCGTAATTAGCCCGTGGGCATTCCGACTCATTTTGCCAGCACGGGTCAAATATCAATATTTAAATCATTGGCTGGTTGTTATTGGCTGGTACTCTTACTACCCCGCTGAAAAGACCAAATTAGGCCAGAATGTCCTGTCTGGTTTATGCAGGTTTGGTGCTTGTCTACTAGTTGGACCAGCATGGTCATGCTGTTCACCAGCACAACAATACTGGTAAAAAAAATTATATCATTTTTGGGGTGCACAGGAAATAATTTAGATGCTTATTTTATTCCTCACTATTCCTTGCATGCATGTAAACCTTACTGGAAAACAGCGTAAACTAACCAGCTGGGTTTTGGTTTTGTTTCGTTCTGTTTTTGTTCTGTTTTGTCCTATTTTGTTCATTTAGATATTTAGTAAAAAGTGTTAAATGTTCAAATATAGAGGGGTCGTTTTTTTAAGGTTTTTTTGACTCAGTGTGAATTTTGCAGTAGCAGACAGATGAAAACTGAGTTTTCTGTTCTGACTGAGAGAGTTTTGTTTCAGAGAGGTGATGATAGGTGTGGATCTAAGCTGGGGTGTGCAGTTGTACAAGTTGAAACCCAACTGCGTTTTTAGTATTTTGAATAAATCTAACAGAAAGACAATGGGGAGATTGGTCATTAAAATGAGCATATGCCCTTCCTTCTGTTGGCCTGTAGCACAAACAGAGGCAGTTGTGCTGTGAAATACACTGTCAGTCACAGCGACACTCAGATCCCCTTAACTGAATGAAACGCCTCTATAATGTATTCATAATGGCCTAGATCTGCTCGACATCATAATGGGATCAAACTACGTGATCAGATTCACAATCTGTAAGAAAGGTCTGGTATGCCATTTGTTTTTGTGTGCGCTTTTGTGGTTAGGGTTAGGTCACTTCATGTGTTTTATCGATCAGATAGGTAACCATTTGTAAGATATGTAAATGGATATGCACTATAGGATAGCAATTTGATCATTAAAACACCTGAAGTGACTAGGCCTTTACTGTCAGCAGAAGTTCAAAGTGTTTTTGTGACTTTGTTTGTGTGCGTGTGTGTGTCAGAGCTTGCATGCTTAGCATTCAGTTTGAGGTTTAAAAGTGTTTGATCATTCTTAAAAGTGCTCGGAAGAGGATATTTCTTGCTTTTTTTCTTCACTCGTTCTCCACCCTCACCTGAGAGACGAACGGTTGCTTTCTCTACTTGACTGACTGCTGACTTACTAGTTCAGGCATCTGTAGAAAAGAGGCTGTGCAGTCAGTCAGTGTGTGTGGGCTCCTGTCTGTGGAAATCTGCTGACAAACAAACTCTCTCTATCTCCCTTGTGTTGGTGATTTCTCCGTTCATTCATTCCCTGCTCAGAACTCGGAGATCCTTTCTTTCAGGCTTTTCAATCTGTCCATGTGCTTCTTTCATCTAATAGTCTCATTATGAAATAAATGTTTCTCTTCAAAACATGTTTTGACTCCATTTTTCTTCGATGAAAGGTTATATTTTTGTGAATTATTTTAATGAAAGATCAAAATAATAATAATAAATGCAGTTTTATACAGCCTTTTATACAGCTATATTCCAATAATTTGGACCTGGGCTGCATTTCTCAAAAGTATCATGAGCTAAAAGAGCATTGATCGTAAAGAGCATTGGTGCATATGAGGCTGGCATAGGCTAGAACCAAATTGTTGTTAACGAAAGTTGTTGTTTTTGTTTGTTTTTGCGCACTATTTTTTTTTTTTTTTTTCCGCTTCATAAAATTAAGGTTGAACCACTGGAGTCACATGGACTATTTTATCGATGTTTTGTTTTTACTACCTTTCTGGACCTTGAAAGTAGAGCCCTGCGCGGGACTGTTTTCTTCATCCCGCTCCCGCCCGGACCCGCCGAATTTCTGACCATTACCGCCCGCTCCCGCAACGTATGTGTTACACTCCCGCCCGCTCCTGCAATATGTATGTCCACTCCCGCCTGCACCCGCAAAACTCTGAGAATTTATTCCCGCACAATAATAGAGATGCATTGATTTTGTGTCTTCTCCCGTCCCGCAGGAAAAAAAAAACACGTATTTGTATTGATATTATTAAAGAGATTCATGGGGTTGTTTGTTTCGTTTCCCTGGCCTGCATGTAAAAAAACAAAAAGACAAATACATTCAAATATAATTTCGTTTTTATCAAAAACTTTGCACATAAAAATAGACTGCTTTGCAAAACAGAAAACAGAAAAACAGATTGAGAAACAAAAAACAGATCCCAATTCGTCGGTCAGTTCCGACGTAGGCCTACGTCGAACGTGACCGACTGAAAGGAAACCTGAGAAAACATGCTTCAACAGAACGTAATGTGAACACAAAATAGCAAATGGACATTTAGAAACAATTCCACTCACTAAACTTCTATGTATTGTTAGTCAAAAACACCAAACAGTCAACTTGACCTGCAGGGAGTGCTGAGCGTTTTTGGTGAGGTATGATCAAGTAGCTATGTATTTGCCAGCTGCGCAATATGTGGATACATATAACGTTATACCGCATGATTTTGCCTACCAAAACAATTGAGAAACTTCTCCAAATGTCAGACTTTCCTTGCTTAGCTTTTGTGCTGTAAATACCTCGTTTGAGGTTCTTTTCTACATCATCTATTGACATCTTCTCCATCATGTCGTTAGGCAACCTCCCTATCCCGCCGATTCCCGCAGTGTTTTTTTTAGCCGCCCATTCCCGCCCGCAGCAAAATTCAAACCGCCAGCTCCCGCAAGATTTGCGTTGGGTCCCACGGGACCCGGCGGGACTCAATCCCAATGCAGCCCTCTACTTGAAAGTGTTAATTATATATTGCTGTCTATGGAGGGGTCAGAGAGCTTTCATCAAAAATATCTTCATCAGCAACTCTTTTTATTTGTTCTCCCAATAAAGGTCTCAATGAGGGTCGTCTCAAAAGAACCCATCCTTAGACAGGGCAGATTATCTTGTGTGACACTTGTGATCCCATTGCGGTTCAACAGTACATAGAGAGCACATGCGATTGCTATGCAATGTTGAAGAGCAGTAAGTCGTCTGATGTAATTCCTCCACTGTCATTATGACTGTCTGTCCAATCAGCATCAGCACTGATGCTGATAGCTGCTATTTCAGACTGAAGCTATATTTAGTTCTTGGTGGCAAACACTGGGCATGTTCAGCTGCCAGGATACAGACCGTGTGCACAAGACTGCCTTTCATCCTTCTGCAGTTTGTTTGCTGTCATGACATTTAATTTCATAATTCATTTGACAAAATGTTATTATCTTCTAAAACAACGTACTCTGTGTTTGTCTGGCTTCGTCATAGCTCAAAGACAGGAAGGAAGTTCAAATGTGATTGTCTGGGTGCTCTGTCTGGAATTGAGGACTCAAAGTGCAGAACAGGGAAAGGTCAAATTTGTCTGTCATCGTTCTTTTTTTCTCTTCCTCCCCCCCCCCCCCCTAACCTACCTCTTTTTTCTTGGTCCTTTACGCCTTCTTTCTTTCATTCGTTCTTTTTGAAGATAAACATTTCGAATGCTCGATTTCAAAGTCGGATCAAGTCAAGGTCTGGAGTGAGATGTCAGATCTGTGACGGGTCATCTGATGTGTTTACTGTGTTTGTTGTTTTCTTGTTTATGAATTCTCTGGAGCAGACAACGAATGCTCTGACATTCCTGTCTCATCCTCAGATAAGGACCAGTGAGCATGTCAACCGTAACCAAGCCGAGAGCCCATGTCTTTGTTTATGTGTGTGTGTGCACGTGCGTTTTTTACAGATGCAGAGAAGGCTTTGTAATTTGCTTCTCCAAAAAATCTTTGAATGCGTGAGAGTGTTTATTGTGCCAACTGGATACTTTTTACAAAGATCTCTATAAAATGTCATTCGTTTAAAACTAGTTTTCGGAATATGGAAGTAAGCGATACAGTTTCATAATACATTTTAAAGGTAATAATTTCGTCATTTTCTCCTCATGTCATTCCAAAACTTCTTTTTTTCATACAATTTAAGTGGGGTCCAATTTTGTTTTCAAGAAAACAGTTGAAACATTCTTCATAATGTCTTCTTTTGGGTTTCACAGAAGAAAGAAAGTCAGACATGTTTGGAACAACATGAGGGTGAGAACCGTACCACTCAGAAGTTTGGGGTCAGTACGATTTTTTTAATGTTTCAAAATCTCTTATTCACACCAAGGCTGGTCTTTACTCCAGTCTTCAGTGTCACATGATCCTTCAGAAATCATTCTAATATGATCTCTTATTATCAATAGGGTTGGGTATCGTTTGAATTTTTGCGATTCAGATTCCGATTCTGCTTCTCGATTTCCATTTTCAAAGTCAAACATTTAGATTTCAAGTAAGGGATAGACCACGGCTAGCTGTGCATTGAAGGATTTAATGCACGGCAGGGAGGCAAAGAACTGCCCGACGTGAAGCGGAGGTGCATTAAAGTCCTTTAATGCACAACTAGCCGTAGATTATCCCGCTTATACCATGGTCATTTTCCAGCATTGAGCACTTAAAGCTATTATTGATGTTTGCAGCGCAATATTGGACCGGAAGGGTATAATTGACAGTTATTTTCGTCAGTTACGGCTCGTTAGATCTAGCATTCTACTCGCTTCGAATCAGACACAGAGATAAAGTAGTGCGGCAAGATTACATTTATTTGAATTAATGAATTATGGCATTTATTTGAGAGAGAGAGAGAGAGAGAGAGAGAGAGAGAGAGAGAGAGAGAGAGAGAGAGAGAGAGAGAGATCCGGACCTGCGTCTGTTCAGCGCCTCTCTCTCCATTAACAACAAAGCTAATTACTTCTAAAAAAGCGATGTATCCCCCTTGTTGCTGAGAAATTAATGTAGCGATTCAATATCAAAGCTATTTTATTACTAAAAGTTGCTGGGCAGCGTTGATAAGTTTCTGTGCTCCTAGATGTTTGTGTGTGCGCTTCAATGAAAACAGCGCATTAATATAGAACGGTGATTCAACTGACTTAGAACTTAGAACATTGAACGGTTTCATTGCAAACCTCGCAGCCAATCAGAACCGTGTATTCAGACAGACCATGGTAAAAACATATTTATTCTGTTGCAGCTGCATACCATGAACAGCAATCAGCAGCATAAAGAATTCTTACACAAGGAACTTTTGCCTATGGTTTTAATAAAAAAATACCACTGCAAAACAACTAGACTAACTTCAAATACATTTCAAACATCATTAAAGACAAGTAAACAGTCAGTAAAATAAGATCAAATAAATAAACTAGCAATACATTATCACAAATAAATACAACTGAACAAACTTCAGGTACAGAAATTGAAATCCAATGTAATATTATGTCAAATAACACTGCATAGTTTTTGTTTTATAAAAAAAAATAGATGAATCCTTATTAAAGTTTCAAAAGTTAGTGGATGTGTGCACAGCACAGAAAACAGAGCTTGATTGCCGAATCGAGTTTTCTTTTGCGTCCTCTTGCACTTAAATGATTACAATACGCACATGAATCAAGCTGAAATAAGATGAATAAGCTGAATCGTAATGTGTGTCTTATCGAATCCACGGTTCTTGGAAACCTGGAACCGGTTCTCGATACCCAACCTAGTTCTGTGTTGAAAACAATTGTGCTGCTTAATATTTTTGTGGAAACCTTGTTACAATTTTTCAGGAGTCTTTGATGAATAGAAATTTATTTTAAATAGATTTTGTTATAACAATGTAAATGTCAATTTATTCAAATTAAAAATGTCAATGATCAATGTAATGCATCTTTGCTGAAATGGTAGTGATACAATTTTTCTTTAAGAATGCAGTTGTTTTTGTTTTTTTTTTGTCTGGGATATTCTTCTGGCTTGGTGACCTGTTTTTATGTTCATTTTCATATACATTTACAATAAACGCCTCTTCATGGCCTGTGGCCTGTGTTTAATTTGAAGTACACAAATTGGGATGCAGCCTTTGTTTTTTTTGTATTGTTTATTATTTCCAACTACAGATTGGTGATGAATATTCCTTTAAGTAGAAGTGACCAAATATTAGCAGTGGAAAAGGAGGACATATGCGTGTATGTGTGTGAAGTGAAGGAGAGGCTGTTTTGAACTGTACAGCGCCTGCAGTCCAATCTGTGTGCAGAGCAGAAAATAAAGCAATTTGTTATCCACCGAGTCTCTGCAGGCGTGCCTCCTCAGCACTTTTCTTACTCACTGTGTGCGTTAGAGAGAGAGAGAGAGAGAGAGAGAGAGAGAGAGAGAGAGAGAGAGAGACTGAGACTGTGTTTGTAGTTTCAGTTGTGATGTGCTGTGTGTATGTTCCACTACATTACCTTAATTGGCCAGGTCTGTCTTTGTGTTAAACTCAAAGCAAAGCTCAAGCACCTTTGAGTCACTACATGCTCAAATCTCAGCCTGTGCTCTCTTCATTTATATAATCCCAGAGGTAAAGCCGGTTGTGTTTGATAGAGATACGAAATTGAGTGTCAAATAGACGTCACTCATTTTTTACTGTTAATATGCTGTTTGGGTAGCAGTTCTTTGTGAAGGTACCTGCTAATTCTGCAAAGAAGAATGCAAATGAGCTATCACATTATAGGGATTTGTTTGGTTTACCCCCACAGTAAGTCAAAAGTTTGGAAACATTACAATTTTTTAATGCTTTTGAAAGAAGTCTCTCATGCTCACCAAGGCTGCATTTATTTAATCCAAAATACGTTATCAAAAAAATAAAAAAAACGGTAATATTGTGAAATATAATTACAATTTAAAAATTTTTTTTTTCTATTTTAATACATTTAAAAATTAAAATTAATTCCTATGATGACAAAACATTGAGTAATGTATATAACTACTGTTCCCAGAAGGAGGGAAACGAGGTACAAAACATGACTATGGGATATCGCGTTCTTGCACCATCTTTATTCATGCCTGAAATGCCAATTACACATGACATCGTGGACGGGGTCACCTGCTCACAGCATATAAATGCAGTCACATGCGTCATTCCCTGTATTCAGTCCAGCTCTTCCCCGAGCCTCCGGCTCAGAGGTGTTGTACCTCGTTTCCCTCCTTCTAGCAACAGTAGTTATATACATAACTCAATGTCCACATTCAATCGGTTCACTTGGTACAACACATGACTATGGAACACATATTCACACCCTGAAAAGTCGCTGAACTAAATGTAAGGGACCAGCACCACCACATACCCCTTTTCCAAGGGAGTGACCTACGGTGAGCACGTGTAATGGAGGCCAGCTAGTAGTTGCTGTGCGAGTAAACCTCACTCTTCTAAACTGGATAAACGTGCACTGTGACCCCAACTGGCATCCGCTCGAAAATCTTAAACCATGCCCATGGCGTTTCCATGCTCCTCATAAGAGTGCACAAAAACCCCTCCAGGCAGAACCAACTCCTTATATGCTATAAACATAGCTTTCTACAATCCGATGGGAAAGACTTTGCTTAGATAGTGGCTTCCCACTGGCCGAGTTGGAAAACATGATAAAAAACGAGTGCATTGCCTGCATCTGCCCGATGTACCTGTGTACAACTCACACAGGGCACAAAGTAAGTCTCCTATCTTCTGATTAACTGATTAACTTCTGATTATCTCTGCATATGCTGTGAGTTTGGGTTACTTATAACATTATCTGGAAACACAACATGCACCATTTCACCAGATTTGTAACGTAAATCACTTATAAACCTACACAGAAGAATACATCAATATGCTTCTAAATATGCAAATTGTTGTTCATCACGATTTCAAAATGAAAGTTTCAGCCCTCGCTGTAGCATTTCTATCATAAAGAAGTGGCCAAATATTAAAGATTAAGTGGACATTTGAATTAAATGTTGTTTAGCCAAACAAGGATTTGATCTTCTGTAAAGTGTAACAACAACAATCACCAGGCTGTTGGCACCCTCTGCAGGCATTTGTTATAATACGTAATGTACATAAGGGGCCTTATCATACACCCGGCCCAATGAGAAGTGTTTTTTGCTAGTTTCAGCCGGACGCAGTTATAATTTTCTTGTAGAGCGCCAAATTGTTTAAATAGCAAATGCACTCGGGCCCATCTGTTCGCCCATGGTCTGGTCTGAAAACGAGGCGTGTTCAGGCGCATTGTTGGCGCGTTGCTATTTTGAGGCAACTGAAAACAACTGCGCCATTGACCAACAAAAATCTGGTCTAAAGTCAATAGCTCAGTATTTTATTCAAAGGGCGCGTTAGTAATATGCGCCTATAGGCGGGTGTAGTGATGTCATGGTACCAAAATTCCAGTAGTCGGTACCAATACCATCAAAATTTTACGGTACTCTGTACCAATTTCGGTACCACATCTAAAAAATTTTGTATTAACTATTTTAAAAAAATTATTACATTTATTAAGTTTATTATTTATGATGATAATCATTATAAGTAAATAATACATAAACATTCAAAGGCTGTATGCTGTTTAAAAGTAAATATTGTTTATAAAAAAAGATCAGGTGAAAAATAATCAGCCATCTAGGCATAATTATTACAGAGATGTATTATTATTACATAGAGACGTAGCTAAATCTACTGTCGGCTACAACAGTAGCCTAATAAAAAACCTTTTTTTCTGCCAACCGTTTTTTTTTCCGTCTTTAAACTAGCAAAAGTGGATTCGGACACAAAGGCTTTAAGTGCACCTGCACCATGTGCTGTGCTTCTGACCATGCGCTTAGATCGTTAAATTAGGGCCCAAGTGGATTATGTTTATATTATGTATATTACATTATGTATCTTAACAGTGTGTTCAATAAAACCATATGATTACTTACTTTTGATTTTATTTTAACCAACTATTATTGCCTCATTGTTATTATATACTGTATGTATTTTAAGTAATTTTAAAGGCTATTGGCTATAACCATAAAAAATTACCCAATTTCTCAAATAATCGTCAAAAATAATCAACCAATCAATTACCTAAAATAATCATTAGTGACAGCCCTACAGATAACCGTAATTGCAGATGATTCATGCTGTCTTTGCTGTGTGGAAATTACATTGTTCATGTGTAGAGAAAAGCTGGTTTAAATAAGGATATGCTATACCTTCTATTGTTTTTTATGTAAAGCTAATTATAATCCCACTGTTTTGAAAAATCTGGATATATGAGGTAGCTTAATTTTAAGTATGATTTCTCGAATAGTAAAAGTCATGTCAATTAATACAAGTTTTAACTACATTATAATCTTATAACGAATATACATTTTTCAAGTTTTATTGTATGAGAATTGAGAGTAAAAAAAGAATTTTCCTTAATCACAAACAAAAAGGAAAAGTCGTGGGGCGTTTAAACATTGCTGTGGACAATGGGGGCCTATAGAGTTCAAAAAAACTGCTATAAACTAGAAAAAACCCTAACTCTACCCTAAAAAGTAAAGCCTTTGCATTTTAGAAAAAATACTGTATTTGCCTTATATATGAATTGATTTTCTAAGTGAGGATGTCTACAATTGTCCCCAAAGGGAAGTTTTGCCTGATTTAGCTCTCTTTTGGGGGCTATTTTGTACACAGCATACACTCTCTTTGTTGGCTTTTTTGTGTGATCTTATTAATGCATCTAAAAGACATGAAATTCTACTCTACTCATTGTGTACTTTTATGTGGTATGTTCATGCTCTTATTTTCAGCGCTATGGTACATGTTTGCCCCCATGTAATGAGTCAGACTGTGTCTAGCATTGAGTGAAGCAGCCCTCAAGCATTGAGCTCTCAGACACACTGACGTTATGTAATTAATTCGGCCTTTTCCAATGATCTGTGATCGGTAGCATCTGAGAGGAGGATTAGAGTGTGTCTGGACAGCAGCCGGCAGACATGCTGAACAGACTCATGGTTATGAGGGCATGTGTGATCTCACTTATGTGTGCATGAAAAAGTAGATTTGTGTAGGTTGTATTACATTGAGCATGGAAATACTACACGTTACTACAGCATGACAAATTTAACAGTTTTGATAGCTTTTTTGCTCTCTCCATATCCTCATAAATACCAAATACACAGGGATGTGTGTAAAGACTGTCTTGGGAATTTAACAACTGACCTTGCTATTACCGTGTGTGAGGTGGTAATATAGTGTCAGTGACCTGTCCTTTATCTGTGAGTCAGTTCGCTTCACTCTAAATGGACAGATCAAGGTGTGACTGTTGGTGTGTTGTCTCTAGGGTGCGGTATACTGGCTCTCATATTGGTTTACAACAATATGAAGATGTTATAATGACTAATATCTATTAACAAGACAGAATTACATTTGATCGATTACAACACACCATATTAGCACTTTCTACAGTAACACTCACTGTACTGTTATTTTGACAGAAATGTTGTAGATTCATGTTTTATAATCCATTTAGGTGAGTGAGGCAGTGTACTTTAGGTTTATCACAACTATGGAGCTTTTCACACTTGAAGGAACACTGCACTTTTTTGGGACTTTAGCTTATTCACTGTATCCCCCAGAGTTAGATAAGTCCATACATACCATTCTCATCTCCGTACATCCCATAACTCTGTCTGACGCACCCACCGTTAGCCTAGCTTAGCACAAAGACTGGAGGTATATGGCTCCAGCTAGCCTACTGCTCAATAAGTGACAAAATAATGCCAACATTTTCCTATTTACATGTTGTGATGTGTATAGTCACAGCGTGTACAAATAACAAGGTTACATGAGACACAGCTATATTATAAACGTATACACACAGGGGACTATATTCTCAGAAGGCGCAGCACTGCTCTACTTCTGCGGAGGGCGGAGTGATTTGCTCGCAGGACCGGAGAAGCCCCGCTGTTACGTCTGTCAACAAAACCAACGTGACTAGGAAGATAGTAGCGAACGTGACTGTTGCATGGCTGATTTTGAGGAATTGTCAGAGGATTTTTACTTTGTATCAAACCAAAATCCAGAACCATATCGTATTGAGCCAGAATACACAGACAAGGAGTTACAAACTTTGGAAGCTGATAGACAAGACGCCGAATTACTTCTGGCACCGCTCATTTGTTACTGTGACAGTCAGAGCGCGTTCGTGACAACACAATACTAACATTACAGGGGATACATGGAGCACGGGAACAACTGCAATACAGTAGTGATCACCCTATTCATGTAATAGTGTCACTAACGGTACATTATGTATAGCTAATGACACTGTTACAGTAGGCTAGTCATCTAAAAACATAAAGGAAGTACTTACTGTTGGTTTTGTTGACAGACATAACAGCGGGGCTTCTCCGGTCCTGCGAGCAAATCACTCCGCACTCCGCAGAAGTAGAGCAGTGCTGCGCCTTCTGAGAATATAGTCCCCAGTGTGTATACGTTTATGGCTGTGTGTCATGTAACCTTGTTATTTGGACACGCTGTGACTATACACATTACAACATTTAAATAGGAAAATGTTGGCATTATTTTGTCACTTATTGAGCAGTAGGCTAGCTGGAGCCATATACCTCCAGTCTTTGTGCTAAGCTAGGCTAACGGTGGGTGCGTCAGACAGAGTTATGGGATGCACGGAGATGAGAATGGTATGTATGGACTTATCTAACTCTGGGAGATACAGTGAACAAGCTAAAGTCCCCAAAAAGTGGAGTGTTCCTTTGAGATTGTTTAACCAAGGCTCATTATCCATTGGCTATTTTGTTGTATTTCGCTCTGTTCATACTTTATCCATGCTTAGTACACAATCCTGGGTAGTCCTTTTTTCCTTTTGGAAAAAAAGTGCTTGATTGTATTGAATGTGAACTTGTACTGTACTAAAAATCTTAGAAGTACATTTAAGCAGATAATATGATATTTATGAAATAGACGACTGAAGTGTACTTAAAGTAATACACTTAAATAGACTTTTAAAAAGTGCACTTTGTAATAAATGTTCACTTTAAATCACGTTTTAATAATATTTCATTGTGTTTTAAAGAATTTCACTTATTTTGAATTGTTGAATAACATTCTTAAGCACATGTATAGTACTTTTTTTTAGCTGTAGTGAGTTATTTGATATTACATTTAAAGTTAATATATTTTAAATGTACTAAATTGTAGCTTTAATTTTTACATTATAGTATATTTTAGTTTACCACGAAAGCTTGTCAGTACATTGTGCACTTTAACTATATTTAAAAGACTATAGAATTAATAATGAAATTAACTTAAGTCCTTAAGTGGATCAAATAATACAGCTTTATTTATTTGCAATTAAGTGTCTGAAAACATTGCATTCAATTCTCACTAGGGGTGAGTCACGATTTTCGAATATTTGATTAGTTGATTTAATTATAGAATACAGAATAGGTTGTGCGATTTTCGTCTAAAAAAATCCCCATGTTTGCGGTGCTGATGTGGTGGTTCATGTAACCAGAGTGTGGCGCTGCCTATAATGCACCTAAATGCTGTCAATCAACTCTCAGAGGGTTTTATACTGGGCATGTACAGAGTGTGATTCTTACCTGCGCCTCCACAGCATTGGTCTGGTTTCACACCAAACTTGAACCCTGGTGCTTTTAATACATTTAGTTTTTAGTTTAGATATAGGTTGATAGGTTTAGATTTAGGGGTGTGACGAGACACTTATCTCATGAAACGAGACAGGAGATTGGGTTCACGAGAAAGAGACGAGACAAGATTTTTACATAGTATTTTTATGAAATCCTCAATGATGAAATACATGACCAGACAAATAGTTTGCAGGCGCATTTGAAATGTTTTAACTCATTATCTTGTAATGAATGTCATTTTAGTTCTACTTTCTGAGTATGAATTATCATATGCAGTAAAAGACAACCAGCACTGTAAAGATTTTGCCAAAAACTCAACTGTCTGGCTTCTTTCCTGTATGAATGTCATTTTTTTGGTAAACTTAGGTTTCTTCAGAACTGCACATGAGCTTCTTTTGACCTCCTAACTGAACAAATTCCCACAAATTGATCAGATATTTAGTGCAAACAATAACCATAATCAAAGTACTCAATATTCAAAGTGCAAATAGAGACTACATTTTTCTTCAAGCATGACACAGAACTAAGAGATGTTACAACTAGATAGCTTTATTATTGGGAGAAATTCCCATGCCTCAGGGAGTCGCTTTCAAACAGCGGTAACAAAGGCTATTGAAATGACCAAACGCATTTGAATGAACGCTCCAGTTTACTTTCGCTTTCGTGATCGTGTGTACTCTGTGAAAAGGGAGCAGTGACCAGGTCATGACAATATGACACAAGACAGCTTTTCACCTCGACGAGAAATCTCGTCAGTTTAGTCTCGCAAGAACACACCCCGTCACACCCCTATGATTGGTAGTGAGTGTCCATCCAGTATTTTACCTGTAGTTACTGTGGTTCTGCTACAGTACAAAATTTCATATGTTATTCAAAAACCATATGCATTTTCATAACGGGTCAAAAATTGAGCTGTACCTGAGTACCAATTAACTCTAGTTTCCAGATGGTTGCACAGCTTTGAACAGTGTTACACAGCATGAGAAGATGATACGGATAAAGCATCAGAGTGAAGGCATTATATAAAAGGCTGATTAGGCCTGATAGATCGCCGTACTGAACGGGTTTCTCCCTCCATCCATTTAATCTCAGCATGTGCGGTATCGATGTACCGTGTCTGTAGCCTGGCTAATGCAGGCTGGAGGGTTTTAAATGAACATCAGTGCTGTGCTTTAAGACAAATGGCTGCTGATGAAATGTTAAATATTCAGACTTACACTTGCCGTCATGTAGGAAACAACCCACTGCTCTACAACAGCCATTAAACACCGGCACGCCTCAGATCTATGCTGCCAATCTATATTACATAAGTCTGTGCTCTGCTAAACAAGAGCATGCATGCAGTGGCAAACTGCAGAATGATACAGCCATTACTCTCTGGCATATTACAAACCCACAGTGCCAAGTCATGTTATGTAACTTCACAAATGCACACTGAACATGCTGAGACTACGACATGCTAAGAGATACGAGTACACAGATAGAGATACAGAAGAACAAATCTGTAACTCGTGACTTCACTTCACCACACTGCACTGGACAGTGGGAATGTTAATGAAGTAATGGACCCTTTTCACACTTCCGATGTTCGGAAGTCGTTATAGTTGGGCAAACTTCTATACTGGTGAACAACTGCAAATAGACTTTATAATAAGAAATCTTCTCACATAGCAAAAGAAAAAATCTGTGATAGTGTTTCCATTACTTTCCAAAAGAGGGAAAAATATAGAGAGATTGATTACAGCAGTCAGCATGGCTTAGTCTTCCCCTGGCCACAGACTTCAGACTAGCTGGGAATTTTCTTACTCAAGCCACTGAATGCTGCTGCTCCTGATTGCTTTTAGAGGGAAGAGCTGCCTATAACTGCTGGTTTAGGGTCTGTTTTCTCTGTAATAATAGCATTGGTGAAATATGCACTCTTAAGAGTGTCAAAGGTTTCGGTTTACAACGTGTTTTCTTGAACGCAATGGCCAAATTATGTGTTCAAATTAGGTTACACTTTACTTAAAGCCTTTATGTATAATGCATTATAAAAGTATATTTAATGCATTAATTATGCCTTAATGCATTGTATGGTCTCATTAATATTTGTAACCCCAGTTATAATACATTATAATTAGGGATGCACCAAATCCAGATTTTTGGGGTTCGGCCGAATACCGAATCCACTGGTTAAGATTCTGCCGAATCCAAAACAGAATCCCGAATCCTACTCCCATCCTCAGTCCATTATCACAGTAAACACATTAATAAAGTAAACGACGTCCACTTCAGTGTATGTTTCATTTTATTTTATTTTAACTGTAAAAAAAGAGAATAGGCAACATTATGCCAGGATGACTGTCCTTCCTTTGCCGTACCTGATGTTGCTGCATTTTGGCTGCTGTCTGTAGATTCCTTCATGCACAGCTCGTATTCTTTCACTCGTATGTTTCATACGCAAATGTTTTAACAGCGGCTATTGTTTAGGGTCCTTGTCACGACGAGACAAATCGGCATTGCAAACTGAACATACAGCTCAACTTGAATCGCCTTCTTTTGACTGAACGTACTGCCAAACAACACTTTTTGCTCACGAGTTCCATTTTCACTTTCTCACAGCCGACTTCATTCAAACGGTCCACCTAGTAAACACCTTCCAAATCCGAATCCTGGATTCGGTGCATCCCTAATTATAATACACTTTTAGAAAGTATAATGCATTAAACACTACAAAAAACTATTTCAGATGTAAAAAGGAATCTGTGAATATTGCATTTTAACATTTTAATATGCATTATAACATACATTATGAATACCTTTTATAATGTATTATACATGAAGACTTTAAGTAAAGTGTTACCGAATTCAACACTCAAAACAAGTCCAGTGCTGAATTCTGCATGCTCACTAATCCTCTCATTATAACTTATCACAAACAAAGTGTAGACATTATGGGCCAAATTTACTAAACAGGGCAAATTAGTGTGAGAGCGCAGTAAAAAAAAAAAAAGCACCAATGGGAATGGAAAGTTCTGTGTGTGATCTACTGACGACGCACAAATGAAAGAACACAGACGCAGCCGGATCATTTCCATTATGACCAACGCAACCAGGAGCAGCGCAAATTAGTGTCTGGTTTAAGACATGCTTTTTTGGGTGGTAAATAATGGCGCAAATACCAGTAAATTGACGAGCGTAAACCTTTGTAAATCACTGCATGATTCATTTAAATAATCTCCTCCCATAAATTTAGCGTCTGAAAGGGAAACTCCTACAAATGTATATGTAATAAGGTCAGCCACAAAAATAACTCTGTCCATGCCTTTTCAGCAAAAATTGTTCACTGTGTGTGTTTAGTAAATCCTGACAGTAGTTTTTTAATGCCAAAGGTTTGCACTGACACAAGCTGTTAGTAAATCTGGCCCTATGTAGGCTAAATAAGAGATTTATTGTGCAGTCTGTGAGAATATATTAAGTCATACATACCATTCAAAAGTTAGGAATTAATAGCTTTATTCAGCAAGACATTAAACTGATCTAAAGTGACAGAAAAGACAAAAAAAGGTATTATAGTTTCCGCAAAATATAATAAATATTTCTTAAGCACCAAATCATCATATTAAAAAGATTTGGATCATGTAATCATGTGCCACTGCTGAAAATTCAGCATTGCCAGTAATAAATTACGTTATAGTTATCAAAGCCATCCGGAAATTGCAAAGGCATTCCAAAACTGCAGCTCTTGTGGGGTGTTCCCGTTCTGCAGTGGTCGGTATCTATCAAAAGTGGTCCAAAGAAGGAACAGTGGTGAACCGGCTACAGGGTCATGGGCGGCCAAGGCTCAGTGATGCATGTGGGAAGCGAAGGCTGGCCTGTGTGGTCCAATCAAACAGACGAGCTACTGCAGCTCAAATTGCTCACAAAGTTAATGCTGGTTCTGATAGAAAGGTGTCAGAATTCACAGTGCTTCGCAGTTTGTTGCGTATAGGGCTGCATAGCCGCCAGCCAGTCCATGCTGACCCCTGTCCACCGCTGAAAGCACCAACAGTGGGCACGTGAGCATCAGAACTGGACCACGGAGCAATGGAAGAAGGTGGCCTGGTCTGATGAATCGTGTTTTCTTTTACATCACGTGGATGGCTGAGTGCGTGTGTTCTGCTCGGAAACCTTGGGTCCTGCCATCCATGTGGATGTTAATTTGACACGTACCACCTAAGCATTGTTGCAGACCATGTACATCCTTTCATGGAAATGGTATTCCCTGGTGGCTGTGGCCTCTTTTAGCAGGATAATGCGCCCTGCCACAAAACAAAAATAGTTCAGGAATGGTTTGAGGAGCACAACAACGCGTTCGAGGTGTTGATTTTGCCTCCAAATACACACAAACACACACACACACACACACACACACACACACACACACACACACACACACACACACACACACACACACACACACACACACAGCATTAATGGTAATCAAATAATTAGGCTTTTTAACAATTAACAGGTTACAGATCCCAGCTAGTATGCCAAATACTTCCATAAACTCTACACATCATTTTCAATATATACAAATAGGTTTATTATGTGTGTAAAATATGTATATGTATGTAAAACATAAATATATTTTTGTGCATTATAAATTGTATGCAATATAATATATTAACTTTTTCAAGTTGTATCCAATATTTTGTCCAACGAAAAAAATCAGACTGGGTAACATCATCCGTTTTTAACATCTACATGTGTGTTCTGAACCTGTAAAGAGATGAATAGCTAGTCTCTTTGTAACACAGGTTTTTCCATCCATTAATCCATGCACCCATCCATCTATCTATCCATTCATCCTCATGGATATTCGTTTATTATTGAAATTGGGTCTTCTATCTCCCCATCCCAGGTGTCACTCAGCAGGATGGATGTTGCCATTCACTAATACCTGCATGCACACAAACACTCACTCACACACACACAGCTTATGTCAGCCTCTCTTGAGACTGATACACCCATTATGAGATGACCATCTGTAGCCCACACACGTATATATACCTACTACACAATCTCACATACAGGCCCACGATTCACCTGCCTTCCTAAAGACCAATAAAGTAATTTAGCCATTGGCAGAAACAGTGTGTTATGAGACATAATGCTGAAATTGTATACCTACACTACAATCTCAGTGTGAGCTCATGTATGTCTGTGTGTCACGGTGGGGTCTAATTAGGAAATAACATCAGCAGTGGAGACTCATCAGTCTTGTATGTAACAACACTGCTGACATGCCAACAGAACATGGGTCACCTCAGCTGCATGTACAGTGAAGATAGAGAGAATTACTGTGTTTTACTGTACCTGATCCTGTTTGAAGGTGATCGTGTGTCATTTCTGCTCCAGTACCTTACTTTTTATTTTTTCAAATTATATATTAACAATAACAATTTGGTAAAATAAAAAAAGAAATAGTAAGATACTGGAGCAGAAATTACACAACATATGTATACATATTTTATATATATATAAAATACAAAATAAAAATATGACAAATGAAATCAGACCAAATCGTATATATGTTTCAGTTTTATTTTATTTTAGATAATGTACTTATTTTGGTTGACTGTTTGGCTTCTTTTCAATGTTTTTTTTTTTTTGTTTTGTTTTGTTTTCATCTAAATGGGTTTGGGACAGTTTGGCTTTTATAGACAGATATGAGCATGTTTTTTTTACGTTGAGTGTGTGCATTTTTCATGACTATGTACTGTATGTGCATTAGAACTGTGTGTGTGTGTGTGTGTTTGTTTTTCTTATAGTGGATTTGTATTTATAGTGACTTTTTAGCATCTCGCTGGTGGCATTGCGACATTGTGCTATAGCAAAAGGTTGCTATTTATAGATCAATGATGTATATGGGTGCCCACTGGCTAAGAGAATGTGGTACTATTGCCTGTATGCACACTTACACACAGATTGTGTGTTATGCCGCATCCAGCCTCCTTGAAAAGAGGAATTTACATTAGGCCATATCTACTCTAACAGAAAATTGAATCCATCTATCCATCTAACAGTATTTATTTTCTTTCCTCCCTCAGGAGACTGAGATCAGCAGGAAAAGAAAGGAGTGTGAAGTCCTTGAGGAGGAGGTGAAGAAAAAGAGCCAGTCATGTCAAACTCTGGTGAGAGCCTTTACAAGTTCACATCTTATGAGAGAGTCTCTCATGCTGGGTGTCATATCAAGACTCTTCTGGGATATTTACTGTTAGTCTTCCACCATACAGTGCTTTTGTAGTTGGGATTCATAAGGGGCCGTAATGGGGTTGAACTATTTTAGGGGCCTACAGGTACCCACAACAAATTAATGATTAAAACATTGCGTTATATATACTGTGGCCACATGAGCACAATTATGTATGTAATTAAGATAAAATAGAGAAACCATAGAAACAATAGTAATAAATTGTAGGTGGATTATCACACCGACAGTGATTTGTGGCTAAAAAAAAACAACTGCTTGTCATTTTATGTGAGAATTGGACTTTGAGAACTGTCGGTGATGAGTCAGTGATTTTGAAGTATCATGCTCCTGGGTTGCAGGTTTGTTTTTGGGTCCATTATATACAGTATGTGAACCATTTATGACCACTTTATGAAGAATTTCTGAATGACATGTTTTTGCAGCTTTGTTTCATAAATGTTATGGGTAGACTGCAAATGTGTTTTGAATCATGAGAGCTAGATTACATGCTACATGGTCTTTTATTCCCCCCAAAAAACAAGGAACCCTATCCATCCATTACCAAACTGTTGTTACAAAATATTAAAATTTATATATACATATTTATTTACATATAATACATATTATAATAATCAGACTCAATAGATTTATGTATGTATTTTTAAATAGTATTCATTTATTTAAAGGGTGCTTTCACAGCTGCCTCATTTAGTTTGGTTGAATCGTACTAGAGTTCGTTTTCCCCTTTGGTGCGGTTCGTTTGGTCAGGTGTGAAAGCAGCAATCGCACTCGGGTGCGCACCAAAAGCGGACCAAACTAGTGTACCGAGACCTCCTTGAAGAGGTGGTCTCGATACGCTTTCAAACGAACTCTGGAGCAGTTTGTTTGTGGTGAGAACGTGATCCGACCTCGAACAGACCCAACTTCAAAAAGTACTGATAATTTTTGGACTAAACCAGCTGCCATAGTCAGCTGCACTGTGCATTATGTGATGAGGAAGTGTTTGTTGACAGTTTGCACTTTAGCATGGCAGCTCGCGGACAAAGTTGGAGTAGTGAAGAGGTGACGAGCCTCATAGAAATTTGGTCTGATGACCATATTAGGTCCCAACTTTCGAAAAATCTCAAGAACAGCGTGATCTTCGCTTGAAGTGACGAGCCATGCACGCTCGCCGTTTGCAGTGCATTAGACCGTTGTTTTCAAGCCGCATCCGTGCTTCATTATAGAAATGTATTGTTTGCATATTGTGGTGTATACAAACAATGCAGTAGATTATGGCCAGGGACAAAACCAGCCCGTGCAGTCGCAGTTTAGGAAATACGCCATAGCCAATTAGTGATGTGGATGTTGTCATGTGACTGCATTTTGGTTTGTTTCAACTGGTTCAGACCAAAGCAATCAGTGTGGTGTGAAAAGGACCCAAAAATGCTACAATGTACTGTATAATTGTTTGCCCTTGGTTCGGATCAAATGAACCGAACTAGAGATGTGAAAGCACTCAAAGATGTGTACTTTAGGTTGTCTGTTTGGTCAGCATGTTGGTTTTCTTGTCAGTGATTTTTTTTAGCTTGTTTTGTTTTCAATTAAATGGTTTTGGTAGTTGTTTTATAGACAGATATCAGCATGGTGTTTACATTACATTAATTTTGTTTTTGTTTAGTTTTTTCTTAGTTGATAAAATGGCTCTTTTAACTCTGACCAGAATAGGGGACTTATCGACAAGTGTTTTTTGCTAGTTTCAGCCCGACGCAGTTATCATTTTCACGTCCTGCGCCACGTTGTTTAAATAGTAAATGCATCTGCGCCCATTTGTTCGCCCATGGGCGTGCTGGTCTGAAAAAGAGGTGTGTTCAGGCATGTTGTTGGCGCGTTGCTATTTTAAGGCAACTGAAAATGACTGCATGTATCAGAATTAGCCTACCTATTTGCAGTAATTAATAGAAAGTAGGCAGATCTGTTTCCTTGCTAGAGAAATTCCGCCATGTAAATAGCGAATCCGCCATGGCACGAGCGCAACTGGCTTTTAAAGGGAATGGGAGATGAGACTCTGATTGGTTTGTTACACGTTACGCCCAAAACACACCCATTACTCATTAAGAGAATAGGGACAATCCTTTTAGACCATGCGCAGGGTGCGCCAACCGTTTTTCCCGTCGTTAAACTAGCAAAAGTGGATTCGGACACGCCCTAAGTGCACTTGCGCCGTGCACTTTAGTCCATGCGCTTAGATCATTAAAATAGGGCCCATAATGTTATGATGCATTGCTCAATTTCAAAACATTTGGTAGGCAGTGTAGGATTGTACAAGGGATCAAACCGCCAACCTTGTGGGAAGTGGCCCACTTCTGCCAGCCCACCCATGGGAACTGTGTGCTTTAGTATCATAATTAGACTGCATTTTGATTGGCATGATACATTTTGATCCAGGGGGACAGTTTTTGGGACAACACTGGTGCTGATGAAGGTGTTTGCCTGGTTGAAGCACATGGATTTTGGAAATGCTGTTCTTTTCACACAGACACACACACACAAACACACATCAGTGCATACTCATCACTCTCAAGGGCGTTTTCTCTCTTTCCCGCTCTCTCTGAGTCTTTCTCACTGTTCCCACATACCAGACATGGAGAGCTGACTCCAAGGTCCACTGTCAGGGGAAACAAAGCGAGCAGAAGGACAAAAAAGCAAGCACAAGTGAGGGGAAAAGAGAGAGAGAAAGATGAGTGAGAGTGAGAGAGATAAAGAGTGCGTGTGTATGTACAGAGACTAATCGTCCCTGACTGCCAGGGAAGCTCTTTTAAAGAGCCTCTCTTTCTTCTGTATTCCTCTCACCTCAGCGTTCGGGAAAGACTTTTCATCCATTACACTTGAGAGAGGCTTTTTAGAGCTGAGGAAGACCTTTTAAATGGGTCATGCCCTAAGTTTCACATTTGATTCCTGGTTTTTGGTGGAATTAATTGAATATGAGCTCTTGTATTCTGTGCTGTGACTCTAAGGATGAGTGCATCACTGTTTAAGTCTTAATACTTCAAGTACAGATGTTGTATAGATTCTCACATTAAAATATTGATCCTAACTTTCTATTTTATTATATTTATTTATTTAGCATTATGTATTATAAGCTTTGAGGTGGAAAAGTCTGATATTTTGCACTTTGGTTAACTGTACATGTCTTTCTATTTTTTATTGTTAAGTGAGAATTCAACTTTTATTTTTAAACATTTAAAATGTAATTTATTCCTGTAATGACAAGACTGTAAATTCAGCATCATTACTCCAGTCTTCAGTGTCACATGATCCTTTAGAAATCATTTGAATATGCTGACTTGATGATCAAGAAACATTTCTTATTATTATTATTATGTTGAAAACAGTTGTGCTGCTTCATATTATTGAAAAACCATGATACATGTGGAATCCATGATACATTTCTGCAGTTACTGATACATGATAAATACAGAACTGCAGTTATTTGAAATAGAGATATTTTGTTAGCCTGGTCCTACCAGACTCTCGTACATTTCATTTGTACAAAGAGTCTGGCCACTCTCTACTGACAAGCGTTTACTTCCTTGAAGGCGGGTACTCTGTTGAAGTTTAAAACTATTGGATCTGCCCAGAGCCACTCTGGATCTGCCATAACCAATCGCTAACGTTTGGTCGTGACGTATGTCATCTAAAACTAGAGCACGACATCAACGTCATCGTTCTCAGCCACTCCTTCTGTTCGCTGATTGTACCGGTTAAAATTTGACTGGAGAAAACCAGAGATTATACCACAATCCCAGACGGAGTACTGAAGGAAAATTAAAATTGAGCGGAAGTACGTAGGAGGGCGGTGTCAGGCTAATATTTTGTAACATTATAAATGTCTTTACTGTCACTTACCCCAAAATCTGGAATGGTGCTGTATGTATGTATATTCTAAAAGTACTTTTCTCTCAGGGTTTGGGGTACCCTAATGATTATAATTTACTCTATTTGAAAACATAATTAGCCTATATGTCTTCATTTAAAAAGCTAGGCTCTTTGTATGCCACAGGAGGCTCCATATTCACAGCAACAACTGTAAAATCACTGAGCTTAATCTACTGATAGGTATACACACACGAACACTGGCAAAGCCTGATAGAAGTCTCTTTTTTTATTAAACATTGTTTGCTGTGGATTGGCAGAACATTCATCTAAAAACCTCTACAGCTGCCAGGCCACCACCACTAATGAGTGAACTACACCTGAAACATCAGCGTTTTTCACTCCATTCCAGATGGAAGATCCTGACATGTTATGGAATACAAACAGTTCATTTTTTCCAAGCATACCAACAACTAAGGTGTAATGCAGTCAGCTTTTTTTGCTTGACACCGCTAGGCTGTAAATACACAAAATAAATGTATATATATATATATATTTTTTTTTTCTTCTTTATTTTTTTTTTACAGTTAAGAAAATGTCACTAACTGAATGAAATTTTCTATAACTAATAATGTTTAAATCATGTTGTTTGTTTTTTTTTACCTTTGCTGGGCGTCATCCACACATAAATACAAAACACCATGGTAACATGACAGTAACATAATGCAATAAACATTAATTTAACAACACGATTTAACATAAAACCCTAATGTACATAACAGATACAAAACAAAACACTAAAACGAAACAGTTATTTCAGTGAAAAAAAAATGTAAATGTTTTTTATGTAAATTATAAGGGTAACATTTTTCAATAAGGTTTCATTTGTTAACATTAGTAAACATGAACTAACACTGAACAATACTTTTACAGCATTTATTGATATTAATCAATGTTAATTTCAACATTTTTAATCAAAAGTTTTTTACATTTAATTAATGCACTAGCATGAACAAAGAATAAACAATTATGTTTTTACTAACTACCTTTAACAAAGATTAATAAATGCTTTAAAAATATACTGCTATTACTAATGTACTAGTTATACAATATACTTGTGTAACTAATGTTAACAAATAGCACCTTATTGTAAAGTGTTACCGTTATAATTCAATTCTAAATACTGTACATTTAATGGTATTTTACTGTAAATTCTATAAAATGCCCCATTAGATCTATTAAATTTTTTTTTCAATGTATAGAGCAAGGCACTTACAGTTAACCAATTAACAAGTTTTCACAGTACAATTTTTACTTTAATAACATTGAATAAAACTGATATCAAGAAACTTTTTAACCTATATCATGGACTGAGTCGGTGTCAAATTCCCTCAGTCTCAGCGTGTGAAAATGTCTGAAATCAGGCTAGAAGTTCTTCACAGTGCAAAAGACTAAAAGGATGCTATTACAGGACGTTTAACTAAAGTTTTACAACTGAAAGTCTCTAAAATGCTATCCGAGTGCATATTTTTATCTCCCATGACCTCTTTGCGTAAATGCAATCAGATCTATAATGTTCCCAGTGTACAACTTCACTAGCACACTGTGTTAAAAGATGGAGCGGTGAGCTGCAAGGGCCAAACTCAATTACCTAAAAGCAGTGTGTACTAGCCTTTGGACTGTCTACGAGGTGCCTTGGGTTGTTTGAGTAGCGTGTGTGTGTGTGTTGTGTGAGTATACATATACTTTCATGTTTTTTTGTATCCATTAGTGGTAGAGCAGGCCGTTTGTCCCCTCGGCTCCAGCAGTTTGCTTTTGTTGATGGGGGGAAAAAAAGGAATTAATGGGAAAAACACAAAAAGAGAGATGCTGTCCTTACATGACATGAAAAGCGATTCAAGGAATAAAAACACTTCAGAACCCAATTTCACGCTTTCATTTCCCTCGACCACCATTTTGCTCTGCTGTCTCCTAACCGTTGTTGTTTTGTATGGGAACAGCAGCCTGTAATGTAAAGCTGTGGCTGGTGGTGTTGCTTTGTTTCTTGGATTGTGGGATGTTGGGACAGTGTCTCTTAGGGGGCCATCTGCCTCTCTTCTTAATCACTCATCACATTTACATCTGATAGTTCCAGCCAGGCCACATGCATGCATATGCAGCCTCATGCACGTGTGATTTCATGCTAATACAAGAATAATTTCCATGCTGTTGTTTTTGGATGCTTCTGTAACATTTCAACTAGGGCTGGGTGATATTTCCAATGCTGACATTTTAATGTGCTTTTCATTGGGCCATTAAGTTTCTCAAAGACCTTGTCACACTACTTTTGCAATCCTTGTCTTGTGAGTCAGAACTATGAGAGCTTTAAGAGAGATTTGATAGTTTTAATAGTGTCTCTGATTTATTCTTCAGTGGGGTTTTTTTTAAATGTTTTTGTAAAGTGTCTTATGTTCATTAAGTCTGCATTAATAAAAATACAGTAAAACTGTGATATATTTCTTTGATGAATAGAAAGTTAAAAAGAGCAGCATTTGTTTGAAATATAAATATTTTTCTGTACCTTTTGATCAATGTAATGCATCCTATTTAGGATACAACGGGGCTAAAGGCGCCACGGGGTAAATGGTACCTTTGACTTGATTTTCCTCTAAACCACTATGGCACAAGAACTTACCGTAACACTTTCCAAAACATCCTCTTTTCAAGATCCACATGGAAATTTGGCTGATCCTTGATGCTATCGGGTTGAGCAGCAAGTTGATTCTGTGCTAATTTGATCTAATATTAAATGTTTTTTTAAATGTTGTAGTTTTAAGTAGCAAATGAGAATTGCTAAAATTATTGAATATATTTTGAGACAAAGGTCTTCTTAATGATTTTCAGTTTTTCCGTCCCTGTTGTTGGGACTAAACACACAATAATTAACATGATAATAAATATATGACTTTTCCATTTGTTGACATGACATAGATTCAGATTGTAAATATAAGTTATGTCATGACAACTCTTTGAGTGTTTGGCATTAGTAATGGGTATGACAATGTTAATATTAGGGCTGGGGCGGTTACCGAATTACCGCAACACCGCGGTCACGTAACGCCTACCGCGTGTCTGAGATCGTCACCGCCATCACCGCAAAAAAAAAAAACATTGGCCTGCAAATGTGTGCACGTTGTGTCTAATTCCATGGATTCATTGATTCTAATGACATGGATTGTTACTAATGACATGTGTGTCTTATATGGATTCAAGGTTTTCTAAACAAAACTTCATCAAAAGATGGAGCAAATCCGACCTTTCGTGAGTTGGGGAGCGCAATGTTCCATTATAACATTTCATTTGTATTGACTATTAGGCCCAAATGCGAGAGTACCTGTGTAAGGTCTTTGTAGCCTATAATTTGAATTTCATTTTACTAAAGCATAAAATACAGGCGCATAAGCAGGACCTCAGTTTTTAATTGCACGTGCTTAACACAATTCTCTCACATGATTGCGCAGCCGTCAATAGCGGGTAGGTAGATAGAAGTCATGAAAGCAGAAAAAGAACGCACTGCCCGGGCCATGGGTTTGTGTCGAACGCTGGTGACCGATTTCTCCCATAGCTGGCAAAAAAAAAACAACGGCTTCAGAAAGAACAAACTGAGCTGGACGTGCCTCAGCCCTCCTTAGTACTGTTAAGTTTTAACTCTCTTCCAACTCTGTTTGGGAAAGATTGGCTACAAATAAGCTGGGCATGCGAAATTTCATTCAATATAATCAATAAATAATCTATTGTAGGCAATTAAATATAAGTTGGCTATGTGATTCTGAAATTCCAATTTCATTAAAAGGCTATCGAAAAAGATATCCCTCTGGCAGGCTTACAATCACAGTAGTGTGCAACACTTTGTTAAAATAAATAGCCTCTGTAAATATTTGAACCACTGAGACAAAAGCGCACACGAGATGTATGAATTAATATAAATATGTAAACATATGTAATATAAATATAAATAATAATTAATATACAAGTGTGAGCAGCGACACTTACTTAAATATAAATAGCCTTCGTTAAATAGCACCACTGAGACAAAAGCGCACACGAGATAGGCAGATAGGCCTATATATAAATTACTATAAATATGTGAAAATATGTAATATAAATAACATAAATAATTATAATATATATACACATACATACAATCACAGTAGTGTGAGCAGGGACTATTTGTTAAATTAGCCTAAATAGTCTTCGTTACATAGCCTTGAACCACTGAGACAAAAGTGCACACCACACGAGATATGTAAATGAATATAAATATGTTAATATTATAAAATATAAAAAATAAATATAAATAATATTCATATTATATATTATATTATATATAAAAGTAGCATAATATACAGTCACGGTATAGTGTGAGCAGCGGGACACTTTGTTAAATTAAATAGCCTTGAGCCTTCGTTAAATAGTCTTCATTAACCACTGAGACAAAAGCACACACGAGATGTAAATTGTAAATGTAAATGAAAAGCCTGAATTTGTAAAAATATGTAATATAAAAATATAAATACTAAAAATATAAATAATATATTATATTATATGCGCTGGTGTGTGCACGAAAGTCGTTAGTTTATTGTTTGATGACGACGACTGTAATCTGAAAGTAAAAATATGGGAAATAAATAAACATGAACAAATAAATATATATTACTGATCAATACCGATAAATAAAAATGTGTTTGTTTGTCTTTGTTTATTCTGTTCCATCTTCAGATCTGATCTGATCTGCTCTCTCAGCAAAAAATATAAAGACTGGGATGTAAACCATAGCCTAGTCTATATTTCGTTTTGCCAGCACTTTTTTTTTTCAGATATTATTCCATTTCTGTTCTAATTGTTCCTGTCCTAAACGTGAAAAAATAAATGTAAAATAAACATGTTCCTTATTATGTTCAATTGCCTGCGCTGGTGTGTGCGTGTGCGGCTGTGCACGAAAGTCGAGCGGGAGCCCTTTATAGCGGTTTACCGCTGAACCGCGGGAATTTCTTGCTTTTCAACCGCGGTAAGAAAAAATCCATACCGTCCCAGCCCTAGTTAATATGTTTGGTCTTGGTGGAATAGATCTGTTACGCTGCTGCTGCTTTTAATTCTGCTGCTGCTGCAGAGCAAGTACAGGACTTGCTACTGCCAATACACATACTGCTGTGAGTAAGTAAGAAATGCTGCTGCTGTACAATCAAGTGTACATGAATTACCCATTGCAAATCTATACAGGTGGAGCTGGGGAAGGTGGTGGGTGGCGGGTCAAATACTCGAGTATTTGAAGGTTGAGCATGCAAGCGCTCATATGGCTGCCGATACATCGCGAACCAATTGGCTGTGCCCTAAAGATGGTGATGTGATTACGAACAGGTAGTTAAAAGACCTATTAGCCTGCGCCATCTAGAGTTTCATGACAGAACTTTGTATATATCAAGTTGGGTGTCCACCTTAGAGATAAACAAACCATCATATTTAAAAAATATATGATATTAATCCTATCATATAATAAAATATAATTTATTGTTACTACTATAAATCTACATTGAATTATTTTGGGATCTTCTTCAATGCTTTCAGAATCTTTACTTTTAAAATATGTTTTTTATATTAACATTATTTTAATTACAGTATTTATTGAACAAAAATGTATTATTTTATTTGTCAAATTAAACAGAAAATAGTACAGACTTTGCTAAAGTGATTGTTTTGAATAAGTATTAACTTAGACATTATTAAAAACATTATTTTAGCTAAATCATTTGTATCAATACTGTGCTGGTGTGTGGGGTAAAAGGCCCACCTTCCCACCTCATACATTTATAAGATTTTTTAACAAAATAAACCACTTTTATGATTTATTTTCATACAAAATCTGTTGCTCCATAAATGTTCAATACAAACACATATATTTTTTTCTGCAATCATACTCTATGGGAGTAGTGAGAAGCAATTTTTTTCTTAAGGTGTGCCTTTAGCCCCTATATATACACACTCTTCTGTTCTACAGATATATGATCAAAAAAGAAAAATTAAGAGAGCGATAGCCTGGCCCTATTTTCAGCATTGTGTGTGAGTGGAGAGCATATGCTTTCTTGGAGCCAGAAATGCCAGAGGTTCATTTGGAGTAGGACCATCACCTAAAGCATTAGATCAGAGATTATTCATGTGAGAATTAAACACACACTGAAATGCTTTTGGCAAATGTTCAATAAAGCATTGTATTTGTTTAGTATTTGCCTTCTAATTGGGTCAACAATACCATCATTAATTCATGTCACAATTAAATTTTTGTGTAAACATATGGACAGGACAGTGCCTCTGTGTAACTTGTAGTGTGTAGATGTGCGTAACTGAAGTGGCTGGCGTGACTTTGCCAACGGGACTTATTCTGGCTTGTTCAATTCTAAGGTCATGCTTCTGTTGAGTGGTCGTCACAGAGCACATGTGACTGTGACTCAAACTATAGATTTAGCCAAAGCCACTTAAAAATATTTAGCAGCCGCATAGCAACGCCCCGACAACTACTTTAATGCGATAACCTTTGCATGGGAAAGCACCACTTCAGTGAAAATGACCATTCCTTTTACCCTTTCTGACCTTAGTATTTACTGTCTAACTCATAATCTCATATACCATATCTCAGGCTCATTGTAGCATGAATCCTGGTGTCAATGGGAATATGGTAGCTATCTCTTGAACAGAGCGGTTGCAAAGAGAGAGAGAGGGGGGGGGGGGTGGCGAGCAAGGAGAACAGATTGTGTCGTCTCAAAGGTCAATGCCGCTTATTTCCTGGAAGGGTCCGACGTACATTACCCTCGCTCCGACTGGACATCTTCCACACAAAGCGGGATGTCTGGCTACAATACCATCCAAAAATAAAATAAAAGCTTTGGTCAGTGTGGAATACCATGGTTTTATACAGTGTATATATCATTTAAAACGTCTCATAAAATACAAGAATAACAGGTTCAGGAATAACAATTCTATTATATTTGGAGATATACCCAACTGTATATTTTCCTTTTAATTTTTTTAAGCAATAACGTACAGGCAGACAAAAATGTGATTATTACATTATTAAGTAGTTTAAAATAAAAAAAGATTGTGTACAGTTCATAATGTAGACTGTTTTTTGGTAGTTAGTTATTTTTTAATATAGTCAAAATATGTTCTCATACAGAGAGCGGAACATTCCAGAAACATGTGCGTGTGTGTGCGTGTGTGTGTGTGTGTGTGTGTTTGTAATTAGTGCGTGCCTCATTTCTAATACATTATTAGCAGGCTCTTCCAGCAGAATGAATAGGATGTTTTCGTAATGACCTCCCTCGTGGCATCCCTCCCATTTTTCCGTTTGTTTTTTTTATTTATTTGCAGCTCATGCAAATTATGCTGCTGCAGAATCAGCACTGAGTCTCCTGGGCTACTTCATGCAATTTGTTAGTGTTACACATTCGATGTGAATCAAGTTTATATGTGTCTAATCTGTAATCATTAGCTCTCTCTCTCTCTCTCTCCTCTACACTTGGTCAGTCAATTTTTTTCTCAAGGCTTAGTCTATCATCCATTCAGAGTTTTTCTGGATCGATGTTTAGACCGTGGGCTGCCAATGCAATCATGTGCAGCTCAGGAGAGATTGGAAGTGACTGCAGCGAATTGACGCTAGTTGAAATGACAATGGCCTTTCGATGGGAGTGAATGGAGAGAAATGGAAGTGATCTTAGTTCTGTTATGAGGCAAAAGTGTGTGTGTGTCTGTGTATAAAGGAAAGTGTCACTAACATGTGATGTAATTTTATAGGTTTTCTTTGCTCTTTTAATTACATTGTTATTTTGGCAGTGTTATTGAGGTAAAGGATTAACAGTCTATTAATAGAAAGAAAAATCTATAGAAAAATCGGTAACAGTTTACAATAAGGTTTCATTTATTAGCATTAGTTTAGATGACGTAACAATGAACAATGTTCAGGTGGTTAACTGACTCTTACATTTACATAGCTTTATTCCCCTGTTTCTGTTTCATTCATTCACTTTCCATTTTACCCATGTATGCGGGATCGTGTGTATGTGTTTGCTTAGACTAGTTATGTGTTTGTGATTTATTCAAATAAACTTTTGCACACATTCTCCTGAGCGTTGTTTCTGTGGTCACTGCTTGCTAAACAAAGTCTTTTTAACAATGCGATCATAGCTTCATGCTCTTTCAGTAGCACTGTACCCAGTATGAAAGTGGCTACGCAAAATATCCATTCTGAGAGGTGATAGATGATCAATACTGAGTGTTCGTTGTACGAAAAGGTCAATTGAGTGTAATATTAATACTGCTACATCAAGTTAATTCTGTTAACTAACCAAAATATTTATAATTAATTATTCTTTTTCCCTGTGAGCTAATTTGCTACACTTTATTAACCTTTGTTAATGTTACTTAAAGGGGCACTTCAGCGCTGGGAAGATGAATGTGTATTTAAACTGTCATTTATGTAGTAGAAATGTGAAATTATTTTTGAATTTGGTGCCTTCTAGACTGAGAAAAGACAGAAAATGTATTTTTGTCTCGTGGATGAAAAACAACAACTCCCAGAATGCACTTGCTTCGCTGCCTTACGAGGCCACTCCCAAAGCCACGGCTATTGGTTATCACTTGCCCACCGCGGCACCGCCCCCAACGTTGTTTTGATATTCATAGTAATAAAATCATTTCGTTCAGTTAGAGAACAGACACTACAATTAAAAACTGAACGTGTCTTTTCAATAAAGTGTGAGTGAGCCGAACGAAAGTCACGTCACAGATGCAGCAGGAGTCAGATTTCATTCACCACGAGAGCGAAGAGCTGAGCAGAGCTGAGGTAAGCGCGGCTGTCATTCGCATATGGAAGCTAAACTTTCATTGGAATTCATTGAAAAGTTGAAACACTCACTTTGCTCCGTACCGCTCCGTTATGAATGCCCGAGCCGAGCAGCAGCGGGCATGCACATTTACATTCTGTGAGTGAGATCCCTCCCCTGTGGGCGGGTTGAAAACATGCGGAACTAGCTCCTGTAGTCTCTAGGCTCTGGCCAAAAATCCTCTGATGACGCAAAATGACGTAGAAATAAAATGCACAATTCTCTCGTCTCAGGGGGATATGAGGGGGGAAAGTACCATAATTCAAATAAACTACCGGGTTTCTACTGATACAAAGCTTAATGCTAAATCACTGAAGTTATCCTTTAATAAAAGTATTTATATTCATGTTAGTTCACACAGTGCATTACATAATGTTACATAAAAAATACTGTAAAAAAATATGGACGTGACCCATAGGTTTCTGAAGAGCTGTTTTGAAGCGTAAAGTAGGGTTGTGCTGACCGTTGCCATCTTGGCAGCGCGTCATCACGCATCACAAAAAATGGACAAAGAGGCGGGACGTGGGTGGAGCTGAGGTGACGTGATGACTAATAGACAGCAGACAAACGACAATCCACCTGTCACTCAAAGTGGCCACGCCCTTAATTATGCAGAACTTTAAGGCTTTATGTAATGTAAACGAATGAGTTATAAAAAAATTCACCCCTCTCACAGTTGTCATGAAGGGCAAAATGAACCATATAGACCAAAACTACAATTTGTGCCAGGCTGTAAATATGTTTTTTTTCTGCTGTAAAGTTGGGCATTTTAACATGGGGCTCAATGAGATTCTGCTCCCTTCTGGAGCCTGTGTCTAGCAGCCAGTCGACGAATTGCAGTTTAAGTCACTTCCGTATTGGCTTCAAGAGAAACTGGGGGAGGTTGCCGCTTGAGACTTACCAACAAAAAATTAATATTTTAAATATTATTCTCCTGAGATATGAGATTGGGAATCACCGCTCTGAGCAATACATTTTTCCTCTGTAGAAAATATTTTCATACTCCTTAAATGCCCCAGCATATCGAAAGCCACACACACATGGAGATGTGCATGTAAACACATGGACACTCACATTTGTGACTCTTGCTTGAGTAAGTGACACTAGCGTCGCAACACATAGATGTTGTTGGAGTGTAATTAAGTTTTCCTCTTGCAGTGAGGGGGGAATCTGAAGCTGAGTGGGATGGGGGGTTTGGTTAGGAGGCGTATGCAAATTTTCTGCAGCATTCAAGATTAACCAATGATTTGAGAAGTTAACCTAATTACACAGCGCTATTTAAAGGTGTACAGATGATTCGATCATAAAACCAGCATGCTGTCCAAAGTGCTGAGTGCTTTTCTCAGCCTCACCAATTGCCTCATCAGCATTACTTTCTTGTACTTCTCACTTTCTCTCTCTGTCTGTCTCTCTCAATTATATTTTAATTTCAGTTTACTGTGATTCATTGCTATGACAAGAGCAGTATGTTTGTATTGTATTTTCAGTGAAAAATATGGGAAATATAGTAAAATAGTAATAGTAAAACAAATCAAATTTAATTAAATTACTATTCAAAACTTTGGGGTCAGTAAGATTTATTTTATGTATTTTTTGAAAGAAGTCTCTTATGCTTACCAAGACTGGATTTATTTGATCAAAAAATACAGTAATAAAAGTAGTTGTAACGGGGTTTGTTGATATAAGAAGAAGGAGGCGGGAACTGGCGAACATTCAAAAGACTTTAAAGGGTTAGTTCACCCCAAAATGAAAATGCTGTCATTAATTACTCACCCTCATGTCGTTGGACACCCGTAAGACCTCCGTTCATATTCGGAACACAAATGAAGATATTTTAGTTGAAAGCTGATGGCTGAGAAAGGCTTCAGACAGGCCTCCATTGGCATTCAGTACATTGACACTTCCAAGATCCATGAAAGGCACTTAAAACGTTGTTACAAAGTCTATCTCACCACAGTGGCTCTACAATAATTTTACGATGCGACGACAATAGTTTTTGTGCGCAAAAAAAAATCAAAATAACACCTTTAACCAACTTGTTCTCGACTTCCGTGTGTGCCTCCACGACGCATGCGCGAGAATATGACGTAGCGCCGGCGTTCGGGAATCCATGAAATACACACTTTAACCCCATTTTGAGAACTACACCGAGACCTAAAGCACGATCAATGTAGAATCCAACAGCTTAGACACGCGCGTCTTCCTCTGCTCGTAAACAAATCGCTTCGGGGTCATCTGTCCGAGCGCCGGATCTGCGTCATATTCTCGCGCATGCGTCGTGGAGGCATACACGGAAGTCGAGAACAAGTTGGTTAAAGGTGTTATTTTGATTTTTTTTTGCGCACAAAAACTATTGTCGTCGCATCGTAAAATTATTGTAGAGCCACTGTGGTGAGATAGACTTTGTAACGACGTTTTAAGTGCCTTTCATGGATCTTGGAAGTGTCAATGTACTGAATGCCAATGGAGGCCTGTCTGAAGCCTTTCTCAGCCATCAGCTTTCAACTAAAATATCTTCATTTGTGTTCCGAATATGAACGGAGGTCTTACGGGTGTCCAACGACATGAGGGTGAGTAATTAATGACAGCATTTTCATTTTTGGGTGAACTAACCCTTTAATCTTAAAATAAACAGAACGAAAGTATTCCTCACGGACGACTGCCGCACACACATAATAAAACCTAAAACAAAACAACATAAAGTCCAGGCCTGGTCCTCTCTCGTCCTTCACTGTCGTCGCTCTTCCTTTTATGCTTCCGTCGCTCCTCCGTGAGAGATCCGAGACCGGTGTGACGCGCAGATGGCGCTCATCAATCATGCACCGGCCTTGCGCCGCTCTCTCACGGCTCTCGCCCGCCCTGCTTGCCACAGTAGTATTATTTTAATTTAAAATAACTGTTTTGGGAAATTATTCTAATATGCAGATTTTATGTCAAAATAGTTGTGTTGTTACAGTTCTAATTTTTTTTCAGGATTCTTTGACGAATACAGTTTTTAAAAAAATAGCATTTATTTGAAATATAATTTTTGTAAAGATATAAAAGTTTTTACTTTCAATTTTGATCAATTTAATACATCCTTGCTGAATAAAAATATACATTTCTTACAAAAATGTTACTGACCCCAAATTAACCCAAATTACTGACATTTTATATATACATTTTACATTTGAGTGTGATGAAAGTTATATTATAATGCTACTCTGTGCATTCGCTCAGCGGCTACTATATGAGACACTTGTTGCACACTACAGTAAGCAAGATCGATATCAGGCATGGTAAAACATGGAACTCATTGTAAATCAAGAAAGCAAGCATTAAACAATAAGACTAACTTTTTTGAGCTATATAACAATGATTAACTTTCTGTCGATGAATGTATCCAAACAGTTGCTCACCTGTCTAATAAAACACATAATATATTAAAGCGTGTTTGGTCTTTCCATGGTTTCTACAAAATATAGGAAATAGAGGGTAACGCGGGTATGATGTCATTGATAGGCGATGTACAGACATGGTCCATGTCCTGGTTAAAATTGCTAATTTCTCTAGATTTAAACATTCTAGGAAACATTTGGGATAATGTAAGTACACAAGTCAACATAATGCATAACATTTTTCTAGTGGTTTTTGGATATTTTAATCCAAAAATCTTCAATAATTTCCTCTTCCTCTGAAACAACTTTTCTTTCTTTCTGTTATCACTTAGTGATGGACTCTCTGTTCTAGGTGTGTTGTGTGAAGACAGCATGATTTCTGTTGACAACTGATCTCGGTAGTCCAAACCCTCAGTGTCAGTCTTTCTAAGACAGATGGGCCGCAGCGTCTCTCTCTTACTGTCTTCACTCACTCTCTCCCTGTCTTGCTTTCCTTAAGATGAATAATGCATTGACCAACACCAGCTGTGTTGGAAACTCTCTGTTCTTACCAGGAATACACCCTGCCTCTAAATGTGTGTTTATCAGTGTGTGCCTGTGAATATTTCTGCTAGATGCAATCTCACTTGAGAATTTGTACCACAAAACTGAGAATCTAACCTTTCTGTTTGTGTGTGTTGTTTGTGTGATAACAGGAGAGTGAGCTTCAGCATGTTCTGCAGGAGAAAGCACGTCTGAATCTCCGGTTGTTCAACGATACCCAGAAGGCAGCAAAATATGAGCAGGTAAGCAGGTCTCATTGTAACTTACGGCTGCATGACAAACCCTCGACATCTACTTGCTCACACACACAATGGCATTGTAATCCGTTCGCGCCATCATTTGTTCCCTGGTGGAGAGCACTAATGGTGTTTTTGCCACTTGAGTGGAAGTGGAGGATTGTTCCTCATAAAGCTGGAGGCCTTGGGCTGCCCAACATACATTTCAGCATCCTCTAACTCAATCCGGAGAGTCCCCCTGCCCCGCTGGAGCACAGCAGTGACCACCCACTCACTCAGAGATTGATGAGTTAATTTCTGAATGGTTGTATCACTGCACAGTGTATAAAAGATTTTTGTGGAGATTTAAATGTCATGCTGATTTTGGTTTGTGCTAAAGGAGAAATACTGGATGAAAATATTTTTTTTGGCTTTTATAATGATAGGACAGTATATAGACAGGAAGTGAAGTGGGATAGAGAGGGGGCAGGAACGGAAAGGTCCACGAGTTGGGACTCAAACTTGGGTTGCCTGAAGCACAATGGCACTATATGTCGGCGTGCTGCCCACAAGGCTTTTTTTTTTTTAAAGAAATTAACACTTTTATTTAGCAAGAATGCATTAAATTGATCAAAAGTGACAGTAAAGACATTTATAATGTTACACAAGATTTCTATTTAACTTACTATTCAACAAAAAATCATGAAAATGTATCACAGTTTCCACAAAAATATTAAGCAGCTGTTTTCATCATTGATAATAATAAGAAATGTTTCTTGAGCATCAAATCAGCATATCAAAATGATTTCTGAAGGATCATGTGACACTGAAGACTGGAATAATGGTTGCTGAAAATTCAGCTTTGCCATCACAGGAATAAATTACATTTTAAAATATAGTAAAATAGAAAACAGTTACTAATATTTCAGTTGCTAAATATTTGTTATAATATTTCACAATATATATATATATTTTTTAAATCAAATAAATGCTGCCTTGGTGAGCATAAGAAACGTCTTTCAAAAACAAAAATCACATCCCAGATTTTTGAACGATGCTGTAATTATATTTTTCTATAAAACAACGTGCTGTGCACTTTTTTTGGCCAGCAATAATTATTTGTAGCCAATAAATGTTTGAATTCACTCGCAATTGGCCAAAAGCTGTACCTGTCAATGATCAGAATGTTGTACAGTTAGTACTTTCAAACTGACAATGAGTCTGCTGAAGCACAAAAAGATTTAATGTCTCAAATAATGACAGAAAAAGCAATGAATACTTTAAACTAACTGAGATGAGCTCTGCTACTTCATGAATCAAGTTAATCATTTAATAAATGTCTTTCCATGTGTTAAAAATAGATCTGTAGTGGCATGGGCAGCCATACTGTACCATGACAGATAATTGCTCTGCATTTTATTAAATAATATGAGGTTTAGATTTCCAAGTCAGTGTTATTTAGTGTCATTGATATACTTTTATAGTTTTGGTTAATATTTTAAATCAGACTGTATATTCATATTTTCTGTTTTTACTTTAAGTTTAGTTAGTTTTATTCATTTTTTTTTCATTTTATATAGCTTTTTTATTTGTTTTTTATTAGTTTTAGTTTATTTTAAGTTATTTTAGTACTTCAAGTTAAACTAAACAAAAATGAGAAATGTTGCCTTAGCAACTAGCTGAAATAAAATACGTTTTTTGTTTTATTTCAGATATAATTTTGGTTTCGTATGGTGGCGCATTGCTGCCACATACATATTATTTCTTCCACTCAATTATGACATAATAATGAGATGTCATTTTAACAATATGTTTTCCATTACATTTAAAGGGTTTGTTGTGAAGTGAGGGGAAATAGCCTAAAACTGTGATTTATAACTAAAAAGTGCATATTTACAAATGGGGATACCATTTACGCCAATAAAACAAGTATATTGTGTTTATTACTCCCACCCACATTAACTTAAATTCTATGTATTAAATTATTATACTAATTATGAGGGGTCCATGTTCTACCTTAAAAAGTTTGAGAACCCCTGGTTTAGATGGAGTATCTGTGATGAACTGTACTTCAATAAATCCCAATCCCGTGCATGGGCATTGCCATTGATACGGACTGCAGTGGATGGTATTTTTATAAAATAATATGCCGTTATTACAAGGAAATATATCGTTTTGACGACATAACATCTAGGTGTAACGATACATCATTATATCGAGATATCGTGATATATGGGACGATTAGGAATGGGTATCGAAACCCGGTATTAAATGAGCCCCGGTGCTAAATTAGGAAAGACTGCAGTATAGATAAGCTCTGATGCTAGCGATTTTGCTGTCTGTACTGGAGAAATTAAGAAAATACACGTACTATTTATTTTTGCTACATAGACGTTATTTTGCGAATTCTATACAGCCGTTTCTATAAGCAATAATATTAAACCATGTGTTACATTTTTGCTAGTCGCAAACCAGAAGAGAGAGAGAGCAATCTCTCACTCGGAGCTACAGCGCGCACGACAGCCCCTGCTTTTTACAATGACGATTTAACACGATTCGCCACTATTTAGTGACGATGGTCAACCAAAGTTTAGTCTGGTTACACTTCAGGCCTGTGATATTAATCTAATTGTATTTTTGATTTTGGTTGCCAAGAATTATAAATAGATGAGGTAAAACTATTAAAAACGGGGAGGGGTTCAACTATTAAAATTTTTATAAAGTCAATTATCTAGCTTCCGGTGAATCGCCTTCCGTATTCAACTTACGGAAAAAGTGTAATGCCACTCACAGTTCAAAATGCTTACTTCTGATGACATTGCACACCAGTTGCGCTCGTCAGACGTAGCGTAAGCATTTTAAGAATCAGCACAATCTGTGATTATTGTAAAATGCAGTCTCTGCTGTTGCTATTGTGGGACGTGTTTGTTTGTTTGTTAATACATAGATAGAGCTATTAAAAGCACAATAATCCGAACACAACTTGCACATTATAGTACTTTAGGCTTTGTGTGCGCATCTAAACCATCAAATACACACAACAAATAGCCTTTGTCAAAAATGACAGCTTGGAGGGTATTCACTTAAACACAGTTTATGTCTTCAATGGGCGTTAATAGTTGGGAGAAAACATTTATATCTGCATTCGGTCTTAAAGGGGCAGCGTCTAATAAACCCTGACGATTGTGCTATTAATGTGAATCAAACAACAAAAGGCGAAGAGAAAGATACTCGCAGCTTTAAAAAGCATTAATCTATCAATTTGTAGAGTAAAAACTATACAGTGTTATTTTATATTTGATTACTTTATTAGATGCCTTTTGTAGGCCATTACTTGAACAGTAATGTTAGTAGACCTTCCTGAGATTAAAGCACCGTATTTCATTTGTATCTTTGTTTTATTGTATTTATTTGACCATTTGTTTGTACATTTGTTTCTTTGTTCTTGTTCTTATCGTATGCATATAAAACACAAAAAATGTGCATTTAAAAATAGATGTTATATTCGTTTTCTTCAAACATTGCTGTTTAGTTTGCTATAGATATTTTACATTTTCAGATTATAAAGCAATGTTAATTATGTTCTTAATTTTTCTTTTTATTATAAAAAAGTATAACAAAAAGAACCGATAAGAATACAGTTAAAGTACCGGATCGATAAGCAGTATCGGTGAGAGTAATAATACCGTTAAAACTTTAAGGATACCCATCCCTAGCGACGATATAAGTCAGTGATGTAAACAATATGACTCGATATGACTTTTTACACAAAGTAATAGCATGCCAGAAAGCACTGGAGGTTTTCTGAGTCAAAGGGCACATTTCTGCTCCCTTTTAGCTCTTGGTATCAATGTATTTTGGGGTATTTTCTAATCTACCATTTGTTTGCGTCTACTGAGCTTGTGTCTGTGTGTTGGTCCTTAAGGGGTAAAAATGTAATTTCCTGGATAGTGAAGTTGATGTCCCTTGTGATGTTGATCTTGCGATGAGGGTCTTGAAGTTATGAGTTTGTGCATGTTGTCATGGAAAAGCAATTTCCTGAAGGCCCGGTTTATGACAGCGTCAAGAAACATTGTTGAACAAGATATTGTAAGACGGTTTGTGGCATGTATGTTTGTGCGTAACTCAGCATATCTATTGGAGACTTTTCTTCAAGGGTCTGAAGAGTGGGTATGAAGAAGTACTGCTCTCTGGAATTGGCAGATATTACATTCTTGAGCAGCAGCATGTTTACAAGTGCTAGTTTGTCACGGCACTGATGGACCATAACTGCCATCACACAGACTTATATCACTCACATACACAGCACTACATATCACTTATATTCTTGTTACCAAACACTGCAGTTTCTGAACTCTGCCAAAATCACACAGGTACAATAAAATGAAGCTTTTTTTTATCAGTCTCATATAAATGTTATGTTTCGTTAGTATACTCTAGTGCTAGATTAAAGGAGTAGTTCACTTTAAAAGGAAAATTACACCATGATTTACTCACCCTCAAGCCATCCTAGGTGTATATGACTTTCTTCCTTTTGATGAACACAATCTGAGTTATATTAATAAATATCCTGACGCTTCCAAGCTTTATAATGGCAGTGACAGGATACATTGAGTTTGAAGCTCCAAAAAAGCACATCCATCCCTCATAAACGTACCCAACACGGCTCGGGGGGTTAATAAAGGCCTTCTGAAGCATAACGATGTGGTTTTGTAAGAAAAATATCCATATTTAAAACTTTATAAAGTAAAATATCTTGCTTCTGCCAGACCGCCTTCAATATTCAACTTACGAAAAAAGTGTAACTAGCGCAACGTATCACTAGAACGTAGCATAAGCGTTTTGAACTGTGAGAGGCGTTACAAGTGCTGATCTATAAATATAAAATGTTTTTCTAACATGTTTGGGGGACTAAATTGAAATGTTCACACTGCTCCTAAAGATATGTTACTTTGTACACTATTCATATCGCAGTCCTGCAAGGATGATAGAAAATGTACTTGCAATTGCTGTCCTCCGGCAAAACATGAGAGCAGTTGCATTTTAGACCAAAAATATAATGGTGACTGAGTGCGACCTGGACACATCAGTGAATGGTGAGATATTTTGTTAAATAAAACCATCCTGCCAGAAGAATAGCATGATAATTTTATTATGTCTGTTCCATCTGTATCATCTCAGTGAGCTTTTATGAGGTTTTACACATGCGCTGTAAGGTAAATTTAGCGTTTTCCGACGTTTCTGTAAGGATGAGAAACTTTTAAAAAAACACTTGAAAATGCTAGTGTGGACGGAAAGCATTTGAAATGAAAATGCCGTTTTTAAATGTATCCGGATTAATGTAGACGTAGCTTTGAGCACCAATTCATCATATCAGAACGATTTCTGAAGGATCATGTGACACTCAAGACTCCATATACACTCACCTAAAGGATAATTAGGAACACTATAATAATACTGTGTTTGACCCCCTTTCGCCTTCAGAACTGCCTTAATTCTACGTGGCATTGATTCAACAAGGTGATGAAAGCATTCTTTAGAAATGTTGGCCCATATTGATAGGATAGCATCTTGCAGTTGATGGAGATTTGTGGGATGCACATCCAGGGCACGAAGCTCCCGTTCCACCACATCCCAAAGATGCTCTATTGGGTTGAGATCTGGTGACTGTGGGGGCCATTTTAGTACAGTGAACTCATTGTCATGTTCAAGAAACCAATTTGAAATGATTCGAGCTTTGTGACATGGTGCATTATCTGGCTGGAAGTAGCCATCAGAGGATGGGTACATGGTGGTCATAAAGGGAAGGACATGGTCAGAAACAATGCTCAGGTAGGCCGTGGCATTTAAACGATGCCCAATTGGCACTAAGGGGCCTAAAGTGTGCCAAGAAAACATCCCCCACACCATTACACCACCACCACCAGCCTGCACAGTGGTAACAAGGCATGATGGATCCATGTTCTCATTCTGTTTACGCCAAATTCTGACTCTACCATCTGAATGTCTCAACAGAAATCGAGACTCATCAGACCAGGCAACATTTTTCCAGTCTTCAACTGTCCAATTTTGGTGAGCTCGTGCAAATTGTAGCCTCTTTTTCCTATTTGTAGTGGAGATGAGTGGTACCCGGTGGGGTCTTCTGCTGTTGTAGCCCATCCGCCTCAAGGTTGTGCGTGTTGTGGCTTCACAAATGCTTTGCTGCATACCTCGGTTGTAACGAGTGGTTATTTCAGTCAAGTTGCTCTTCTAACAGCTTGAATCAGTCGGCCCATTCTCCTCTGACCTCTAGCATCAACAAGGCATTTTCGGCCACAGGACTGCCGCATGCTGGATGTTTTTCCCTTTTCACACCATTCTTTGTAAACCCTAGAAATGGTTGCGCGTGAAAATCCCAGTAACTGAGCAGATTGTGAAATACTCAGACCGGCCCGTCTGGCACCAACAACCATGCCACGCTCAAAATTGCTTAAATCACCTTACTTTCCCATTCTGACATTCAGTTTGGAGTTCAGGAGATTGTCTTGACCAAGACCACACCCCTAAATGCATTGAAGCAACTGCCATGTGATTGGTTGATTAGATAATTGCATTAATGAGAAATTGAACAGATGTTCCTAATAATCCTTCAGGTGAGTGTATATACATAAATATCCATATTTAACATGTTATACAACTTAAAGGGCCACTTCAGCGCTGGGAAGATGAATGTGTATTTAAACGGTGTCATTTATGTAGTAGAAATGTGAAATTATTTTTGAATTTGGTGCCTTCAAGACTGAGAAAAGAAAATGTATTTTTGTCTCATGTGGATGAAAGACAACTCCCAAAATGCACTTGCTTTGCTGCCCTACAAGGCCACTCCCTACACCGCCCCCAGCGTAATTTTGATCTTTATAATAATACATTAATTTTGTTCAGTTAGAGAATAAACACTACAATTAAAAACTGAACGTGTCTTTTAATAAAGTGTGAGTGAGCCGAATGAAAGTCACAGGACAAACACAGCAGGAGTCCGATTTTATTCAGCACGAGAGGGAAGTAGTAGCTGAGGTAAGCGCGGCAGTCATTCTCAGCGCGTGTCCAGTCTGGCGCGTTATCAGATCGCATATGGAAGCTAAATTTTCATAGGAATTCATTGAAAAGTTGAAACACTCATTTTGCTCTGCAGCGCTCCGTTATGAATGCCCGAGGTCGAGCCGCGAGCGCATTCACATTCTGTGCGTGAGATCTCTTCCCTGTGGGCGGGTTGAAAACATGCGGAACAGCTCCCTCTACTGGCTGTAGTTTTTTAGCCTCTGGCCAAAAAATCCTCCGATGACGCAAAATGACGATATTTGCGTCATCGGAGGAATTTTTCCAGAAATAAAATGCATAAATCTCTCGTCTCAGGGGGATATGGTAAATGGTAAATGGACTGCATTTATATAGCGCTTTCAACAGACCCATGGCCATCCAAAGCGCTTTTACACATTGCCTCACATTCACCCATTCATACACCGACGGCGGTGTCAGCCATGCAAGCTCGGGAGCAGCTGGGGTTAGGTGTCTTGCTCATGGACACCTCGACACTTGGTCAGGTGGAACCGGGGATAGAACCACTGAGCCACTGCCGCCCCATATGATGATATGAGGGGGGAAAGTACCATAATTAAAATATACTACGGGGTTTCTACTGATACAAAGCTTAATGCTAAATCACTGAAGTTACCCTTTAAGGAAAAAGCGTAACCTGGCGTAACACTTTTTTTTGGCTTCCATTCACTGCCATTATAATTCTTGGATTAGCCAGGACATTTTTTAATATTTAACTCCGATTGTATTCGTCTGAGGCCATGTCCACACTAATACGTTTTCGTTTGAAAACATATATTTTTCTCTCCGTTTTGGCCTTCCTTCCACATTGAGACGTAGCTTCGTGTTGTAGTGTGGACTGTGAAAACGAAGGTATATGAAAACAATGACGCATGTTTAGTCATGTGACGCATATTGTATTAATAGGTATTCATGTTTATACAGCTATTGTGCCTCTTATGTGCAATGTTTAAAATATGTTACTTGGCGCACTCTTCATATCACAGTCCTGCAAAGATGACACAAAATTTACTTGCAATTGCTGGACAGCAGTTGTATTTTAGACCAAACATATAATGGCGAGAGCGACCTGGATGCATCAGTGAAAGGTGAGCTATATTGCTTAATAAAATGATCCTGCCAGAAGAATTGTGTGATAACTTGATAATGTCTTGTTCTGTCTGTCATCACGGTGAGCTTTTATGATGTTTAACGCATGCACAGGAAGTTGAATTTAGCGTTTTCCAATGTTTCAGTGTGAACATGAATGTGAACGCTTGATAACGCTAGTGTGGACGGAGAGCATTTTAAAATGAAAACGCTGTTTTCAAATGTATCCGGATTAATGTAGACGTAGCCTGAAAGAAGAATGTCATATACACCTAGGATGGCTTGGGGGTGAGTAAATTATGGGATATTTAAATTTTGGGGTGAACTATCCCTTTAATTGACTAATTAAAAACATTTTTTTTTTTAAAATCTTAATTATTCCAAATCTTGCTTTCTTTCTTATTTTCTTTTGTTTCATTCCTTCCTTGCTTCCTCTCCATTTTTTATTGTTTTCTATAATCAAACAGCAGCAGGTGTATTTACTGGGCTCCATTGGTTATGTCTTCTGCTGTTGCACCTGTGAATTATAATCGTCTACTTTGGTCTTCTTTTGATGTGCAATTTTCTGGTCTCCCCTAGTTCTGTCTCACACCCGCATGTGTGATCTGTTATCGCTGATTTATGCCTGCTAGCATCAGCACCCCTGTAGCCTGCTTATAGTTAATCTTTTAGTCATGTCTGTGTCAGTATTTAGTTGGAGGCACATCTTGGCATCCCATCCTGGCAGAGCAGTGTCCTCCCGCTGAGCTGTTCGAAGGTAGGTCTAGTCCGATACGTCCGAGTAGGTGTATTGTCAAACGCTGTTGCAAAACAGGATCCCCGCTCCCTCATTAGACATTTATGAATGCAGTTCCTATGAGGCCGATAGAAATACGGAGGAAGGTAAAGGAGAGAGAAAGAAAAAGCAGTGTTATGAAGGAACCCCAGTAATGCAAAATCACCAGAAAGTCTTTGTACTGTGAGTGTGTGATATTTGTAAGAAATTACAGTATAACACTTCCCACAACTTATGGTTTGTCAGTTCCAGCTGTACACTCTATGCATTTATCTTGTACAAAGCTGAAATGCTTATATGCGGGAAATGGGAGTAAATCCCCACAGCCATGATCCAACATCTAGCAGAAAACCTTCCCCGAGGAGTGGAAGCTGTTAGGGAGGCGAAACTCCTTATTAATGCTAATGGTTTTTGGGTCATTGACATGACACTCATTTTTCTCTCCTTTCTATCAATTTAAAAATGCAATTCATACTTTCATACATTCATAAAAAACACATTTTTATTTAGCAGAAAAACGAAACTGAGAATGAAGTTAATTTAACTCTTTCCCCACCAGCGTTTTTGATCCTTTTCACAGAAATTGTTGTATAATACCATGCAATATATCAAAAGAATGAACTGACCCTCTGCTTTTAAACAAAAGAAACTATTTTATTCTAGCTTCATGCGTGCTTTCTTTGTCAATACTTGAATATGGGTAAGTTTTATAAAAAAACATGTTTTTAAACGTTTTGAGCAAAAAGCTGTCATGTTTTTGTCAACGACTACATCTGGATCGGATTCAGAGCGATGATCAAAACGTAGATGGAGTAAATCGAGTTCATCAACACCCCTAATGCTTGGACAGTCCTGTAACTCGTCCTGGGTCGACATTTCATTCAGTAATATTACGCAGTTTTGAATTATATGTTGTTTAATGTTGATGATCGCGTTATTTTTAATATGCATATGATTACATATGATATTGCTTGTTTCTGCAACTTCTTTGTGCTTTGATCAGGAGATTCAGTACTCTTTCAGAAGATGTGTCATAGTGCTCCCTAAAGTATAACAGTGAAAGCATGGAAACCTGGAAAATTCTGTGTTTGGTGAGGAAGTGTTTTCTCGCAAATAACGGAAAACTCTGTGTTTGTCGGGGAAAGCGTTAATAAGCCTAATAAATTAATTAATAAAATGTATTTAATAATGAATGCTCAAATAAATAGTTTAAATAAAGGGTTCTATATAAATCAATAATGCTCAAATAAAGAGTTATTACATGAGACATACACCGACCAGGCATAACATTATGACCACCGTCCTAATATTGTGTTGGTCCCCCTTTTGCTGACAAAACAACCCTGACCCGTCGAGGCATGGACTCCATTAGACCCCTGAAGGTGTGCTGTGGTATCTGGCACCAAGATGTTAGCAGCAGATCCTTTAAGTCCTGTAAGTTGCGAGGTGGGGCCTCCATGGATCGGACTTGTATGTTCAGCACATCCCACAGATGCTCGATTTGATTGAGATCTGGGGAATTTGGAGGCCAAGTCAACACCTCAAACCATGCCTGAACCATTTTGCTTTGTGGCTGAAAGAGGCCACAGCCACCAGGGAATACAGTTTCCATGAAAGGGTATACATGGTCTGCAACGATGCTTAGGTAGGTGGTACGTGTCAATGTAAAAAAAAAAAAAGAAAACGTGATTCATTAGACCAGGCCACTTTCTTCCATTGCTCCGTGGTCCAGTTCTGATGCTCACGTGTCCACTGTTGGCGCTTTTGGTGGTCAGCATGGTCACCCTGACTGGTTTGCGGCTATGCAGCCCCATACGCAACAAACTGGGTTGCACTGTGTATTCTGACACCTTTCTATCAGAACCAGCATTAACTTTGTGAGCAATTTGAGCTACAGTAGCTCGTCTGTTTGATCGGACCACACAGGGCCAGCCTTCGCTCCCCACATGCATCACTGAGCCTTTAGCCGACCATGACCCTGTCGGCGGTTCACCACTCTTCCTTCATTGGACCACTTTTGATAGATACTGACCACTGCAGACTGGGAACACCCCACAAGAGCTGCAGTTTTGGAGATGCTCTAACCATGACAATTTGGCCCATGTCAAACTTACTCAAATCATTAAACTTGCCCTTTTTTCCTGCTTTAACACATCAACTTTGAGGACAAAATGTTCACTTGCTGCCTAATATATCCCACCCACTAACAGGTGCTGTGATGAAGAGATAATCAGTGTTATTCACTTCATAATATTATGCCAAATCGGTGTATTTCTTTCAACATACCATATGCATATATCAATATAATGTTAACATATAAATAAAATAAATAATATACATGTATATTATTTAATTAATTATTTAATTCAGGTTGTAAAATGCAAAAATTACTTCCCAAAAGCTATTTATGAATCAATGAATAATTAAAAAAATATTTATGAATCAATAATAATTCCTGATATTTGCAATTTTTCACAATCAAATGGAACCACACAAAAAAAAGATTCACCTTATTTTGCAACGCAGAAGTAAGCTCTTTTCTTTGAATGTTACTAGACTTCCAATTCATTAGCCACTATAGGAAAATATTCATATAAAATAATGATAACAATTAAAAGTTTGTAATATAAAGCAGCATAACATACCTGTTTTTATACAGGTAAAATAACTGTAAGCGAATGTCACTGAAAGCCAAACACATTAAAGTTACAAATGGCTGCGCCCATTCTTTCTTGAAAAATAAGGTGGATATATTGGCCTACATTGCAGGCTATAGTGCAAACAGCTCCTTATGTTACGATGCTAAACTGAGAGCAGTAATGGTGTGACGTGTGAGTCATGTGAGCCTGTGAGCCTGCTCTTGCTTGAAAAGAATGGTCCTTCATGCATCACTTATTTTTGAGCCCCCACCCCATCTCAAATAGCTGTTTCAGAGTGAGACATCATTGAATCTACAGCTCTGTCCCAGCTCTCAGAATGGCAGTCATCAAGATGGCAGCTGCTCCATCTACACAGTATGTATATATCCAGCCTGTTACTGGCTCAGCATTACTGTAGCGTCTTCAACCTTTTTCTGAGACCCTTTGGTGGACAGAGAGATTGTCGAAATGAACCGCTGTATTTTACACCTGGCCTATAATAACATGCATACATACAATATATTGCCAAAAGTTTTGTGATGCCTGCCTTTTACATGCACATGAACTTTATTGACATCCCATTCTCAATCTGTAGGGTTTAATATGGAGTTGGCCCATCCTTTGCAGCTATAACAGCTTCAACTCTTCTGGGAAGGCTTTCCACAAGGTTTAGGAGTGTGTTTATGGGAATTTTTGACCATTCTTCTAGAAGAGCATTTGTGAGGTCAGGCACTGATGTTAGATGAGAAGGCCTGGCTCGCAGTCTCCGCTGTAATTCATCCCAAAGGTGTTCTATTGGGTTGAGGTCAGGACACTGTGCAGACCAGTCAAGTTCCTCCACACCAAACTCGCTCATCCATGTCTTTATGGACCTTGCTTTGTGCACTGGTGCGCAGTCATGTTGGAACAGGAAGGGGCCATCCCCAAACTGTTCCCACAAAGTTGAGAGAATAAAATAGTCCAAAATGTCTTGGTATGCTGAAGCATTAAGAGTTCCTTTCACTGGAACTAAGGGGCCAAGCCCAACCCCTGAAAACAACCCCACACCATAATCCCCCCTCCACCAAACTTTACATTTGGCACTATGCAAGGCAAGTACCGTTCTCAGCGTGATGCGTCAATCCAGAGAATACTGCTCTAGAGTCCAGTGGCGGCGTGCTTTACACCACTACAACCAATGCTTTGCATTGCACTTGGTGAAGTAAGGCTTGGATGCAGCTGCTCGACCATGGAAACCCATTCCATGACGCACTGTTCTTGAGCTAATCTGAAGGCCGCAAAGTTTTGAGGTCTGTAGCTATTGACTCTGCAGACAGTTGCCAACTTCTGCGCATTGTGCGCCTCACCATGACCCGGCTCTGTGATTTTACGTTGCCTACCACTTCATGGCTGAGTTGCTGTTGTTCCCAATTGCTTCCACTTTGTTATAATACCACTAACAGTTGACCATGAAATATTTAGTAGTGAGCAAATTTCACAAATGGACTTACTGCACAGGTGGCAACCTATCACAGTACCACGCTTGAATTCACTGAGCACCTGAGAGCGACCCATTCTTTCACAAATGTTTGTAGAAGCAGTCTGCATGCCTAGGTGCTTGGTTTTATACATCTGTGGCCATGGAAGTGATTGGAACACCTCAATTCAATGATTTGGAGGGGTGTCCCAATACTTTTGTCAATATAGTGTATATTAATAACATTTTGATATGAAGCTTACACTGCAAAGCTGTTCCAATCTGTTCTTTGCTGGTGGAGCTATCCGGACAGCCAAACCGTTACAGAAACAGTTGTAAAGTCATCTCTTCTGTGAGCACTTAACTGCATACTGCTCACTCTTTCATTAAAAGAAAAAAAAAATATTATGTGCTCTTAGTATTTTTTGATACCTACCTGGTCTAGATTGTTAGCCTAGAAATCTAGACGCACCCTAGCGGTAGCAAATCTAATTTGCAGCCAGGGTAGTCTAGCAACTATCCATTGGCGTGCGAGCTGGAAAAACCTGCGAGCTGCAAACAGGAACACAACAAAACCTGAACTAAAACACAAACAAACTAAAACACAACCAAACGGAACATAAACCTAACAATTATATTATTATAGAATTATATTATATAATGACTATTATAATAGTTATCATTGATGCACTTTACATTATGTATACACATTTATGTACACAATCATGACAAGAAACGTTTAGCTGAATTTTTTTCTTTTTTTGGTAACATTAGAGGTGTGTTTTTATTTAACAGCATTTTGTTTTGTTTTTTGTTTTTTTACAAATACATTTCAATAAACTGAATTAATTACTTTTTTCTCTTTTTTTTCTATTTGCTATAGTAGCTGACTATTGGTGAAATAGTAGTGCTTTGCTTGTCTGGCTATCACCAGACCAAGCTCAATTTAAGATTGAACATTGGTCTGGGGAGTCTGCTCTGTATTTTCTACTGCACAAGAGGCGTGATAAACGAGCATAATTCAAATGACGTTGGATAGTCCTTCAACCAATCAGACCCATCGTTTCTCTATCTGTCATCGTGTTAAACCCGCCAATAGCGCGCCAGGTGTTAAAGCCAGTCTAGGATTGGTTCCCGCAAAAGTGTTACAGAAGCAGTAGAAATGAATGTACAGGTTTCTAGATTGAGCTGCAGGGCGAAATCAAATTGCCGGAAGATCAGGCAAGGGTTTACCCAGTCTAGTATTTTGCAGCAGTGGTTAGACTCTTATATACTCTATACATACATTCTTTCCTAAGGTTTATTATGGTTGAATAAATCTAAAACCACAAACACATTATGTTTTACAATAAATGTTCACTTTAAAGTACGCAAATTTTGTCAATGTGAATAAGATATAGTTGGATCATGAAATGTTGCACTTTGATATTATTGGTTAATATGATTTTCTTTTCTTTTTTTTACCTGCCCACATATACTTTGGTTATCCAATCATAAAATCAAGTTGTTTCAAAGGTGGAAAAAGTTATTAAATGTATTAGATAATAAGATTATAAAAACTTTTTTACTCCATAATTTGACGCAAAAAAAGAAAACTGGTCAATTTTGATATCATATTCTGTTTAATTTGTACTTGAGTGTCTTTTGGCCAACACCACTATGACTATCCAATGACATGCCGGTTGAATGTCATAAGAATCAACGATACAAGTGTAATAGGTCAAACACATTTCCTCTAGAACAAGCATATTCAGCTGTTATTGCCGTTGCAGTAGGTGTGTGTGTCAGGTTGCAGATAAGAGATGAGTGTCAGATTGGACAGGCGTGGAGTGTGTACTTGCTGCCTCTGACTCTGTCAGCTCAGCTTTTTATCATGACTGACGCTGCGATCGATACAGGACGTCAACCCCTCTGCTCTCGGTCTCTAAATACACAACTCTCACCCCAGAGCTCAGTGCTGACTACACATGCTCCATTTATCGCATACAAGTTAATGAAGACAAACAGAATATATCATTTTCAAATTATCAAAGTATTTAAAAGCAAAATTTCATCATTTGAAAAAAAAAAAACGTGGAGAAGATGTAATATGTATTTTTATATATTATACTATAGTGACTAATATTATAAAATAATCATTATTGATGTACTTTACATAATTAATGTGAATTTTTTTTCTCTTAAAGGTGTACACGGTAATAATTTCAAACATTTTACACAGAAATAAACAGATTGTTTTGTCTTTTTGTAATATTAATACTCCATATTTTACTTTTTTGTAAGATTTTAGTTTAGTTTTGTTTAATTAAATGTTGTCTTCTTGCTGGCTGTTGGTGAAATAGTAGTACTTTGCAGCTGTGGTTACAGATAAACTGAAATAAAAACAGTCTAAGAGTGAAGCAGATGTGCCTGGTCAGGATATGAGCATCTAGAGTTGCCCTCTCAGACCCTGATGTTTATAAGAGTATGCTGGAGGTTGGTAGATTGTTGAACGATTTCACCTATTAGCCTTGTGGCCACATGGGTCCAGATGGTGTTATTCATACATGTTATTCTTCCTCTACCTTACTGCAGATCCAAAGACAACCACTGCAGTTTGACGCTCACAACTACTATTTTAAACTCTCACCTTCAGTAGTTGTTATGAAGTAAATTAACTAAATCAACCTATTTTGTTTTGCCTTTGTGACATTAATAAAACTAAAATCACACTTTTTATTTTTTTTAAATGCAGCCTAAAGAGAGAGAGAACCGGAATTTGAGAGGGGAACATGCCCTATATGATTCAAACTGAATTCAAACCTGTGATTTGCAGGAGCACTAGTGTGTCAAACACATGCGCACACCAAAAGGCCACATCTCCGGCATGTTGTTTTATTCCCAAAAAAAATCCAAATCGTTTTTTGTTGTTGTTGTTGGCAGGATAGAATGACCTTTCACCTTTCTAACAGAGGTCTGAGTGGAAACAGTGTAAGCCTGAAGACATTCTTGATTAATCTCTCTCTCTCTCTCTCTCTCTCTCTCTCTCTCTCTCTCTCTCTCTCTCTTTCTCTCTCTCTCTCTCTCTCAGGTGAAAAGTGAATATGAACAGCTGCAGGAGGCTCTGTACACTGTGACAGTGGAGAGAGATTGCGCTCTGTTGGAGAGGACTGAGCTCCAAGGCAAACTGGAGAACCTAGAGCAGGTGCTGAAGGTGAGAACCAGCCAGACTCATCCATGTAAATCACATCATCAAAAGAAAAAGTTATAGAATAAGAAAATCTATCTGTCTGTCTGTCTATCCGTCTGAGTAATGGGAATTTGGTCTGTGCGTAATTGTAGAAAATAATGTCACAATATTAACTATATATGGCCCTAAAATAGGCTTCATTTTCTTTATGAAAAATAAAAAAATTTGGGTGAAATTTTGTGAGATTTACCATATTAAAGGGTTAGTTCACACATCAATGAAAATGAGCCCATGATTTACTCACCCTTTTTTGGGGTGAACCATCCCTTTAAGCCATTTCAACCTAAGATCAAAGTGTTATAATTTAGGATCAAGAAATAAAAATTATGATGAGGACATTTTTCTCACTGGTTACCTGATTAGCCTTCATATATGTTGACTGAGTCCAGTCATCAAAGTCAACGATGGCAAAGTTAAAATGCTATAGTGCTTTATGTAGAGTGAATTGTGTTAGTATAAGCTCATGACAGTTGTTTCAGGAAACCCGGCTGGGGCAATTTAGATCATGACCTCCACTTTTATCTATGTTTTCAAACCTTTTTTCTCCCCTTGTACTCTTTTATGGCATCACAGGATTGTTTTTTTACCTTTTAGAGCTGTCGTACACCCTCAAAGTGTGGATCTGTGATCGACTAGGAGTCCTGGAGCGCCCTACCCCTCCCCTAACGTCTAACCCTCTCCTGCCCCTTCCCTGTCCCTGCCACCTTCCATATTTTTCATTCATCAGGTATATCTAAAGACTTTACAGAAGCCAGCACTAACTGAATGTGGACCTTTTGACTGAGTACTAACAGCTGATCTGGATGCTGTATGTGTAATCTGAATGGTCGGCGAGCTATGGCACTGCGGAATGCATTTGTGCATGACACAACAGTTATGCACAATTACACCCTCCCCTCACAAAATAAACTAACCCAGCTCTTCTTTTGAATGTGAGATATACACGCTGCTAATATTGTTAAAAAATATGCAGATTTTTCTTTCCCGTTATAAGGTGACAGTTTTGCTGAATGTACAAAGTGTGAAATATGTTGAAACTATCAGCTTTGATATAAAAAAATTAAGGAAGCAACTAATATAGTACCATCATGAGTCTAATAGATGAGTCTAAACCAATAAAACATAATTTGTATTCTATGGTCATATTTGGAAGCTGGAACAGTGAACAGTGTAATCATTATAAGATCTTGAAGGGGATTATTTTGCAATTATGACTGGGCAACTGTACATACTGAAGCATTATAATAAAAAAACATTCTGTTTTATTATGCAGCTGTTTATGAAAAAGAAAATGATCACAAACCAAAAATAAGCAAGTGAGCGAGTGAATGCGTGAGTGAGTGCATGAGTGAGCGAGTGAGTGAATGTGTGAGTGAGTGAGTGAGCTAGTGAGTGAATAAGCGAGTGAATGAGTGAATGTGCGAGTGACCGAGCTAGTGAGTGAGCAAGTGAAGAGTAGGGGAATGAGCGAGCTAATGAGTGAGTGAGTGATTGAGCGAGTGAGTAAATAAACGAGTGAGTGAATGAGCGAGTGAGTGAATGAGCGAGTGAGTGAATGTGCGAGTGAATAGTAAGTGAATGAGCGTGTGAGTGAGTGAATATGCGAGCAAATGTGCGAGTGAGCGAGTGAATACTAAGTGAATGAACGTGTGAGTGAGCTAGTGAGTAAATGAACGAGTGAATGAATGAGTGAGTGAGTGAATGTGCGAGCAAATGTGCGAGTGAGCAAGTGGTGAGCGAGTGAGTGAATCTGCGAGCGAATGAGCGAGCTAGTGAGTGAGTGAGTGAATCTGCGAGTGAGTGAATCTGCGAGTAAGTGAAAGAGCAAGTGAGTGAGTGTGCGAGTGAAGAGTGAGTGATTGAGTGTGCGAGTGAATGAGTGAGCGAGTGAGTAAATGTGCGAGTGAGTGAATGAGCAAGTGAACGAGTGAGTGAGCGAGTGAAGAGTGAGTGAATGAACGAGTGAGTGATTGAGTGAGTGAATCTACGAGTGAGTAAATGAGCAAGTGAGCGAGCTAGTGAGTGAAGAGTGAGTGAGTGAGCAAGCGAGCGAGTGAATGAGCGAGTGAGTGAATCTGTGAGCGAGTGAGTATGTGTGCGAGTGAGTGAGTGAGTGAGTGAGTGAGTGAGTGAGTGAATGTGCGAGTGAGTGAATGAGTGAGTGAATGTGCAAGCAAATGTGCGAGTGAGCAAGTGGTGAGTGAGTGAGCGAGCGAGTGAGTGAATGAGCGAGCGAGTGAGTGAATGAGTGAGTGAGCGACCGAGTGAGTGAACAAGTGAGTGAGTGAGCGTGCAAGTGAGCGAGTGAAGAGTGAGTGAGTGAGCGAGTGAGTGAGTGAATCTGCGAGTGAATGAGTGAGAAAGTGAGTGAATGAGCAAGTGAACAAGTGAGTGAGTTAGTGAAGAGTGAGTGATTGAGTGAGTGAATCTACGAGTGAGTGAATGAGCAAGTGAGCGAGCGAGCTAGCGAGTGAGTGAGTGAGTGAGTGAGTGAGTGAGTGAGTGAGTGAGTGAGTGAATCTGCGAGTGAGTGAATCTGCGAGTGAGTGTGCGAGTAAATGAGTGAGCTAGTGAGTAAATGTGCGATTGAGTGAAAGAGCAAGTGAGTGAGTGTGCAAGTGAGCGAGTGAAGAGTGAGTGAGTGAATCTGCGAGTGAGTGTGTGAGTGAATGAGTGAGCGAGTGAGTAAATGTGGTAGTTAGTGAATGAGCAAGTGAACGAGTGAGTGAGCGAGTGAAGAGTGAGCGATTGAAGAGTGAGTGAGTGAATGAACGAGTGAGTAAATGAGCAAGTGAGCGAGCTAGTGAGTGAAAAGTGAGTGAATGAGCGAGTGAGCGAGTGAGCAAGCGAGCGGGTGAATGAGCGAGTGAGTGAATCTGTGAGCGAGTGAGTATGTGTGCGAGTGAGTGAGTGAGTGTGCGAGCAAATGTGCGAGTGAGCAAGTGGTGAGTGAGTGAGTGAGTGAGTGAGTGAGTGAGTGAGTGAGTGAGTGAGTGAGTGAGTGAGTGAGTGAGTGAGCTAGCGAGTGAGTGAGTGAGTGAGTGAGTGAGTGAGTGAGTGAGTGAGTGAGTGAGTGAGTGAGTGAGTGAGTGAGTGAGTGAGTGAGTGAGCGACCGAGTGAGTGAATCTGCGAGTAAGTGAAAGAGCAAGTGAGCGAGTGAACAAGTGAGTGAGTGAGTAAGTGATTGAGTGAGTGAATCTACGAGTGAGTGAATGAGCAAGTGAGCGAAGAGTGAGAGAATGAGCAAGCGAGTGAATCTGTGAGCGAGTGAGTATGTGTGCAAGTGAGTGTGCGATTGAGTGAATGTGCAAGTGAGTAAATGTTCGTGTGAGTGTGCGAGTGAGTGAATGTTCGTGGGAGTGAGCAAGGGAAGAATAAGTGAATGAGTGAGTGAGTGAGCGAGTGAATTAATGAGAGAGCGAGTGAATGAGTGAGCGAATAAAAAAGTAAATAAATAAATAAAATATTTAGCTGTTAAAATGATTAAGCTATTTAATAAGTTAAAAGTACTTGATAATCTATGACCTACAAAGGAGACTTTAGATTTGTATTAGATGCTTTGTCCCATTAGTAATAGGCATAGAGATATTCACTCACACTTGATCAGATAACCATAACATATTTCACACACAGTACAGTTTATTTATCCTCTGAAGGTTAGATTATTCTAACCTTGCTCTTCCCTGCACTCCTCTTTCATAGCAGCATGGAAAATCCCTCCTTTACCCTTTATCCCCTGTAACCTCACCTGTCACAAATGGAAAGAAGATTGCTAGGTTTTGTCACTGTGTACTTTTAACAGGTCAGAAGAGCTTCTGGGGATGTTGCCGGGCAGTAATCGGCGCTGATTGAACATGCTGTGTTGTTTGCACACACCCTTTCATGTACAGAGCTGCGACCCATAAGCCCTTTATTGATCATGCGAAGCTCCGTGGCTGTGCTTAGTCTGGCTGATTGACATGATGCTTCACTTCTGTTTTTGCTTTACCTGAAGGGGTGAAGCAAATGACACAAACCTGATTGATGACGACATTTTACTCTTGTTTTCAGTGCTTAAAGGGATAGTTTGCCCAAAAATGAAGATAATGTCATCATTTACTCACCCTCATGTCATTTCAAACCCATATGCTGTTTTTTGTTTGTTTTTTTAAAGGAACATTTCTGAAGTGCATATCAAAACCATGCAACAACAGTTTGTAGTGAACAGACACATCTATATTCCAAGTTTTCTGAAGTCATATGATAACTTTGTTGGATGAACAGACTAAAATGTAATCCTTTAAAGAAACAGCCTATGGTTTTAGAATGACTTAATAGAATAATTTTGGGATGTACTGTTCCTTAACTGTTCTTTTGCTCAGTTTTTATAAGACAACAAACAAGTGTACATATTCTCAAGGTGTGAACACAGTAAGGGGCCATTCACACAGAACGCGATTTTGCGTTTAAAGTCTGCATGAACGGAATTTGATATAGTCTTTTCTTCCCTATATCATGGTGTATATCCGAGTGAAACTGGAAAAATGTTTCATTGTGTCATTTGTGAGACGATGCAGTAGATGCAGGATGTAAGCGCAACAGTCAAACATATGTTTACAAAGAAAAAACTACGGAAAAGCAGCGCAGTGAATGCAAAAACTCGAACAGTGTGAATGGCCCCTAATTCTCAAGTGCCCAAGTAAGACAGTAATCTTAGCGTTTAGATCAGATACTACAGGATTAGAAGGGATCTCTGTCTTTGGTGCTCCTGGAGACTGATGATCTTTTATAAGCTGATATAAAAAGAGGGTCTATCAGTCCAGGGACTCTTTGTTGAGTGTTAAGACCAGCTAAAAGCTGTGACCTAAAAAGTTTTTAATGGAATTATTTCACCCAAAAATGAAAATGTTCTTATCATCTAATGCAGTCCCAAATCCATACTGCGTGACTGTATGCGTGTCACAAAAAGTAGTTATCTAACAGCATGTCCAAGCTGTTTTACAATGAAAGTCAATGGTTTCACGGCTGTCCCTGGTCCCCATCAGCTTTGATTGCATGTAAGAAAAAAAAGCAGCTTGGACATTCTTCTTAATATCTCCTTTTGTGCTCCACTCAAGAAAGTAAGTCAACTTGAGGGTGAGTAAATGATAGCTGAGTTTTCTTTTTTGGGTGAACAATCCCTTTAACAATGATTGATGGTTGCTCTCATTCTGTCAGTGTTCATCCTTTGCTGAGTTTCCACTCACCTTCTGCTCTTTCTTCTCTCTTTCTCAGCATATGCGAGAGGCTGCAGAGAGGAGGCAGCAGCTAGAATTAGAGCATGAACAAGCCTTGGCCGTCCTCAGTGCCAAGCAGCAGGAGATTGACCTTCTGCAGAAGGTGAGAGGTCAGGGTTTGCAACCACACCAAACCATAGGATCGAGCTCAAGCACAGACTAGAGAGTACAAGACCTTGTGTCATGCCTAAGGCCTCTGGTGTCTGATTAAACACATTGATTAAACTCATCAATTGAGACCGGATTCTGGTGATAGACGGTTTTACATGGTTTCAGTCTGGTCAAAGCTGGTTTAGATGGTTAATCAGCTGATGGGGGTTTTTGTCAGATGATTTTGGGCTGGTAATAGGGTATTTCTTTAACTGTATGTGTGTTTAATATGTATATTTGCTTATAATTTTAAACTACAATAACATGACTGGAAAATTGACTCCTTTGTTTTGCTAAGGCTGATTTCAATTTTTTTTTACGTTTTGCATCATAGACCCTTTTCACATTTCCGGGTTTCTCGGAGCGTTTGTCCCAACACAACCAAAAATTTTAAATATTAAAATTTGTTATTTATGCTCTTTGTTTAGATTCTAATATTTATAAATGTGTATCATATTTTTATGATGGATTTTCATCAATACAATAACAATCTATACATAGAAGGTATTTTGAAAAGATCAACGATTAAGCGTGGTAAAAGGTTTCCAAGATAGTTTTAATGTGACTTTCATGTAATAAAAAAGAAAGAAGTTAGGTTTAATTAAAAATCAACCCCCGTGACCAAAAATTGCCCGAAGTTGAAGAAACTCCCAATAATAAAATCCAGCTGTCAAAGTGCTCCTAATGAAGAGAGATGTTTAATGAAAAGGTGTTTCAGCAGTTTCAGGTAACTTGCTGAAATATTCCACTTATTTCTCTTTTGAATGAAGAGAAAAGTGCTGCTGTCTCACCGCCCAGAGTAAATTACTCTCTAATGAAATGGCAGAGCAGGTGATCAAACCTGACATTTTTTTCAGAATGCGAGAACATTGTCACCCGCTAACACGTTTGAGTTATTGTCTGTCTTTATTGAATGGAGCACCGTGATTACAGAGGAGCATAAACAAAGAGGAAATGACACACACATGCACATGCACACACACACATACTCATCAGAAGTCAAGACATTAAGAACGCAGTTCTGTTGTTCTAAAGGTCTATCTCCATACATGTTTCTGAAATGTTTTTACATGTTGTGATGCTGCAAAGGCTGACACTCAAACAGATGTTCCTCTATTCATGTGGAACTGAAGGCTGTTTTGCACAGCTGCTGAGAGTTACAATAAATGACCCTACAATGCACTGCATCGCATCAAAATTCTGTGTTGCCTAAAGCTTATTCAACCAAACCGAAAAAGAATATTTTCAGTTTTCAGATGTATGCATTTATATCTAGTATATGACAAAGTTCCATCCAACTGAACTAATTAAATTATATTATATATTATGAATTCTGAATAAATATTGTAAAAAGTAAATAGTGTATTATAAAAAGAAAAGTGTTGCTTTTAAATAAAAAAAAATAGTAAAAGGCAAAGCAACTACATTTGCGTTGGCAATAATCGAAGAAAATGATATGTCTATAATAATAATAATAAACTTTATTTATATAGCACTTTTCAGGCATATAATGTAGTTCAAAGTGCTTTACATAAAAAAATCATGTTTAATAAAAACATATACATCAAACATAAGAAATTAAAAAAAGGTCAACAGAATAAAATACCAAACATATGATAATAAAAAAAAAACACAACATATCTGACAGGAAATACAAAAAAATAGGACATCATTGATTATAAGCATAATTTGGAGTTGGCCTAACTAATTAAATGCCAAGATAAAAATATACGTTTTTAGCTTACTTTTAAAAATACTAAGTGTACTAGCTTTCCTAATATCTGATGGTAGTGTGTTTCATAGTTTTGCAAAGGCTGCATCACCGATTTTCCTTTGTCGATAACTGGTAACCTCCAATAAACCTGCACTACATGATCTTAGGGTTCTTGATGGAATATAATTAACAAAATAACTGGCAATATAGTTAGGTCCTTGTCTGTTAAGAGCTTTGTATGTGATGAGGAGGACTTCAAAATCTATTCTAAGTTTGATTGGAAGCCAGTAAAATTTTGCAAAGTTAAAGATATTTAAATAAATATAATTAAAACCATTTGTTTAAATATTAGGTAACACTTTACAATAAGGTTTCAATAGTTGACTACATTAGTAGTCATGAACTAATAATGAACTGCACAGCAGCATTTATTACTAACATTTACTAATATAGTAACTTATATACTAATATTATTATTAAAATCAAAAGTTATATTTGTTAACATTAGTTAATGCACTGTGAGCTAACATGAACAAGCAATGGACAGCTGGATTTTTATTTAACTAACATTAACAGATTAACAAATACAACAAAAGTAACAAATGTATTGCTCATGGTAGTTAATAAAATAACTAATCTTAACAAATGAAACCTTATTGTTACCAAATATTACTTTTGCCAGAAGTTTTGTTTTCTTTCTGTTTACTAGATTAATCCCAAATATTTCTATATTTACAAATAAAAATACTTTATTTGTTCATAAACTTAATGTCCCCCAGTTCTTTAGCCTGTTTGTGTCATATGTCAAGAATCAATACTTAAATACTTAAAGGGATAGTTCACCCAAAAATGAAAATTAGCCCATGATTTACTCACCCTCAAGTCATCCTAGGTGTATATGGCAGTTCTTTCAGACAAATACAATCAGAATTATATTTATTTTTTAAAATGTCCTGGCTCTTCCAAGCATTATAATGGCAGTAAAAGGCACCCCAAAATTTGAAGCCCAAAAAAGTGTGTCCATCCACAGTAAAAGTAATCCACACGGCTCCGGGGGTTTAATAAAGTCCTTCTGAAGCGAATTGATGGGTTTTTGTAGGAAAAATGTAACACGTTATAAAGTAAAATATCTAGCTCCCGGTGGACCGCCGTCAGTATTCAACTTATGGAAAAAGCATAACTGGCGTGACGATGATGATGCGTTTTGAACTGCAAGAGGCATCTTCATAAATTGAATATGTAGGCGGTCTGCTGGAAGCTAGATATATTACTTTATAAAGTTTTAAATATGGATATTTTTCTTACACAAAACCATCGATTCGCTTCAGAAGGCCTTTATAAACCTCCTGGAGCCGTGTGGATTTATTTTTATAATAGATAGATGCACTTTTTTGGGCTTCGAACTTTGGGCTGCTATTCACTGGCATTATAAAGCTTGGACATTTTTTAATATAACTCCTATTGTATTCGTCTGAAAAAGAATGTCATATACACCTAGGGTGGCTTGAGGGTGAGTAAATCATGGGGTAATTTTAATTTTTTGGTGAACTATCCCTTTAAAAAAAAAAAAAAAACACCCAGAAAGCATTAAAATCCCAACACTGGACTGTTCTGAACTGGGAAGCAATACATTTGGATCTAAATACCTTTGAAAATGCAAATCTGAGATTTGGAGCAGCTTGCAAAAGATAGGCTGATCTGCCAGTATATGTAGGAACATTTAGGAATATGTCTGGCCTTGACTTTTATTAAGAGCATGTCAGTGACTGATTTGGTATTAATGATGTTTGTATATTATTTTTATGTTGTTTATAGGCTCAGGTTGAGGCTAAGAAGGAACATGAAGGTGCCGTCCATCTGTTAGAGGTGAGTAACGATGTCTACTCATGAATGTTGGTGCATGTGTATGTGAGTGTGCATATAAGCATGCATTTTAAATCGTATCTTGGCTGACCTTTAAAGTACAGCACATTCCACATGCGTCATCATGTATTTTCTCATATTAGCCAAAAATCTGGCTACCATATGAGTCACATCTTAACGTACACTTTTTTATTTTGAGTTATTCAGACAAATGTGTTAAATAAACTAATATTGTGTAAATATCCTCGCTGATTAGTTTCATTATTTCATGTTTTAAACTAATGTACATCTCTCTGATGCACATTTTATGATTTATGTAAGATATTCTGCTTTATTCTTTTCATTCATTGCTGCCATTAATTGGCAATTAAGGGAAAATGTGGTGGGGTGGGGGGACTGTTCTCATGTTGGGTCTTTGTGACTTCTGAAAATGAAGAAATGCTTGTGTGTGCAACTGATTTGTTTGGTTTCTTACATCTCTTGTCACTATGTTACTGGTCTTTTTTTGTTTGTTTTTGTTTTTGTTTTTTGCATATGCAGAATCACTTGGACAGCATGCAGGTATTTTCGAGTTACTTCTCCTCAAAGTTCTCCCTCTCTTCCCCGTGTGACTCATTGGGGTAGTTCCTGTCACCTCGTTTAGCTGTCCTGTCAATTACCGCTCATATTCATGACTGATCTGTAAACATTTGATCAATATCTTTGATCTATCTCGCCATAGATCAAATTATTGAACCGTTTTAGTACAAACCATCAATTTTCATAATCATTTTATACATACCTGACAAAAGTTGTTTATGTGTTTTATAAATGTTTAAAGTATAAAAACAAGGTCACATTTTGCCCATTTTTGTCTTTAAAGCCAAACAACTGCTTTTTATTGTATATATATATATATATATACACTCACCTAAAGGATTATTAGGAACACCATACTAATACTGTGTTTGACCCCCTTTCGCCTTCAGAACTGCCTTAATTCTACATGGCATTGATTCAACAAGGTGCTGAAAGCATTCTTTAGAAATGTTGGCCCATATTGATAGGATAGCATCTTGCAGTTGATGGAGCACGAAGCTCCCGTTCCACCACATCCCAAAGATGCTCTATTGGGTTGAGATCTGGTGACTGTGGGGGCCATTTTAGTACAGTGAACTCATTGTCATGTTCAAGAAACCAATTTGAAATGATTCGAGCTTTGTGACATGGTGCATTATCCTGCTGGAAGTAGCCATCAGAGGATGGGTACATGGTGGTCATAAAGGGATGGACATGGTCAGAAACAATGCTCAGGTAGGCCGTGGCATTTAAACGATGCCCAATTGGCACTAAGGGGCCTAAAGTGTGCCAAGAAAACATCCTACAACACCATTACACCACCACCACCAGCCTGCACAGTGGTAACAAGGCATGATGGATCCATGTTCTCATTCTGTTTACGCCAAATTCTGACTCTACCATCTGAATGTCTCAACAGAAATCGAGACTCATCAGATCAGGCAACATTTTTCCAGTCTTCAACTGTCCAATTTTGGTGAGCTTGTGCAAATTGTAGCCTCTTTTTCCTATTTGTAGAGGAGATGAGTGGTACCCGGTGGGGTCTTCTGCTGTTGTAGCCCATCCGCCTCAAGGTTGTGCGTGTTGTGGCTTCACAAATGCTTTGCTGCATACCTCGGTTGTAACGAGTGGTTATTTCAGTCAAAGTTGCTCTTCTATCAGCTTGAATCAGTCGGCCCATTCTCCTCTGACCTCTAGCATCAACAAGGCATTTTCGGCCACAGGACTGCCGCATGCTGGATGTTTTTCCCTTTTCACACCATTCTTTGTAAACCCTAGAAATGGTTGTGCGTGAAAATCCCAGTAACTGAGCAGATTGTGAAATACTCAGACCGGCCCGTCTGGCACCAACAACCATGCCACGCTCAAAATTGCTTAAATCACCTTTCTTTCCCATTCTGACATTCAGTTTGGAGTACAGGAGATTGTCTTGACCAAGACCACACCCCTAAATGCATTGAAGCAACTGCCATGTAATTGGTTGATTAGATAATTGCATTAATGAGAAATTGAACAGGTGTTCCTAATAATCCTTTAGGTGAGTGTATGTGTATATATATATATATATATATATATATATAGTGCTGTCAAATATGAAGGGCCAAATTACAAAAAATTTAATAAATGCTGAAATATATAAATAAAACATTAAATTAATTAATTAATTAATTATTAATTATGCATTTAAAATCGTTGAATGCATAATTATATTTATTTATTTATTTATTTATATATATATATATATAATATAATGGTTATGGTTGTCTGCCCGTCACTCAACCATAGTGGGCGTCACCTTTCAAACTCGATTTATTTACTCTGTCTTTCTAGTTTAGGCGCCTTTTTTTGTTTAGCTATGGCTGATCGTTGTACAGTAATAGATGTTTTCTTTTTGCACAATATGTAATTCTGCTGTTTTTACACAAACAAAAGCTTTTCGCCTGCAACAAGATCTCTCACTGTTTTACAGCTGCCTGACACCCAGATTGATGCAAGAGAGCAAACCAGATATTTAATTCAACATTTATTTAATTATTTATTTGTATTATTTATATTATTTAACTATGCATTTAACAATTTATTTATATATTTCAACATTTATTTAATGATTTAATTTTGAGTAATTTTGCCCTCCATAGTCAAATGATTAATCGCGATTAATCGCATCCAAAATAAAAGTGTGTTTACATAGCATATTTGTGCATACTGTGTAAAATGATGATGATATATATAAATACACACAGATGCATGTTTATATTTAAAGGGTTACTTCAGTGATTTAGCATTAAGCTTTGTATTTAAACTGGGTCATTTATGCAATAGAAATGTGAAATTATTTTTTAATTTGGTGCCTTCTAGACTGAGAAAAGACAGAAAATATATTTTTGTCTCATGTGGATGAAAGACAACAACTCCCAGAATGCACTTGCTTCGCTGCCCTACGAGGCCACTCTGTACACCGTCGTTTTGATCTTCATAGTAATACAATAATTTCGTTCAGTTAGAGAATAAACACTACAATTAAAAACTGAACGTGTCTTTTCAATAAAGTGTGAGTGAGCCGAACGAAAGTCACGGCACAGACCCAGCAGTGTCAGATTTCATTCATCACGAAGAGCTGAGCAGAGCTGAGGTAACATTAAGCGCTAGTCTGGCACGTTTTCAGATCGCACATGGAAGCTAAACTATCACAGGAATTCATTGAAAAGTTGAAACACTCACTTCACTCTGCACCGCCCTCCGTTATTATAATTGTCCGTTCGGCCGGCTGTGTCTTACATTCTGTGCGTGAGATCTCTCCCCTATGGGCGGGTTGATAACATGTGGAACAGCTCCATCTAGTGGCTGTAGTCTTTAGCCAAAAAATCCTCTGATGACGCAAAATGATGATATTTGCATCATCGGAGGATTTTTTCCTGAAATAAAATGCATAATTCTCTCGTCTCAGGGGGATATGAGGGGGGAAAGTACCATAATTTGAATATACTACCGGGTTTCTACTGATACAAAGCCTAATGCTAAATCACTGAAGTAACCCTTTAAGAAAATTTGTTAGATTTATGTATAAAATATTTGTATTTACATTTGTGGTCAGAATGATTGGCACCCCTGGTAAATATAATCAAATATGGCTGTAAAAAATTAAAAAAAATTATCCTTTTGATCTTTTATTAAAAAATTCACTAAAATCTAACCTTTCATTGAAGTAAAAGAATTGAAAGTGGGGGGTAAGTCACATTATGAAAAAAAATTAATGGCACCCTTTTATTAAAAACTTTTGGCAACCTCCCTTTGCCAAGATAACAGCTCTGAGTTCTCCTATAATGCCTGATGAGTTTGGAGAATACCTGACAAGAGATCAGAGACCATTCCTCCATACAGAATCTCTCCAGATCCTTCAGATTCCCAACTCCATGGTGCTTTTTCAGTTCACCCCACTCATTTTCTATAGGGTTCAGGTCAGGGAACTGGGATGGTCATGGAAGAAGCTTCATTTTGTGCTCAGTGACACATTTGTGTGTCGATTTTGATGTTTGTTTTGGATCGTTGTCCTGATGGAAGATCTAACCACGGCCCATAATAAGATTTCTAGCAGAGGCCGTTAGGTTTTGATTTGTTTTATCTGTTGTTATTTGCTAGAATACCATGTATCTGAACAAGATGTCCAGGACCTCCAGCAGGAGATCCAGCGGTATTTTTTGGGTACTTTTTATCCCTGTTTGCACCAAAGCCATCTTGTGGGTCCAAAAAGCTCTTTTTATAGTTTCATCTGACGACAGAACCTGGTCTCTTTTGAATTTCCAGTCGTGTCTGACAACTGAATATGCTGGAGTTTGTTTTTGGATGAGCAAGATAGATTTTTCTTGAATCCCTCCCGAACAACATGTGGGGATGTAGGGGGTGTTTGATAAAAAAAAAAAAATCTTGGCTTTCCGACCCCAAGACTCAACTAATCTCTGCGATTCTCCATCTGTGATCCTTGGAGAGTCTTTGGCTCTATCCTCCTATATTCCATTAAGATAATATAGACACACATCCTCTTCTAGGCAGATTCATAACATCTTTAGTTGATTGGAACTTCTTCATTATTGTCCTGATGGTGGAATGAGGATTTTCAATGCTTTAGCTATTTTCCTACAGCCACTTTCTATTTTGTGAAGCTCAACAATCTTTTGCTGCACATCAGAATTGTATTCTTGGGTTTTACTCATTGTGATGATGATTAAGGGAATTTGGCCGTTGTGTTTCCTCATATTTATACTCATGTGAAACAAGACATCATAGCTAGACAACTTCATGTTCCTAGTCACCCTGGTGTGCTAAAAAGTGTTAATATTAATGGGAATATACTTCTGTGATATTTTACTCATAAAAATTCTAGGGCCAATAATTGTGTCCAACGTGTTTTGGAGAAAAACATTTATTTTATAATGTGATTTTCCCCTGACTTTTCTTTTTTTTTTAATTTTGCAATTTTTTTCAATGATAAATCAAAAGGATAAACTGCAGATTTATTTTTACAGCCATCTTTGATCATATTTACCAGTCGTGCCAATAATTCTGACCACAACTGTATATATAATATAAATGATATAAATATATATACAGTATATACATGCAAATATTTCTAAAATATATGCATGTATGTGTGTTTATTCAAATATATATAATAATTATACACAGTACACACACACACACACACATATATTATGTAAACATAAACTTTTATTTTGGATGCGATTAATCACGCTTAATTGTTTGACAACCCTAATATATATATATATATATATATATATATATATATAAAATTAGCCACATTATTTATATATATATATATTATATATATATATATATATATATATATATATATATATATATATATATATATATATATATATATATATATATATATATATATATATGTAAGAATACATAATGTGGCTAATAATTTAATTCTAATTTAATTAACCTTAATTATTTTTAAATATATTTATATGAAATAATTATTACATTAAATAAAATAAAAAATGAACAATAAATGCATAAAAATGATGTATATGAAAATAAGCAGATCTAAATAAAATGCAATATAAAAAATATCATTATATTTAAACATTTCAATTAATTGTTTGTAACTATTATTTTAAATGTATTTGTAAAATGTAAAATAGATGGTGGCATATTCTTGTTGGCATCCAAATAGATATTTAACTAATGAAAAACAAGTTAATGAATTATCCTCTTTAAACAAAGAGTAAAAAAAGTGTCTTCCGCTCTAGATTTAAGTTTTACAGGGTTTTTTAAACCAATTTGTTTGAAACCATCCAGCTGTCCCCTCATACCTCTTGAGAGGCAGTTTTTCTTTTCTTTTTTTTTTTTTTTTTGATAGTACAGATGCTTAACAGGGGATAAATGAAGATGAGAGCAGCCTCTGTAGTTGAGGGCATGTTCATGAAAGTAAGTTCTCAGTAGTTAAAGTTTTTCATTCACTGCCTGATCCTCTCTGCTCTTCCTGTGTTGCGATGCATGTATGCTGCCTTGTGCTGAATCCTGTTAGCGCCTCATGGATATGTGCGTTTGCAGATCAGTTCAGCAACAATAAACATGACTGATGGATTGCAGACCACGACATGTCTTCCTTCTCACCACCCTTCTTTTAATTTCCTTGCCCAAAAAGCCATGTATAGCGATTTATGTCAACTTGTAACTGTGCATAAACATATTGCACAAGACAAGTTACAGCTCCATGCTGACCTGATTAAAATGCAAACTCACACCTCTAATGCAGTTAATAGTATTGATGTACAAGTATTCATGTGAGTTTTGTCAAATCATCAGGCATAAACAGCTTTTACTGTTATTTTGGCATGTGTGGTACCCTCCTCCATGTAATATTACTTCCCATCGCTAACTTCATGACCAAAAAAAAGAGATTTGTTGTACAATAACAGCTGAACATAGATTGACTCCTGTCTTTGTTTGATTCTGTTGGTGTCTGAAGCTGAGAAGTGTCCTTCGCACTAAGAACACAATGCGATTTTTGGTAGGAAAAACCTCCTTTTAGATGTGGGCCATTCTTGTAGTATTGTAGGTTGCTTACCACAGTTGGTTGAGTTCGTTGGCTCCATTCATTAGCTTTGTTCGGTTAGTTAATGTGAAGTGTAGATGTTAACAATTGTAAATGTCATTGCTGCTAGAATCTTGCTTTTTATCACAGACCAGGCAAATTGGTCTCTGTTTGTTTTTAAAGCTAGCCGTTTTTCTCTTCCTTTTCTTTCCATCCCTGTTTCTTTCCAGGCTAAAGTGAGAGAACTGGAGGAAAAATGCCGGTCACAGAGTGAGCAGTTTAACCTGCTGTCAAAAGAGTTGGAGAAGTTCAGGTTGCAGGCTGGGAAGTTAGACATCCTGAGCAGCAGTCAGCTCACAGGGAGCGACTCGCCCGGTTCACCCACCAAACCCCTCACCCTCTCCCAGCTCCTCAACGGCCTCACTGCCCCCTCCGGGAAAGGTAATGTACTGTATGCATACCGAAGAAGATCATGTGTTGACTCGTACATTTTTAACCGAGTTACATCGCAAGCAACATGATATGGTATATTTCGATTATGTGCTGGTGAAAATCCATATTTGGCATTTTACGGTTTCATTCATCTAATTCATTTACAAAATAGTAGATAAATATTGTACAAGGAATGTAAAAGAATCTTTTGGGCATCTTTTCATTGCGGTTTAAAATCAATTTGCATCGCATCTGCTTTGTTTTTTTGCACATACAGAATCACTTGGACAGCATGCAGGTATTTTCGAGTTACTTCTCCTCAAAGTTCTCCCTCTCTTCCCCGTGTGACTCATTGGGGTAGTTCCTGTCACCTCGTTTAGCTGTCCTGTCAATTACCGCTCATATTCATGACTGATCTGTAAACATTTGATCAATATCTTTGATCTATCTCGCCATAGATCAAATTATTGAACCGTTTTAGTACAAACCATCAATTTTCATAATCATTTTATACATGCCTGACAAAAGTTGCTTGTGTTTTATAAATGTTTAAAGTATAAAAACAAGGTCACATTTTGCACGTTTTTGCTTTATAGCCAAACAACAACAACTGCTTTTTAAATGGTATTTAGTTTTAAGTTGTGTCATGTTGTTAATGCAAATACATATTTCTTTTAATAAATACTTTTATTCAGCAAGGATGCATTAAATTAATCAAAAGTGAAAGTAAATTATGTTTATAATGTTACAAAAGGTTTCCAAAAAATTATTAAGCAGCACAACTGTTTTTAACATTGATGATCTTGAAGACTGTAAGACTGCTGACAATTCAGCTTTGTCATCACGGGAATACATTTCAATGGTTTTTACTGTATTTTTGATCAAATGAATGCAGCCTTGGTGATCATAAGAGACTTCTTTCAAAAACATGAAAAATCTTATCAACCCTAAACTTTTGAACAGTAGTGTAAAGTTTCTGTCCAAATCACTTTTGTATGTTTATTCATGTAAGCTATTGATTAATTATAGTTCAATTCATATTCATTCATCTTCTGTTTGCCATCTTTCATCCTTTACCTTTCCCATAAGGCAATATGAAACAATATCTAATGCTGAATAATTTGACTGATATGATCAACAGCAGTTATGATGTGCTGAGATGGAGTGAGAAGGATGGCGCTGTACACAGTAATGAAGTAATCAGTCACCTTTGTGTGTGTGTGTGTGTGTGTGTGTGTGTGTGTGTGTGTGTGTGTGTGTGTGTGTGTGTGTGTGTGTGTGTGTGTGTGTGTGTGTGTGTGTGTGTGTGTGTGTGTGTGTGTGTGTGTGTGTGTGTGTGTGTGTGTGTGTGTGTGTGTGTGTGTGTGTGTGTGTGTGTGTGTGTGTGTGTGTGTGTGTGTGTGTGTGTGTGTGTGTGTGTGTGTGTGAAGGTAATGAGGATTCGATGAGTAAGATCTCAGAGCTCATTCGGCCTCTGCAGATGACTGAGGGGGAGAAGGTAGAGCTCCTGTCTGTTAAACCCACCTTCCTGACACGCAGCACACCCTCCGGCCCACGGCGGGCCTTCCTCTCAGAGGTGCGGCCTGTCATCGCCACTGCTGTGAGTATCACAAACAAACGAATCAATCAGTGTTAGTTCATTTTACCTTTAATGTTAACCCTTCACACTTTTATTTTAGTTTAATCTTTTTAACCGAAAGTTAAATGTATAAAAAGAAGTGAGATTCTACTGAATAAAATAGTTTAGATTAGCATTTTCTGAATGAAATGCCAGTGCTTGCAAAGCCAGTACAAGAATAGTGTTAATAGGTTTTAGACTTTTGTTCTGTGTGTAAATGAAATGCAAGAATTACCCTATAAAGGCAGCTATGGATGGCTAAATAGATGCCAGAAAGAAAATAATTATAATCTAGTCTAATCACAATTATTACAATATATATATTACAAGAAAACACTGAAATTGAACACTGGATTTTTTTTTGTATATAGTCAAATTAATAGAACCGAATAGAATATAATTTATTCTAACAGATTCTAGATTCCAACAGAGCAAAGTAGTACAAAAAAGTAGTGTGTCATACCACAGTGATTTGGCCATTATGAGAATAATTACAGTATACACTGACAGACTGTGTGTGTGAGAGAGAGAGAGTGTGTGGGTGTGAATAGTCCAATCTGTCTGCTCAGACTGTGCTCCGTTGGTGTTATTGGCTTAATCGCCCACATTATCAGATTGCACATAGGAATTTGCTCTCAATTAATTCAGATTTCAGTTTTTGCCTTATCAAAAAATCTAAACATTTATTCTCTTTACAACCCATTGATTTGTCATTGACATTCTTAGGCTTTGTTCACACTGCACACAATCAGATTTTTTTTTTTTTCAGATTGGTATTTTTATCACCGAACCTAAATATGCCAAACCTAAAGGCAAGGGAATACGTTTATAACCTGATTGGTAGGCTTTTATGATGTTTTGCCTATTTTGAGACAGAATTTACCAAACATCCAAAACAATGCTGTATTAGCCTACATATGATGGCATTTTGACCAGCTGAGAACATGAGAAAAGTTTATAAAATGTGTAAAGGAGTCAAAACAGTGGCAAGAATCCCTCCGTCACACACACAAACGATGGTATGCGTGAGCAAAAAGGCATTCTGTCCTTTTTAGGGTCTCACCTTCTTGTTTTTAGTCCGTTTACATGTCTTTGGTCCATGTTGCATTCATATTTCATTAGAACTGCACCAGAGTTTGATTGGAAGAGGACCAAGACCCTTTTTTTCAGCGGCCTCTGTCCACTGGTTTGGTGCGCACCAGGGTTTGGATGGCAGCGATTGCACTTATATTCAAATGAACCGCACTAACAGAGCAAATCGAACTAAACCTGCCAAGTGTGAACACACCCTGAGAGTTCCAATGGCATAGCAAGTCAGCCCTTGGCCAAATGCAAAAAAATGTTAACGGACCCCCTCGGTAGAAATCGCAAGCTGGGGGTACCCTGCATACCCAGACGCTACGCCACTAGAGAGTTCACAGTGTCATTTTGCAGTTTGATTAAATATGATCTGCTTCCTAAAGTGTCACCAGTATCTACATCAGCACAATGCCAAAAGACATGTCCTCAATTATGAAAAGCAACTGTTTTGAAATCCAATATGACCAATTAGACTGGAAAATCACATGTAATCAGATTTGAAACATATGAATGTGGTTTGGATCAGGTTTGTAACACTGAATTTCATATGATTTGTTGCTGTTCAGACTACACAAAAACCAAATGGATTTAAATCATAAATGCCAAAAATCGGTCTAAACAAAGCTTTAACCCTCCTGTGCTGGTAAGGCTTAGCATGCTGCTTTATAGCAGCAATACTGTAAGCCAGTAAAGCTGACTATTAACTCATCTATCCGCTTTTCCTCTCTCTTTTAGATGGACAAAGAGCTTGGCTCGTCCCCCAGGTCTAAGTCCAGATACACAGGCAAAGTGCGACTGTGTGTTGCCCGCTACAAGTGAGTGGATCCACTACAGCTGTTGTAACGTGTTACCATATGTTACAATTGGACCTTTGCTGTAATAATAGGTTATAGCGTGTCATTAGCTGTAATGATTTGTTATATCATGCCATTAGCTGTAATGATTACTTGTAGAATAGCATTAGTCACTGTATTAGGTCTGCCTTCAAGAAATATTCTGGGTTAAGTACAAGTTAAGCGTATCAACAACATCTGTGCACACAATCAATTACCACAGACAAGAAATTTGGCTCATCTACCAAGTATAGCTGATAAACATTTAAAATACGCTGTCATACAATAATAGAAAAAGTTTAGCAAAAAAACAAGCTTGACATTTCTGCTTTCAAACCCTCCAGTCAGTTTGCCCAAGGGCTTCCATTGCTCCACTAACATAACCAGATGGTTTTAACAAAAATAATGAAAAGTAATGTTTCAAACAGGTTTCGGCCCACTGCCGGGCCGGGCTGGCCGGGATGCCCGAATAAACCAAGAAATGTTTTGGAGCTGCCACAGAGAACTACAGTGTTTAACATTTTAGGCAAATCAACCTACAAGTTGCTTATTAATATCAGCATTTTGCACTAATAGTTTAACATAAAAAACATATACATTTCTCCTTTAGGTTTTATGTAATCAAGAATGTACCTTTCGATATAGGGTTTAATAAAAAAAATAAATCATGAATTGATTTCAGCGTGTCCTCTATGCAGTTATAACCCTTACGATGGCCCCAATGAGCATCCTGAAGCAGAGCTCCCCTTGGTGGCTGGGAAGTACCTGTATGTTTATGGGACCATGGATGAGGACGGCTTCTATGAGGGTATGTCACAATACAGGACTACTTCAGAGTGGTTATATACTACCATTCAGTTTGAGAAGTTTTGAGAAGAAGAGAACGTAGTCTCTTCAAGGTTGTCTGTTCAACAAGGCTTCATTTATTTGATCAAATATACAGTAAAACAGTAATATTGTGACATATTATTGCAATTTAAAATAACTATTTTCTATTTGAATATATTAAAAAATAAATATAATTTATTACTGTGATGGCATTATTTTAGTCGTCAGTGTTACATGCTCGGTCTTTCTAATATGATGATTTATTGCTTAAAAAACATTTCCCATTATTATCAATGTTGAAAACAGTTGTACTGCTTAATATTTTTGTGGAAGCTGTGATTTTTTTTTCAGGGTTCTTTAATAAATAAATAAAATTATTTGAATTAGTAACCTTTTGTAACATTTGAAGGGCCCTATCATACACCCGGCGCAATGCAAAGCACATGTTTTTTGCTAGTTTCAGCCCGACGCAGTTATCATTTTCACGTCCAGCACCACATTGTTTAAATAGCAAATGCACGTCCATCTGTTCGCCCATGGGCATGCTGGTCTGAAAACGAGGTGTGTTTAGGTGCATTTTTGGCGTGTTGCTATTTTGAGGCAACTGAAAACGACTTCTCAGTCATTAACGTGTTAATAAAAGGGGACATTAGTAAGATACGCCTACAAGCAGGTGCACAACGTGCATACACTCAGCTTATTACATACAGGGACGCGCAGCAGCTCACAAACATTTTAAAATATAAAAAATAAAAGGATTCCTCTCTGGAGAAGCGTTCAGTGTAAATAGCGAATCCGCCATGGTGCAAGCGAGGGAATGGAAGAAGAGACTTTGATTGCTTTATTGCACGTTACACATAAAACACACCCATGACTCATTAAGCGACTAGGTACAACCCTTTTAGGTCATGCGCCTGGCGCGCCGACCATTTTTCTGTCATTAAACTAGCTAAAATGGATTCGCTTTAGACCATGCGCTCAGATAGTTAAAATAGGGCCAAATATGTCTACTGTCACTTTTGATCAATTTAATGAATCTGTGCTGAATAAAAGTATTCATTTCTTTAAAAAAAAATACAATACAGTGCCAGCAGTCAAAATTGTTAAAGATCCCATGAAGACATTGACAATGAATAGTCTTTCTGCTTTTTTTCACCACTCAATGTCCTTTTCCAGGGGAGTTGATGGATGGACAGCAGGGTCTCGTTCCCTCCAACTTTGTGGACTTTGTCCAGGATGAGGAGCTTCCCTCGATTCCTCTTTTGGACCGCATCAAGGAACCGTCCTACCTCAACCACAGCCCCACCTCCATGCCGAGCAGCGCCGTGAGCACTCTCAGCACGCTGCTCTCAGAGAGGCTGGACGCCCTGGGCTCGGGTACCGGGACGGGCACCAGCAGCAGCAGTGGGGTGAGCAGCCTGGGCATGAGCATGGGGCTGGGCATGGACTTTCTGGGACCCTGCAGCAACGGCACAGGCACGCTGGACGTGAACATCGATGAGATCGGAGAAGACATCGTGCCTTACCCCCGCCGCATTACCTTGATCAAGCAGCTGGCCAAGAGTGTCATTATAAGCTGGGACCCTCCGGTGGTTTTGCCTGGGTGGACGCCCATCAGCGGCTACAACGTCCTGGTGGATCAGGAGGTGCGCATGAGCGTGCCCTTCGGCGGCCGCACCAAGTCTTTGATTGAAAAGCTGAACCTGGCCTCCTGTACTCACCGCATCTCCATCCAGAGCATGACGGAGCGGGGGCTCTCCGATCCGCTGCGCTGCACACTGCTGGTGGGGAAAGATGTGGTGGTGGCACCCTATTACCTTCGTGTGGAGAATATCACACAAGTATCGGCTGAACTCACCTGGATGCCGAGCAACAGTAACTACAGCCACATGATCTTCCTGAATGATGTGGAGTATGATGTAGTGAAGCCTGGAGGGTACAAATACCACTTCTACAACCTGAAGCCCATGACGGTGTATAAGATACGGGTGGTGGCCCGACCCCATCAGATGCCCTGGCAGCTTCCCCTTGAACAGAGGGAGAAGAAGGAGGTCTCAGTGGAGTTCTGCACACAGCCAGCCGGTGAGTTAGCTAACACTGAGTGCACTCTCTACATGTTAAATTCTTATTGCTAAGTGATTTTACATCTGGTTATCACTAGGGCTGTTAATCAATTGAAACATTCAGTCAGATTAATTGCATAATATTTCGTTGCGTCGCAGATCGCCATGCGTTCTTGCAAAAACGTGAAGTTGATACTTCAAGATTGAATTGCTTCAATGGTAGGAACATTTCTTATTACAGAATTTTACATACAAGTCAGGGTTCATGATTAATTGCATTGTTTTTTTGTTTGTTTTTCTCGTTTTTTTATGAAATAAACCAAAATATATAATTGTAATATGATGTGTGTAAGATGCAATTAATATGCAGTTATTTTTTATATAATATTTAAAAATACATATTGATAAATATTATAATTTTATTAAGAAATTAATACATTTTTCTAGAAAGGATGCATTAACTAGATCAAAATTGACAGTAAAGACATTTATAATGTTACAGAAGATTTCTGTTAGAAATAAATGCTGTTCCTTTGAATAATCCCTGAAAAAAAAAAAATGTGTCAACTATTAAAATGGATAATAATAAGAAATGTTACTTGAGCACCAAGTCAGCATATCAGAATGGTTTCTGAAGGATCCTATGGCATTGAAGACTTACAATGCTAAAAATTAGCTTTGACATCACAGGAATAAATTGCATTTTAAAATATATAAAAAAAATTATAATAATTAGGGCTGTCAAAAGATTAATGGCGATTAATCGCATCCAAAATAAAAGTTTGTGTTTACATAATATATGTGTGTGTACTCTGTTAATTATTATTTATATATAAATACACACACAAGCATGTATATATTTAAGAAAAACATATTATTTTTATATATAAAACATTTATATTTATATATATTATAGATTATATAAATGTATATACAGTATATACATGCAAATATTTCTTAAATATATATACATGAATGTGTGTGTATTTATATATAAATAATAATTAACAGAGTACACACACATATATTATGTAAACACAAACTTTTATTTTGGATGCGATTATTCGCGATTAATCTTTTGACAGCCCTAATAATAATATTTCTCAATATTGTTGTTTTACTATTGTATTGATCAAATAAATGCAGCCTTGGTGATCATAAGATATTTCTTCCAAAAACATTATACAAATTTACTGACCCATAACTTTTTTTGTTGTTGTTGACTTATTTCAATAAATTGATGTGTCAGCTATCACTGACCTGGATTTTTACAGTACATTTTTATCAAGATTTTTCTCAAGTCTTGTCACCACCATGCCTATGTGTTGTCTGTGTTTGCTAGGCTATTGCTAAGAGCTTTCTAAAGTGCAGTTTCTATGGTGTTGTGAAATGTTTGTGGTAGCAGTTTTCTAGAATGTTTTTTCTATCTAATTAATCCAGTTTATCCATGTTGAATCAATTAAGGCTATTCTTGGTGACCTAAATCTAAAATCTGTAAAATATTTATTGCTGCTTTTAAATATTTGTACCCCTATATTTTTTATTATTATTATTTCCAGGCCAAAAACATCTGTAGTACCATGTTTTTAGGGTATGAAATCTCAAGAATTAGGATTGCTGCTGGTACCTCGAAATGAGCACAATGATGGATCATACCCTAACTAAAATATTAAAATCAATATTTTGATCATGACAGGGACTAAAATTGACAGAAAGCCTAATCAAGGCTTATGTTTTCAGATCAAAATACATTGTATTAGTATCCTTGGTCTTTTTTATTAATGTAATTAAAGGTTTAGTTCACCCAAAAATGAAAATTAGCCCATGAATTTACTCATCCTCAAGTCATCCTAGGTGTATATGTCATTCTTCGTTCAGACGAATACAATCTTGAGTTATATTAAAAAATGTCCTGGCTCTTCCAAGCTTTATAATGGCGAGAAAATCCGTCGGTTATGTCTTAAGTGAATGTAAACAGTTGACACAGAAAACGCATGTGTAACAGTATATCGCAGGGGTTGCGAACTCCGGTCCTGAAGAGCCTCAGCCCTGAAGAGTTCAACTCCAACCCTGATAAAACTGTAGCTTTTTAGTAACACTTCAGATTTTGGTTAGCTTGTTCAGGTGTGTTTGATTAGGGTTGAAGCAAAACTATGCAGGACTGTGGCTCTCCAGGACCGACATTCGCCACCCCTGGTATGTTGGATCCGTGCAGCTCTTAAAGTGACAGCAGCCTAATATTCCTGCTGCCATCACTATAAGTCTTGACTAAATAACTTTTGTAATGTATATTTTATTCATAAAGTGCAGTGCTATTTTACATTTGATTACATTGTATGTACCTAAACACCTGACAATCTTAAAACACTGTTTATTTGTGTAAAGTGTTTACTTTAATAATGTTTGAAATGTATATTAGTTAGGCTAGTTGTTTTTTGCTATGGTATTTTAAACCATATAGTTCCTTGTGTAAGTGTTCTTTAGCCTGTTGATTTTGTTTCCCATGGTATTCAGCCACAATGAAATGTTCTGCAATAAGACTTAGAATAAATTTGAATGATATCTAAGTTAGCTTTTTTATCGTATTGGAGTCGAAATTAGGAATCAATAAGAATCAGAATCAATAAGCAGAATCATAATCGTTAAAATTCAACCCTACCGGTGAGAGAACTGATCAACTGAATGATATTTGGTCTCAATGTAGACAGAATACGTGACAGAATAACACACTAGGGTGTAGGGCCGTGCAGATTTTCGTGAATGATGCTCTTATAGTTGTGCTATCACTGTTTAGCGATGTCATTGTATGTTCCGGGAAAACTGAAGTTGTCGGTAACAGTGCCTTTTAACTGTTGTTTTGGATCCGGCAATTATTCATTTAAAAATGAAGCACTGCACCCACGTCTAGAAATGTTTGACTTTTTTCCAACTTTTAAGGGCCAATTATGAAAATATCTGTACCTAGAGCAGACTCTGATAAAATTTAACTGGAGGGAACAAGTTTGTCTTTGTAGCTCTACAAATTCCTATGAGACCAGCAATCATAATCCTTGTTCAATTATGTTCTCATCCAAATATTTTGAAGATGGATATCATAAAATTTGTGAGTTGTTTGTGGGAGTTCCTCATGTGTCAGTTAACAGTTAACATTAGGCTTGTAACCTTGATGTTTGCTATGCTGTTTCTGTTAATCAATTCACCCTGCTAAAGGAGGAGACTGGGAGTTTAGTGCTCCATAATGAGCTTCCTACCCTAGAGAGACTGTAGACAAGCACAAGCTGCCTTCATTAAAAGAACCCTATGGCATGTTAGCGTAAAAAAAACAAGAGCTGTCGGCTCTGGTTTTCACACAGCACCTATTACACAGACGTCTACCTGAGATGTTGATCAACCGAGTTGCGTTTTGCTTTTCTTCATCTCTCAACGCTGATCCCAGAGGACCCTGAAGATGCCTTGTTTTTAAGCTTTGGAGTACAGACGAATGAGAGTGGAGGAAATGAATGAATGCGTGATGAATGGAAATGGGACGAGCGTTTGCCGCAGTAGGGAAGCGGAGCGACTGAAGATGAAAAGAGGAAGAATCAGAGAGGATGTGAGAAAGGCGAGGGCGGAGGGGGATGCCCGGTATTCTGCTTCTGAGGGAGTCCTCGCTTGCTCCTTCTTTACTGTCTCCCACATTATTTCACACCGGAACACACACTGAGACGTATACACACTCGTTGCAATGCCAAGAAGCAGAGCAGACACGCATATGAGGATGCTTTCAGTGCCAGCTCATTTTTTTCCCTCTGATCCCGAGTGTGACAGCCATTGTCCAGGGAGGAAATGAAAGGCCGTCAGCATTATCATGGCTGTCTCCTGCTGTGCCGTGGCTCTCAGCAGAGCCTATGATCATTAACAGTTGCAGATTTTATTGGTATAGAATGTTAATTAATCCTAATGTTCTGTTTGGTGTTGAGAGACCTGAAGACCCATTTAATACATCATGAATCCATGGATATTCCATGACTTATTCTAGTCTTATGTGGACTAGAAGTATTGAGAACTTCACAGCATTTTACTAATCAATGGTATCAATGTATTACTAATGTTTGAGTTCTCATATACAGCAGATATGGGTAATATGCTAAGATAAATAATATTTTTTTTGTTTGATGTACATACTAGAGATTCATTTTTTTTAACCCTTAAATGCATGAATGTTTCGCCAATCATTATTACATATTCGGCAATAGTGAAAAACTCTCCTGACATTAGAGCAGTGGTTTTCACTCCTGTCCTGGGGACCCCTCACCACTGCACATTTTTTATGTCTCCCTCATCAGACACCCAATTCAAGGCTGAATCCGAAATCACCCCCTATACCCTCAAATAGGGCACTATTTGAGGGGATAGCCATTGGTAGTGGTGTCTGAAACCATAATGGACATGATTGAGTGCACTCATTCAATCCCACGTTGCACCGCAATAACGAGTGTACAGCCGATGGAAACTCAACGGCTGTCCGACTTCACGCACTCGTTTTCATTCACTCCTTCAAGTTAACTATATTAGTTGACTAACGTAGGGAATAGTGATTGAGGGTTTAGGGGGTGATTTCGGATTCAGCCCACGGCCGTTTCTCAATATGCGTTCTTGTCTGTACTTGTGTTCTCGTGGACCCGTGAAACGTCATCAGTCGCTGCCCAAGTACTGTTCCAATTCAAAGTTCACATCTAGCTATAGACAAGTACAGTTCAAATCCCCGGATGTGTCCTTGATCCGCCCCTTTTATCGAGGATGCATCGAGAGGAGACTTCAGACAGACCGGTATCCCAGAATGCATCTCGTACCAACGGACGCAACGATCAGTAAAATATTAAATACAATTATAAAATGTTAAAATATTTGTTAAATAGTTTTATTTATCATATTTATGTTTTATTTTTGTAATGTGTTTTTGTTAAGTCGTGTTATAATATTGTTTTGAACTGCTTGTTATTTACAACCATTTTCATTGTTTTTTGTTTTGTTTTTTGCGGGTGCCTTGAATTGTAGCTATTAAATCCACATAAAAATCCTAATAATCAAACTAAATCATAATAATTATTAATGTTAATAATAATATAGGCCTAGGGAGCCCACAACAACAACAACAACAAATACATTTTAAAAATGTATTGTCCCGTTTTTTTAATTAAAAGATAATAACAAATGAGATTTTAGTGATATTTTGATCACTCAAATAGGAAATCTCCCCAGTTTCCATTTCAGAAATCTGGTCACCTTACCTAAACCACATATTAATGTTTAATATAGGCCTATTATTATTATTTTTTTTAAATCTAAACGAAAAGAGGCAGGGTTGTGTTTTATACTTCGTTTTGTTATAAATATATAAGATAAGGAATGTAGCTCCTCCCGTCCTCATGAGTTCGTTCTCCCGAGTCGAACTTGGCAAGTCCGAACTACCAAGGACGCAAGTCAGAAGTTTGCGTACTTGGTATTGAGAAACGGCCCAAGTCTTGCAGTCTCTACTAATGAGCTGATGATTTGAATCAGGTGTGTTAGATGAGGGAGAAAAAACACAAAATGTACAAAATGTGCACTGGTTGGGGGTCCCCAGGACAGGTTTGAGAACCACTGCATGCATTAGAGTAACTGTTACAGAAGAATAAAATAAAGCATATTTTGTTACCTTTTGGAACTTGGAATGGTTCAGTTTGAGCTGATGTTTTTTATACCATCATTCATCACTGTCCTCGTCAGAGCTCATTTCCCAGTACATTCAGAATCTGCCTCATATTCACCATCTCAAACATATTCTCAAAACTGTCATTTTAAACACCCTCAAAGTCAATAATTTGATTGCTGACAGCTTCAAGATCCACCATCAAGTGACAGTGACAGTAATATTTGATTGTGTTCAGTACTTAGACTGCAGTAAATCGCTGAGCAATTTCAAGTTTTGCTGATGATTCTTCCTATTCTTTTGTTTTCTGCCTGCGGTAACTATGAGTGAAACATCACTCATTGTTGTGCATCAGACATTGCCACATTGTGGAATAAATGTGAACTGCATGTATTCAGTCATCCAAGATTCCCTGGGTCAACAGCGACCCTATACAGTATTTACAAAAAATGAGTGGGAAAAAGCATTCTATCATTTACATTTACATTTATGCATTTGGCAGACGCTTTTATCCAAAGCGGCTTACATTGCATTCAAGGTACACATTTTTTTTTCTTGTTATATTGCTTATAATTAATTTATTGAGGAATTCTAAGAAGGTTGATGTCTAACTTGATGAGGAGGAGGGTAGTGAATGACGTCCCAGGTCACTAGAAACCCAATATATGCATTTAAGGGTTTATGTATTTAATTGTTCAGCTGACCTCAGACACAACATCGCTATAATGATTACCTGTTTCTGAAGTTGTATTTACACTTCCGTTCAAATGTTTGGGGTCGGTTTTATTGTTTATGAAAGAAATTACTCTTCTGCCCTCTTTTCATACTTTGCTTTGACAACGATCTATACAAAGCCGCAGTAAAGGTCATAGACAGAAGTCAGGGTGAAACTCTGGAGACCTTTTTGTGAAATTGAAATGAACAAAGATTTTGAAAAAATACTATCTCTAACAAAGTTACAGTCACTTCACATAGCTCAAAACAGAATGTAAGGTGCACTCAAATGAAAGATGCATATAAATCACCTTTACACAACATAGAATTGTTAAGATGAATAAACAATCTAACATCACAATTATGTGCCTCGAGTTACTATTAGGGTGTTGTGTAAATAGTTCTTAAAAACATATGCATAACTTATCAAAATTCACATAATCATATGTTACTGCATAAATGTACCTTTTAAATATACAGATTGTGCTTTTTCAAGAGCAAAACGAAAAGGATGGGCGTAGATGCACATCTGCACAATGAGCTCTGAGTTCTTAAAGTGACCACTAGATGTCAGTACTAAGAAAGCAAACTATAATATTATTAGGACCAGGACACTCACCAAGGTTGCATTTATTTTATCAAAATACAGTGAAAACAGTAAAATTGTGAAATATTTAAAAATAACTGTTTACTACTTTCATATATTTTAAAATGTAATTATTTCCTGTGATAGCAAAGCTGAATTTTCAGCTGCCATTACTCCAGTCTTCAGAGTCACATGATCCTTCAGAAATCATTCTAATGTACTGATTTGGTGCTCAAGAAACAATAACTATTATCATCAACCTGTGATATATTTTAGGAATCTTCAATAAATTAAAAGTTCAAAAGAATACAATTTATTTAAAAGAAAGTTTTTGTAGCATTATACATGTCTTTGCTGTTACTTTTGATCAATTTAAAGCATCTTTGCTAAATAAAAATATTTATTTATTTTCTACTAATAACAATACTACTTACCCCCAACTTTTGATCGGTAGTGTATCTTCGTTTTTTAATCTATTAATCTAAATTAATCTATTTGCCAGTGTTAGCTGAAGCTGTTATTTCGATAAAATCACCAAATATGAGGTGCTTTCGACCCATCTTTTGGTAAATACCAAAGCACAGTCAGCCTTGCGGTTACTGTGTGTAAGCATTTACATAGTGGTATTGCCTTATAAATGAATAAATACATTTTATAATTGTCATTTATTTGTATAAACTTTCATTTTGCAATGTAATAATGTAAAGGAATTTGTGAAAACCCAGTTTAGTTGGAAAGCAATAGATCAGAAGTGGCTTTGTGCACACCAGCTTTTTAGAAAATGCAAAGAAATCAATGATTTTAAAGTGTGAAAAGAATGTATTTTTCTCCCACAATGCCTATCTCTGATTTATTTTTATTTTTTTATTGATGCTTTTAATTGATATAGAATGTTAATTAAGGGAAGGAAGGATGGAACGGTCATGGTGGAATGGTCCTGCTCACAGATTATCGAATTTCTAGCACAGTGGACTGCATGCTTCAGGGCATCTTGATGTCTTGAGATAAATGAACCTTCGGTCTAGTCTAGTGCACGTTGTGTTCCCCACCTACAGATTGTGTAATATATACAGGGCAATGTAAACCTATCTGCGGGCTTCCCTGCGGACTAACAGCGCAGGCTTTTATTACGTGATGCCCATCTTCAGGCGTTTAGCCGCGCAGCAGCCACCTCAAATGAAGGCCTGATCAGATAAAGACAGCCTTTGAGCTGTTTTCAATTACAGAGCATTGATCCAGTTCCTCTGGATCAACTTCACAAATTACATGATCCACTTTTAGCTCCACTGTCTTTCCACAGGCTCTCAGTCATGGCCCTGATGTCTCTGGGCCGATCAGCGCTCCGAGCACCCCGTGGGCTCTGATCAGTGAGGGGTGGTCATTGATTAAGCACTCCCCGATGATCTGTCATGTGGTGGGCAGAGAAGTGATCATTGTGGATTAGTGTGATTCATCGAAGAGCTCAAACATGTGACAGGACTACCTGCTCTCTGACATCAGGATGGCTTCTCTTAATTGATTGTTTGACTGAGAGCTTGTCATTGGGAAACCATATACAGTTTTAGTTAGTGTTTTAGCAGACAAAGAACTGTGAGGGCATTTAACACAATTAAATGCTGTTCAAAAGTTTTGAAAAAAGTGGGAAGTTTTGTGTGAGGGAAGAAACTGAGTTGTCCTGATGGGCTGCGCGCAAAGATATAGATGATTTATATGAGCCAGTTATTTTAAGCGAACAATCAAAAATAATAATAATATATTTATTTTAATTAAAGTGGTCATGAAATGAGAAATCAACTTTCCCTTGAGCTTTTGATATATAAAAGGTCATGGTAATATAAGAATATCCTGTAAGTTTCAGAGCTAAAAACTTCCTTGTTAGTCAAAGAAAAGCTTTTATTGACAGCTGGCCCAGCAAACGATCGATTTCAGAATGTGCCACACCTTGACGTCATCGTGTGGTGAAACACCGCCTCAACAGAAAAAGAACAACGCCTGATTCTGTAACCCCGCCCACCGACTCGTGCCACAAACATGACATAGGCCTACATAGAGATAAACCGGATCGAACTTCTAAGCAGTAAACATACCACATAAGCTTCATTTGGATTCCAATATTATGAATCCATGGATGAACTTTATTTTTAATGAATATCCAGCTCACGTGGGGAAGACATTGCTCGTCTGTTCCTTCATTTCACCACGGATTTGTTTGTAAACAAGAGACTGGATTTGCAGATAGGATGAGATTACATGAATGAATGAAGCAACACACTAATGTGAGTAAAAAATGTTTTTTATATGTGATAGTATTGCATTGTTACAGATCGTTTGATATCTATTGATTATGTGTACGTGTCTAACTGAACATTAGCACGCTGTCAAAGGCTGAAGAATCCTTTATTTGTTGTTGGTTCATTGCGATTCTGGATCAGACTTGGACATGTATGGGCCAGTGCTCGCAAAGCCCAACGTCCTGGGGCTATGTGTTTTTCAGACGGGCTACCAAAACGTATCACCGGCCTGCCGACAAGCTATCTTAAATAGGGAAATAACATTCCTTTCTTGATGTGCTATGTTCACTCTCTTGGCTTGATATTTGAAGGGTGCGCACGTGTGTGTGTGTGTGTGTGTGTGTACGGTTTGCGGATATGTTCACCGATTGGGCAGGCCACGTAAAAAAAAAAAAAAAAACATTTCAATCAATGGCAGATGGATGAGAGATGAATCATTATGTTTGTTTGATAGACATTTTGCGAGCCCTGTGGGCGATTCATTCCGGTTGCCGTTTCCCCACACGCTTTCAAAACAATTCTCACATGTACTGACAGGGGAGCGGAAGCTCATTAAATATGCAAATCTTATCCAATCCTAGCCGTGGGCATTTACTTGCAAGTCTTCAGTGCGGCACACCCATAAAAACAGAGCGTTCCAGGAGAGAGCCTCAAAACCAGGGTAGAAAATAGCCTATTACTTATTCATTATGATGTTTTTTGAATGTCAAAACCACGCGAATGTCAGAAGTTGGCCTCAGGCAACAGTATAAAACATTTTAAAAAGCCAGTTCATGACCCCTTTTAAAATAAAAAAATATACAGTAAAGTCGGCGTTAACGCTTCTCATGTAATTTGAATGGGTGACGTCATGTGTTGCCGAACTGAATTGTGGGTTCCGTTGCAGCTTGTCACTGGCGTTGCTTGCGGCAGAAGTTGAACATTTTTCAAGCGCCAAGGCAGGCTTCAGCCAATCAGAAAAATAATGTGATCGGCTGTTGTTACTATGATGGCCACATCAGAACCAAGCTTTAGACACGCCCTCCTTCAAGCGTCGACACCAACGCACAGTGTGAATGCAGTGTAGCCGGATTCACAAGCAAATAATTCTTAAGAGACAGTTTTTTTTAAGCAAATCAAAAGCATACAGTGTGAACAGACTCAAATTCACAAGCAAATGGGGTGGTGCTTTTTATGAAATCAAAAGGCATAACCAGGGGTGCGTTCCCCAAAAAGGAAGAAGTCATTTTTTAAGAAGTCATTAAAAAAGAAGAGTTACTGATTTGATTCAGTCTCAAGCACTGTCCTGTATCATTTACAGCATCAGCAGAGAGAAAATGTATTTCCGTATGAAAAAATATGTAAATAAAATGGACTTTTTAATTGTAATTGATTCCAAATTAGAATCAGATCAAATCAAATTGAGAGTTTCTGAACTGGAATCCAATCAAATCAGGAAATCTGTATCGCTACCTATCCCCAACGAACATCATCTTTTAAATTGAATCCAAGCCAGAGATGAGACGAATGACGTGTGCTTGTCTCTTTCTCTTGCTCTCTCTCTCTCTCTCTCTCTCTCTCTCTCTCTCTCTCTGTCTCCATTCACTCCAGCACTGTTATGCAAAACGGCTGAAGTGATAACTGCACATTGTTTGTTTTAGGTTCTGAGATGGTGCGGTCCATTGCTGGCAGCCATATATAACACTCAGTATGATTAAGACGAATCAGCCCACATAAAATAAGGGTGCTGACATAAGCAAATACACTATGATAGTCTATGCACAGCTGCCGTCCCTTTCGGCTGTAAAATGCACGCACACGCACACCCACATGCACATTTACATGCCCGTTATACATGCATCATATTTTCATGCATGCACATGTTTCTGAAAGCATAATGCATGTCACAGGCTACACACAAATTTGCTTGGATCATGATAGTAGTGTAGCAACAGTATTCTGTTATTTCATGAACATCCTCTTTTTTGTTTCAGGTCCTCCTTTACCTCCTCAGGATGTGCAAGTTCAGTCGGGACAGACACCTGGAGTCTTGCAGATCCGGTGGAAGCCCCCTCCCCTCACTCCTACCGGCACTTCCAATGGAGCCAGTGTAATTGGCTACATAGTCTGCACTAAAGGTCAAAAGGTGAAGTGATGTTGCTGATTCTTACTGCCAGCATGCCATTTGCTCATAACACCTACTGATTTGCAATAAGCTGTGTGCCCTGCTAATGAAGCCAATGAAAGGCTGTTATGCTAGTTCATATGTTTGGAGTGCAGATTTCAATTCTGCTCACTGGCACCATCTGGTGATCGCTTGTGTCACTGGATGGCCAATGTTTCCCCTATGTTATATAATGCAGGGGTTTATGTAAGTCATTTTTGGATAATCAGACAAAAACATATTTTGAAATTATATCAATCAACCCCTTTTTGTGTGAGACAAAAAACTGTATATTTGATGTATATTAAATACATAATTATCAATGTATTTGTATACATTATACATGTATTTCTGGGATATTTTGCATGTACCAGTGAGTTTAAATAAAGCAGGTCTATATTAAATACATAATTATCAATGTATTTGTATACATTATATATGTATTTCTGGGATATTTTTCATGTACCAGTGAGTTTAAATAAAGCAGGTCTCACCAATAAGAATGTCTTGATGGTCCAAGACCAGTTTGATGAAGTTCCGGGTCCGTTGACAGAAATGTCACTATGCAGCTTGTTTTACATTCATGAATTATGCCGTACATATGTTTTTGTGCCTGGAAAACATTTGGATTTCTATGATGTATTAAGCATCTAGCTGACTTTTGTCAAAACATTTGTCAAAATTGTGAGAATTACTTTGTTACGAAACACCATATGCTGTTCTTTGTGTGTTTATGAATTTATGTCTGTCACAGAATTAATTTGTATTTGTGTAATTTACTGCTACACACTTTTATTGCACATTTGTATATATATATATATATATATATATATATATATTAAAATATAAAATATATAAATAATACATAAATAAAAGATGTATATAAATTAACATATTAAAAATAAAATATATTATTTTATAATATATCCAGGTCAGGACCATTTAAAAATTTTAGATTGGTAAGATTTTTAATATATATATTTTTTCAGATTAATTCTGTTCTTTTTAACTTTCTATTCAGCAAAGAATCTTGAAAAAAGTTGTACACAACTGTTTTCAACACTGACAATAATAATACAAAAAAAATTCTTGAGCAGCAAATCAGCAATTACAGTGATTTCTGAAGGATTATGATGCTAAACATTAAGCTTTTCATCACAGGAATAAATTGTGTTTTAAAATATATTCAAATAGACACTATAGTTATTTTAAACTGTAAAAAATATTTCATTACTGTTTTTGCTGTATTTTGGATCAAATAAATGCACTTCTTTTAAAAACATTAAAACATCTTACCAATCTAATTTCTGACAGGGCAAGTGCAAATCAAATACAAATTTAAATGTATAATATATATTTTAAAATATATTATTTTATATTTATTATGTTTATTATTTGTGTTTTATGTATGTTTTATATTGTTATCTATAATGTTTTATTTTAATGAAAAGTATAAAATGTATTTATTTCTAACACATATTGAAAATAAAATTGATAATATTTGTTATTTTGCCTGGGAAAATATCAAGTAAAATAACAGGGCAAGTACAAATCTGAATAACTGCCCAACTGAACCAAAAGAAAACACTCTTTATTGTTCATCTTTGCAAAGGCACATTTGTTTATCCTGCATTTCTGTTTGTTTGTTTTCAGATAGCAGAGATAATGTACCCCACAGCAGATTTTGTTACGGTGGAACTGAATCGTATCCAGTGTCTGGAAGCGCGGGAGGTCGTAGTGAGGACAATATCAGCACAAGGAGAGTCGCAAGACTCTCCCGTTGCCGCCATTCCGCACAGCCTCCTGGTGCCTCAGCTCCATGGACACCCTCACCTCCAGTCTCACTCTCAGACTCAACCACCTCCCTACCCGCAAGCCTACCCCCCAACCCATCCACAACCGCACGTCCAGCCTCACTCCGTCCCTCCACCTCACCCTCATCCCCCACCCTCACATCCTCACACCCACCCCTCACCATCTCTGTACCCCTTGTCTAAACCCAAACTCCTACCAAGTGCCAGAGACCCCCATGCCAAAGAGACAGAGATGAGCAGGCGACCGGGACAGTCCTGGGAGCCACATCCCCGGGCCCCGTCACCCCTACCACACCCTTCGCACTCGGGGCACACGCTAGAGCCCCCTCACATAGAGGGCCGGCGCTCGCCCTCCCCTCAGAGGATCTTGCCTCAACCTCAGGGAGCGCCCATTCCTAACACAGTGGCTCGTGCTATGGCCCGCCAGGCTGCGCAGAGGAGCGCCCCGAACAACAGGGTGAGTCCACTAGTTTGTTTGAGTAAATGAGGAAGTTGATGTCAATATGTCAATATAGATGATTGCTAGCATACTATGAAGCAGCATGCCTTCACATGCCCACCCTTCACCCTCCCCGTACACAATATCGATTCTTAACTCCCAAGAATCGATCTTTTAGTCTATGCTGTTTTCAGTTGATGAATAAACAAAATTCAGCACGCCTCCCATCCAATAAATCGCAATAAGCTTTGTAACTTTTCATATGAAACAAAGATTTCAAATTCTGTGTATTTTACTTTGAAATTCGAACAATAAATACTGTTTGGAGCTTTAATGTGGCATGACAGATCGCTATTGCCGCCTCAGATCAAGCGAAGCAGCAGCGCAAAGCAAATCATCTCTTCAGTTTTAAAATCTCCTTAATTTTCATAAAACTGAGGACCCGCTGGAACTTTTTTATTCAGACACATGCTCCCAAGAACATTTTACAATTCGCACACATCTCTTTCTATTTTGTAAAGAAAAACTACGCTCCTGCGCACATACGTATTCAGACGCTTGCCTATAGACTAAACACGTAATGCTTATGTGCATGCCGTCACCGCTCTCTTTTTTTGACGTTTACACGAAGATGATAACGGTATTGTTTCAAAACCTGTTTCGGGGTTTGCGTTCTCTAGCCGGCGGGCGCTGTTGCCGTGCAGATAAGCGGCCGGAACGCATTGAGAGTTTTCTATTTTGGTTGAAAATGGTGTCGTGTAAGTGGCCCAAAAGTAACTAACTAATGATTTTTTACAACGGAAATTAATGAATCAAAAACTTACTTTAGCTGGACAATAACTTTTTTCTAGAGCTGATGTACAGCCAAAACAATCTCTCTTCTCTTCCATTAATTTCCTATTATCACTGTAAAGCTGCTTAAAACAATCTATATTGTGAAAAGCGCTATATAAATGAAGGTGGCTTGACTTGACTTTAGTCGCAAAAGTGAGTGAAAAGCATGCAATGTGAAACCCTGACTTGATAGTTGTGATCTGTTTCAGGTGGAGAGGAGAAACATCTTCAGTGATAAGGGTAACACTTCACAGTCATTAAACTCAGATGAGGAAGAGGACGGGTACGATTCCCCCCATGTCAGGCGAAGAGGAGCTTCTGTGGACGAGTTTCTCAGAGGTTCTGAGCTGGGCAGAAACGTGAGTCTTTGAAACAACAGTCTTCTCAACTTTAAAGGGCTTCATCTCTGTTATTGCACAAGGAAAGTTTTCTGGGAGTTTTGGGCCTGCTGACAGTATCGTCATGCATTGTCACTACACCTTGCGTGCGTTTATGTGTCTCGTACTAACTTTTTTGACACAAGAAATGGGCATTTCTGTTTATTTATGCTGTACAAATCATTACAAAATGTACACTCCAAGTGTCACAATATATTATATTGAATTATAATTATATTTATGTTTAATAAGTATGTTGAATTATATTGTCTTTTCTCTGTTAACATTGGTGAAATGCCATTCTAATACCTGCATGTCTTAAAATGTTGAAATATGGGGGGCGCTACATTATTCATGGGGTGCACATTCATACAATTTTGCAAGTGCCCCAAATGAGGCCACCTTATGCCTATTTACTTGTTTCCTTTATTTTTCTTTATTTCTTTTCTTTTCTTTCTCGTAGTAATACTAATAATAATTTGTATTTATATAGCACGTCAACACTTCAAAGTTGCTTTACAAAGGAACAGAGAAAAGGAAGCAACATACAAATAAATCATAGGTCTAAAAAGAGGGAGGGGAATATATAAAAATATAAATCCAAGCAAATCAAACAAAACATCCAAGCTATACAAATAGAGAAAAACAGAGACAGATTTGCAAAAGCAATTAAGAGTGAAGTACAAAATTATGGACCAGAAACATGGTGAGATTTCTTCCTGATCTCTGTACCTCCAGCATCATCAATACAGCCAGAGTGAGGAGTACTACACCGAGAGCAGTCGGGGCTCTGATCTGTCTGACATCATGGAGGAGGATGAGGAAGAGCTCTACTCGGAGATGCAGCTGGAAGAAGGCCGCCGCCGCAGCATCAACTCACACAACACGCTTAAGGTATGGAACAGACACCCTACCGGCCGCCGTCTGTCTTGGGCGTGGGCCACAGGGCCGCAGTCTAGAGGCTGGGACAGACAAAGGGGGATGGAGTATGCCATGGTCTGTAGGGCTCCTCCGATGGGGTGGTACTAGCTGGTTGCCTTCAACCTTATAGAATTGGTTTGAAAGGCCAACTGCAGTAGTTAAGGCGGTTTTTAGAGGTACGCATATTTTTGTTATAAAGTAACTCCTTAGATTTGTCCTGAATATGAGGGGGGTTGTTAGACCTCTGATGTTGTAGACAAAGCTTGAGCGACAAGATCTTAACAGGTCACCCCATCCTCAGTCTCTCCTGGGTCTTAAAAGCGGGTCGCTTTGCACTACCGAACTTCGACGTCATCCAGTCATTTAGCCAGCTTTGTATAAGCCTGTCCAGTCATACAAAGCTCAATACATCTGAATGGCTTGACTTGAGGCTGCACACACAATGCATGAGTAGACGATCTGATATGCTTTACGCGCTCCAGGTGTTGCAAACTGTGTTGTTCAGTTTTAAGTACTGCATCACTATGCATTTGTATCTAGTAGAATAGGTCTGGATTACTCTATATAGTAGAAGTGGCTCTTGTTACTTGGAATTGACAGGATTATTTAGCTAGCAGATTCTTCAATTTATTGCATATGACAATCACATATGTGCGGATATATACGTTGTGTATTTGTTTGCCTTGCCTGAAGTGTTCACCTCTTGAAATATAATGCCATGGTTTTATGTGTTTGTGATTATTATTATTAAATAAAAACAGGGTTTGTTTGTGTACTGTATGTATGAGTATTACATAAATGTAACCTGTTTAAAGTGTCAAATTAGCTTTTGCTTGATCAGGTGAAAATGCACATATCATTCCAAGGGCATTTTGGGAATCTCATTTAAGTAAAGTATGCTTAAATGAAACAGTTATTCACTTTTGATTATGTTTGTCTCATGGTTACACTTCTGTTAAGTTTTACTCTTCTCAGTGTAATTTTACTATCTTGTGAATATCTGTCTCTTCATGAAAATGTCTAATATTAAGATTTCTTTCAAAAATATATATCTATATATATACATAAATAAGTATAATGCAAAAGGGTTACAAAAGAAAATACACTATGTATTGAATATATGAAGCAATAAATGGTATATTATATTTCAGTTTTTGTCATTTTTGTTTTGAGTTATCTTTTTGGAGACCTGAGCGGACATTGGGATTGTGGTATGAAAGCCAACACCTTTTATAGATTATATTTCTTTCTTTTTGGATATGTTTTGCCTCCATACAATTTAGTATGATACAGAAAAATATATTTGCAGCATTGTTGACCTCAAATACAAATTTTATTTTATTTTTCAAATATGCTGCTATAGCCTTCACCACTTAATCGCAAAAATATCTGCTATGTGTATCAAGATGTAGACATTTTAAACCACCAATCACAATTTTCATACACAATTTGAAATCATTAGAAGTTTTTTTATTATTATTAATATATATATTTTTTAATTTCCATTCCAGGTTACTGGTCTACTTTTGAACACAATTCACTTTTTGCTTGGAAGACGAATCTCTATTTCGTTTTTTGTTGTTGTTTTTTTTCCATGTATAGTCCGTAGATTTGTCAGTCTTGATCCTTTAATTGCCTGTTATTAATTTCTAATGTTATGTGTTCTGAATTCTCATCTGTACATTTTTTGTTGTTGTTGTTGGACTGTGCTTTGTTAGTGGATTGTCTCAATGAACCCTGCATATGTGATTACTCTCCGGTTCTCATTTTCTGTATGGTTTGCATTTCCTGACATTTTCCTTCTACAGATTCCCTTCCGTCGCATGTCATGTCCGTCATGGAATGAGACTGCATGCCCTACATTCGACCATGATCTCCGATAACTAATTCTGTCTTTATTTTGTCTTTCTTTTCCCATTTTGTTCTCTATTTGCACACTGTTTTATCTTCTCTGCCTGTTCTAACACCATCAAACAAAACCCGCCAAACCGATCCCGATTTTAACTAATTGAAAAACATCCAAATCTAACTGAAACTTTGGCTCCTTCCTCGTCCATCACCCTCTCCGGCCTCTAAAAGGCGTATTACAGGCGTCAGGACCTAGCAGTGGAACGAGACAGTTGGGACTTGCAGCGGGAGGTGGTACGACAGCGCTCCTTGCGCTCCCACAAGCGCCTCCACAGCATCCCGGAGGTTGCCGAGGAGGATCCTGACACTGGGGTGGAGGTCATGGGCCAGCGGCTGCGTTTCGAGGAGGCTCGTCCGGGCACTCCATGCAGGAGCCCAAGGCCATACCACCAGGACTCGCGGCAGCCGAACCACCTCTCCCCAAGTAAGTGCATCCGCAGGCTGCAGAGGCAGCGCTCCTCTCCTCGCTACACCTCCATAGAGGAGCGGCCGCAGTGCTGGAGCAGCAGCAGTAGCAGGCAGACCAGTAAGAGCCCGGACAGTGGACTAGACTGCGGGAGTGAGGAAGAGGGTCCTCTTGGATACCGTGGAGCCTACCACTCATACACAGGGGGCAGCCCGCTGCGAGTGGGTTCTGGCCCCAACATGCGGGTGATTCACAGCGAAGGGCCAGTGGAGCGCCGTGCTCTGGCTGCCGGCAGGAAAAGGGCACTGACCCGCCAGTGCAGTATGGAGGATGACTTCCTGGACGCCATTCCGGAGACAAGGAGCATGCGGGAGTCGTACCACCATTACCACTATCATCCGCACCATCACCATCCCCAACGCAGGTTCCGGAGCGAGGGCAGGCTGAGCGAGGTTGGCAGGACCTATCACAGGGACATTAGGGCCTACTCTGTGGCCAGACTCAACAGGGCAATGGATGAACCCCTGGTGTGTGTCTCCTACCCCTCCTCTCACCCTTCCGCCCTCTTCTCATCTACCAACTGCTTTGTGTTCCCATAGATAAGCAATAAAACCATTCTTCTGTTCATGGTGTTCCACCAGTCTGTCATTGGTTCATTTGGTTTGGTCACTTTTTTGTTTGGTCTATTTTGCTAGATGTTGCTTAACTTTATGTCATTGTTTGATTTCACCTTTTGATATTGCTATTGTTTTGGGGGGATTTTTGCTTGTAAGATCTTTCTTGACTTTCTTGATTTGTTTTAGATCTCATGTGACTTTGTTTGATTCCTAGAGTGTCGAGTGAGATTTTTTGGATGTGTAGGTTTGTTTTGATTACCTAAAGGCCATTTCTGAGTGTTTCTTGTTTCTGTTGTAAGAAGAGTCACAAATCAAATGACAGTTTCCACAGTCCTCCAACTTATAATTTAGAGTCCAACTTTGAAGCAGTTTAAAGCAGTGTTTCCCAACCCTGTCCCTGGAGGCTCCCCATCAGTACACATTTTGGATGTCTCCCTTATCTGACCCATTCATTTGAGGTCTTGGAATCTCTAATAATGAGCTGATGAGTTGATTCATGTGTGTTTGATTAGGAAGAGCTAAAAAAATGTTGTGTTGGGGTGCCTCCAGAAACAGGGTTGAGAAACACTGGTTTGGAGTTTATAGGAAGCCGGATACACCAAAATAAGTATAAATCTGCACATTCAACAGCCAATAAACAGTGTGGTACACATACAAATGGTATGAGTTTCAACCATGAAGAGCTAACCAATCAGAATTGTGCTGCACAGTTAAAACTGACTTGCACCACGCTAACTTCAATCAAGTTAGACTCGTGTCACAATCCATTTAGTTGTGCCTCACCGTGCATTGGCTCAAACAGATATCTCATCCGCATTTCTCTGAATTGAGCAGCACAGATACATCTTTTTTTTGGTGTGTTTTGCCTCCCATGGTTGTTTGCTACTAATACCTGATCATACACCAAGGTTTTTGCACTACTGGCCTAATATTACTAAATATTGAGGGGGACCAAATGAAAAATTCAAGAATCAGTGATTAGAAAATCAACCATTATTCTGAATATTTGGGGGAAATGTCTCCCTGGATGTCTGTGGTGGTTAAGGTCCTGACTACTATCCATATACAGATTTGCAGCACCTAGGAATAGTTTTATTTACACTTGTATGTACTTAAAACATTAAGAGTGTAGACAGACCGCAATGTAGAATCACATTATTTAAAAAGCTCATATCACACAAACTACATTAAAAACTCTCCCATATAATAACGAAAAAGGTGCAGAACAAAAACCAAAATGGTCTTTAGCTAAGCATCTGATTTCTGCCAAAACCCTGCTCATGTTGTTGTCAGAGTTTGTTTCAATTGTTTATGTTAAATGTTTTGGCGGGTTCATCCTCCTTGTTTTGATTTCACTTGGGACTAGAATCTCGTTCTCTTAAGAAATCAGTTTTTTTTTTCCATTTTGGGGGTGATGGGAATCTTTTTTTTTAAATAGGATATCTATTTTTAAGGCACCACAGGCTTTGATTAACATTTTAATATTTGCTTTTGAAGATTTTAGGGAGCTCTCCCTCAACGGGACGCTCGGATCGACTGGACCATTCCGGCCGTAGGACGAGTCATGGCTGTCCACCCGCTCAGAGAAGACCAATGACAGTCCCTTCCATTGGTTAGTGAGGTCATATGTTTGGACTCTCCCTCCCTTCCTTTAGTGTCTTTCATAGAGACTCCTATTGTGTGTTCCTCTGTTTTCCTTACAGTATGTCATGATGAGAGTTATATAGGCCCTGGGAGTCCCTAGATGTACCCTGTCACTTTTGCTTGGCCTCTGCCATTCATCCTGTTTCAGATTCACAAATGATAAAAGGAGGGAGAGCTATTTAATGGCTTTATTCTTTATATGGTACTCCTTATGTGGCACACACACTATCACCAAGAAAAGCATCATCATCATGAACATTGCTGTTTTACTCTGGAGCAACTCAAGTCCCAATGGCTTTCAATACTGTTTTAAAATCAGTATGTCATTTCGAATCTAATGCATTAGAATGGCATTTCTGATCCTAAAACACATCTAGAGAGCCTTAAAAACATCATAATCCACAACTCACGGGCTGAGTAGAGGGGGTGTGGCTGTAATGCTCTGATTGGTGTTTCCTTAGAGATCACCGTGGAGAATAACAGTGAGGGGAGTGAGGGGAACCTCTCACCTATCAAGGACGATGTTTACTATACCAATGTAGCCCACCGCAGGAAATGGCCCCCACAGCGAACTGAGCACCGATATGGTATGTGGCGTGGCTCCTCCATGAAAAAGAAAATCTAACCAAACGTACCAGAACAATTTGACCTGATGTATCAGATTATTACAAGAGTATCTTGTTTAACGACCCCATGAAATCAAAGTGAGAGTTGTGTGGCTTTTAGTCTTTGTCTGTTAGCTTCGAGTGGCCGAATCATTTCCATAATGACCAACGCAATCTACCAGTTAGCGTCTGGTTTAAGACGTGCTTTTTTGTGCAGTAAATTGACGAGTGCAAACCTTAGTAAATCACTTCAAAGTAAATCATTTAAATAATCCACAAATTTAGCGTCTGAAAGGGAAAAATGCATATGCAATAAGGTCAGCCACAAAAATTAACCCTGTCCACGCCTTTTCAACACAAATTTTTCAATGCGTGTATTTAGTAAATCCTGACAGTAGTTTTTTAACGCCAAAGGAGGGTTTGTGCTAGCGCAAGCTGCTGGTAAACTGGCCCATAGTATATTATATATATTATATCCTTAATGCATTACACATAAGTAATTATATTTTTGACAATTAATATTCAAGTTTTAATTAAATATAAATTTAAAATAAATATAAATAAATAGGCCTACATAGCTTTAGAATATATAAAGCTTTTGCTAAACTTGCGTGTTTTCTTATAAGCTTTGTGAACCTATATAAATGGGTAATTAATGATCATTAATATAGTCAGATGTTTTGTGGCAGCAGCAGTGTTTTTCTAGCTTTGTAAATGTTTAAATATATAATATAAATTTAGTAAGCTCATTTTCCACCACACAAATATTTGTCTTGCCCAAACTTCCTGTTTCAATAGGAAAAAACATCAATACAGCAAAGCATACTGGATTTTTTCGAGTGATTTCATGGGGTCTTTAAAGGATTGTTTCTTAACCTAATACAAGTTAAACTCTATTGACTGCTTCTGTGACCACAGACAAACATTTTGACCCAAAAAAGTCCACTAGAATAAATGGTAAAGAACACATTTTCTCAGAAGTAAAGTCACAAGAATCAAACATAATGTACGTTAACATGAGACTAGTGTGGTGGTATCACTTTACAAACCTTGTCTAAATAAAGTCATATCCAATCTTTCAACTCCTGTCATGTCCAAGCTAAGCCCTTAAACCTTAAACTTTCTCACAAAATTCACAAATGAATACCAGAAAGGGACAAAAACAGGTAGCTTTCATAAAGTACTGTTTATAACTACATAGAAGATTATTCTTCAGCGGTAGTCCCAGCTCTAAAAGAAAATTGGGACAGCTGTACAGCTCAAACAACACACATTTACAGAATTTAGACACAAATAGAAGCTTCACATTTCTTTTAGCATGGAATGTAAACATACAGTATATAATAACTTACATCTCAAATGCGGTTCCTAGAGTTTCACTTGTATTGCTGATCTTAAAAAGAACAGAAACTGCCTTGGAGGATAGACACGTGAGAACCTCTCATTAACATTTGGAAGACAGTATGGATGAGCATATTTATTGAGCTATTTTTATAATCATTTATCTTTATATGTTAACTTAGGTTTTAATCAAGAGGCAATTTCTACATTTATTTTACCTTTATTGTCCCCCATGTTAATATTTCCTTATTTTTAGTTAGACATAATTAGGGTTAGGTTTTGATCTGTTTAAGGGTGATCCTCCTTTCCTTGTGCTTATTTTGTGGTCTAAAACACCAGACCATGTTTGTGAACCCCTCTTCTCCTCCTCTTTTTCCTCATCGTCCATCTTTTACTGAGCTTTAAAAAGTTTTCCTTTGAGATCCTCGATTGTTTCATTTGCATGGGTGTCTTTCTACTGTTTGATGTTGTGTGACTGCAAACCATAAGAGCAGAGATGTCTTCACCCCTGTGAAAGCTTTCATAGAGGTCTATGATAACTGTGGTTTTAAATGCTGCTTGTGAATGTTCTGCATATTCCTATCAGTAACTGGGTGCATGATTCACTTCTGTCAGCTCCATATACACTTCTAATTAGCTGGCATGGTCTACTCTTTACTACTATCCTAACAGCCATTGGTTCAAGATAACAGAAAGGTGTTTTGCGATACCTAATTCTGAATGATTTTGATTGGTAGTGGATCATTCCAGTGAAGTACTACGAGTGAGTTGCTGCATGTCTGTCCAGGAAAGTTCTGTATGTTTTTTTACAGTAAAACAGCAATGTTTTTATCTTTCCCTTGTTCTTTTAACATGCATGGCCATTTCAAACGTGTTCTTACTTCTGTTCTCAATATGCTCGTATATTACCCCACTTGTGTGCTGTGCGGCAGATCATTTTACTATATAGGGAACATGCGTTTGTATCAGGTGTGATTAGCATGTGTTTATTATGTTACTATGTGGTTTTTGCCTCTTTTTTAAGAAGAAATCGTATATCATATAGTCATGTATTAGCTTTGTATAATTGTCTTAACATTGTTTAGCTGTCACAGATGTGATTGTGGACTGATGCTTCTGAAGAAATTAGATTAGGCTAAACGTGTTACGGTCTTTTCTGGGCTTTAGCTGTCCTTTGATTTCTGTGTGTAGCAGAAGCTTGCCCTCTTCTGTGTTTCAGATGGTTATGGAGGACGGGAGCGGCGGTCTCCGGACTACTATGAGGAGTCGGAGCCAGAGGACTCCCGAATATTTGTGGCCATGTTTGACTATGACCCACTGTCAATGTCTCCCAACCCTGATGCTGCTGTAGAGGAACTTCCCTTCAAGGAGGGCCAGATCATAAAGGTTTAATCTGAATTGAATGATGTCAAGCAATTCTCAACTGCCATTTAATTCCACAGCATGTTTTGTTTCCACTTTTTAAGACTTTTCTTTTTCTTTGTTTTCTTTTTTTTGTTTAGGGATGCACCTATGCAGAAATGCTAATTATTATTAGTAGTAGTAAAAGTCGTTGTAGTATATATTTATTTATAAATTGTATTTTCATACTGTAACTATATACACCGATCAGGCATAACATTATGACAGGTGAAGTGAATAAATCGGATTATCTCTTTATCACGGCACCTGTTAGTGGGTGGGATATATTAGGCAGCAATTGAACATTTTGTTTTCAAAGTTGGTGCCTTAGAAGCAGGAAAAATGGGCAAGTGTAAGGATTTGAGCGAGTTTAACAAGGGCCAAATTTTGATGGCTAAACGGCTGGGTCAGTGCATCTCCAAAACTGCAGCTCTTGTGGGGTGTTCCCGGCCTGCAGTGGTCAGTATCTATCAAAAGTGGTCCAAGGAAGGAACAGTGGTGAACCATGCTGACCCCTGTCCACCACTGAAAGCAATGGAAGCCTGGTCTGATGAATCACTTACCTGGGGAACACATGGCACTTAGGATACACTAAGGGAAGAAGGCAAGCCGGCGGAGGCAGTGTGATGCTTTGGGCAATGTTCTGCTGGGAAACCTTGGGTCCTGCCATCCATGTCGATGTAACACGTACCACCTACCTGTGGCCTCTTTCAGCAGGATAATGCGCACTGCCACAAAGCAAAAATGGTTCAGGAATGGTTTGTGGAGCACAAAAACGAGTTTGAGGTGTTGACTTGGCCTCCAAATATTCCCAGATCTCAATCCAATCGAGCATCTGTGGTATGTGCTGAAAAAACAAGTCCGATCCATGGAGGCCCCACCTCGCAACTTACAGGACTTAAAGGATCTGCTGCTAACATCTTGGTGCCAGATGCCACAGCACACATTTTGGCAGGAAAAATAAACAATATTAGGTCATAATGTTTTCCCTGATCAGTGGATATATTATTCATTCTTTTCTAATTTGTATTCTTTTCTATTCTGGGATGCATCAGTACAAAAATGTTTGACTGATGCCAATAATTGACAACAATATTTATGTTTTTGTACTAATATAATTGCTGTATTAAAAATACTGATAATTAGATTATAAATTATATATATATATATATATATATATATATATATATATATATATATATATATATATATATATATATATATATATATATATTCAATATGAATGTAACAATATATAATGGGTATATATCAATATTGGGTTTTTTATTTTTATATGTATAAATATGTATATGTCTTAATCATTATTTATATTTATTTAACTGTGCATAGCTAATTTTATATTTACAATCTCTTATATTCTAATTATATTTAGGAATTTTGACTGATGACCATCATTTATCATTATGCTTATGCATTTATGTACCAATATAATTGCATATATTACAAATAATTTTTCAATAAAAGTATATAATAAGTATATAATTTATACAGATATACAGTATATAATCAGTATAATGCATATGTATAATCTATACATATGTATATGGCTTTATAATTATTTATTTTGTATAAATAATACTTTGTGCATTGCTAGTTGTAAGGTCTGTTCTATTCCAGTGAAAGTCAGTCCATCGCTGTCTTGCTATTCCAATGTACTTATTTTTATCTTCTGAATTCAGTGGCCATTTACATTTATTTAATTAGCAGACACTTTTATGCAAATTAAAATTATAGAAGCATAAGTGAATAATCCAAGATAGAAAACATTAGAAGTAGTGCTACCGTACCAAATTGAGTAGAGGACATTAGAGAGAGTGTAATTAAAAATGCAACGAAATGAGTTTAATTATGGCCCTGCTGTGTTGTCCAGGTGTTTGGAGAGAAGGACACAGATGGATTCTATAGAGCAGAGGTCTGTGGCCGCAGGGGGCTCATCCCCTGTAACATGGTCTCAGAGATCCAGACGGATGATGATGAAATGATGGACCAGCTGCTCAAACAGGGGTTTCTTCCTCTCAACACGCCCATTGAGAAAATAGGTATGAGCTAACAGGTAGTTTGTACTGCCCCCTGCCCATCTTACCCTCTGTACTTCATTTTCTGCCTTTTCTCTTTCTTTACCTCTGTTCTGATTTGTTTTACATTAGATTAACATGTTGCTAGTCTGCCAATCCTATACCGATCCTTCATTTTAGAACCCTTAAAGGGGTAGTTCACCAAACAATTTATATTCTGTCATCACTCATGTCGTTCTAAACCCATATGACTTTCTTTCATCTGCGGAAAACAAAAGAAGTCATATAGCAGAATGTCAAAGGCAGATTTTTCCTTCAAATCCTGTGCCTTCCTTGCCTTCATCCTTTCCTCTCTCTCTTCCATTTCTTTCTTGCTTTCCTCTCTTTTTTTTCTCAAGTGAACTGTAATAGGTTCAAAGATGGCCGTTCAATTAATCGCAGGTCCCGGAAATCCAAGAGAGGTTTGTGCCCCCATCTTTTCTTCATCAGTTTTCTCACTCAAACCTTGTTTTCTTTTTCACTTAAGTGCCTTTTCTCAGCTCACCTCCAAGTTTCCCTTCATCCCTTGAATGTCACTTAAATGTGAGCATGACTTATTCTTCTGTTTCCATTGACACCTCATACAGGGAATAATGCAGATTGAACAGTGGGGTCCAAAAGTCTGCAACTGCTATTTGTATTTTAGAGCATTTTGTGCTTTAATTGAAACTGGAACATCTGACCGTTTATACAAAGGAGTTCACGTGATCAATGTCACTCATTTACTTTGTCCATTTTAAATGTGAAATGTTCAATATAGACTTAGACATTTGGACCCCACAGATCAGAATAGTGGACATTGTCACAAAATTGCCTACTTACTACTAAATGTGCCTTCTATTATACATATCATGACTTGAGTGTTTATTTTGCGGCATTCGTGGAAAAAGTGCTGCATGTGTCATTTTGTAGAATTTGTAAAAAAAATTATAATAATTGTATTGTCCGAAAAAACAGTCCAACTATCAAAACTCATGCCAATGGTTGAGTCCAGTGGCTGGAACAGTAGAAATCTTTTTAACATAAAATAAATGACACTTCACCTTGAAAGTTGGTAATATGCAACTTTGAATTTATTACTAAATGTGCCTTTTTTCATTTTTTCATATCATGACTTGTGTGTTTATTTTGAGCCATTCAAGAAAAAAGTGCTGCATGTGTCATTTTGTAGAATTTGTAAAATATATATTTTTTTCTAAAAATCAGTCAAATAATCTTTAGAAATCTTTTTAGAAAGCTTGGGTAGGCAATATTTTCCATAAACACCCGAGCACTGATGGTGTGAGGACCCTATTGGAATTGCTCTGTCTATTATTATTCTTCTCCGAAATGAATCGCATTTTTGAGGGCCTAAACATGCTCGAAAACATGCTCTGATATGGGTTTCAGAATTAGGTGTGGCAAAATGGCTCGATAGTGCCACCTACAACATTTTTCACATACAAGTATGAAATCCGGCAGACACATGTAAGAGCCCAATACCTACAAAAAAGTCTCCTTGTACGAAATTGAAAACCAACAGGAAGTCAGATATTTTCAATTTTCTTTGCAAAATTTTAGCAGTTTTTGCCATTTCCAGGAGTACTTTAACAAACTCCTAGAGATTTTATCTGATCAACATCATATTTGGTCAGGATTTCATGCATCTCATCGTCTCTCCTTCGCCGAGCAAAGGCTTCTGGTGGGGGTGTGTACTCGTAGGAGCGAGGCGAAGTATGCGACTTTGCGATGTTAAATTGCGAAGATCTTGAGTTTTCGCTGAAGGGCGTGTCCGTGGCTGCCTGACAAAGTTCGATGTTTCACGATGACACTGGAAGCTATTGTAAGTCAGGCATACAATGTCCGATCTGCCCCAAACTTCACATGTTTGATGTCCTGGCCTGAAGACATCCACATGCCAATATTCAGTTGCAGTCAAAGCACCACCTGCTTGCAGCTTTAATTCTGGTTGAAACTTGCTTCACATCCTGATAGCGATCAATAATATTTAAAAATGTACATATATCGTCTTTAGAAGTCTCAGGACCAAAAATGTTCGTCCAACAACGAGTATATGCTGTAACTACCATAAATAAAAGATGGCAACCTGTGACGTTCTACTCTGAGGTTTCTATGTCAACACTTATCAATGCTGAAATGAAGCAGTCAGGTGGTACAAGTCAGCGTTTTAAGTTGTTTACATTTCATTATTATTGTAATGTTATGTGCTTGACATGAGGGGTGTAGAGGTGTTAGTGAGGCCAGCAGGGGGTGCTCACCCTGTGGTCTGTGTGGGTCCTAACACCCCAGTATAGTGATGGGGACACAATACTGTAACAAGCACTGTCCTTCGGATGAGACGTTAAACCGAGGTCCTGACTCTCTGTGGTCATTAAAAAAATCCCAGGATGTCCTTCCATAAGGAGTAGGCCAAATTTGCCCATTGGCCCCTGTCCATCATGGCCTCCTAATCATCCCGATATATATATATATACAATTGGCTTCATCACTGTCTCCCCTCCACCAATCAGCTGGTGTGTGGTGGGCGTTCTGGCGCAATATGTCTGTCGTCGCATCATCGAGGTGGATGCTGCACATTTTGGTGGTGGTTGAGGAGATTCCCACCAATATGTAAAGCGCTTTTTAAACCAAAATTGCCTACCCTAGCTTTAACAATTCTCAATTTTTCCATAAGAGACCATTAAATTAGATGAATAACATAAAATTCTTGTTGTCATCATGACAACCAGGCTTGCTGTCATTCATAAATCATGCTTTCCTTTTTTTATATAGTTATTTGTGATTCATTTTACATATCAAATAGTACTTTGCTTTTTATGTTTATTTGTTTTGCTTTCTTTCTCTCTCTCTCGCCATAACTTATTTATTTGTTTTATCCATCTATTCTTGCATATTTTTTCTCAGAGAGGAACAAAAGGAGTGGAAGGCAGCACCCGGTGTCGACGCGGAGGATGGTGGCCCTATATGACTATGATCCCAGAGAGAGTTCTCCTAACGTGGATGTGGAGGTACAAAATGAGGCCCTTTTGTCTGGGCTTTCTTGCACTTATGGTCTCATCCCATAAGCTTTTGATTTTACGCTGGATTGCCTGGATGTCTGCCTCTGTAATAGCCACCAAATTCATTTTCGGCCTATTGTCTTTGCTTTTGCGGCTACAATGTGGTTTGTATTTTTTATGTTACTGTTCATTCAGATGGCACATGGCAGCTCTAAATATTTAGTTCTGTTTAAAGATAGTTCACCCAAAACGTTTTCTTTTTTTTTCTTTTTTTAACTATCATGCCATTTTATGACTTGGTTTTCCAATCATTGCCCCTATCTGCCACAGTGTTATTTTAGCATTTTTATATACTATTATAGTATTTATTTTACATTTGCTTTTATTTTTATGTTTTCAGTTTTCATTTAGCTTAAGTTTTAGTAATTGTTAGTTTAAGCTTTATTATTTTTTTGTGTGCTTCTGTCATTTTTATTAGTTTTCTAATATTTCTATTTAGCTTTTATTTTTTATTTCAGTTTTAGCAATTTTAATAATTAAATTATACTTAATAATAATTAAATAAGTTTAAAAGTTTAGTTTAGTTAAAAGTTAAACATTTTAATATATTTAGTTAACAATAAAAACACTGGTCTACCATTGGTTGGAAAACAAATAGTCCCACCTATTGCTATTGCTTGAGCCAATGTAGCTGTTTTGGCTTGGAAAGTAGAAATTTTAACATGAATGAAACTTCATTCAGTGGGTAATATGCACTTCCGAATTTATCCAAATAGAATAACATCAAATTGGGCGATTCATGTTGCCATCCTGACAAACAGGTCTGCTGTCATTCATAAAATCATGCTGTGCTTTTTTGTTTTACATATTTACTTGTGTTGATTTTAAAATGTAATTTTACTTTATACAAGTACAGTGTTGCAAGAAATAGTGTTAAAAACAATACATTTAAAAGCACATAATTGGGTAAAATGTGTCATCAGTAGTAACACCCATCGATTTTGTCCAGTTCAGTTCAAGTTCAATTTAAAGAAAATCTCAGAGAACAAACAATATTATATCTGCTAACAATTCTATATTATCATTATTATGAGTAGTAGTATTTTTAAGTCTTTTACACCCCATTGTCACTTACTGTCACCTTTGCATTGCCGCTGGCGCACAGGCCCGCTATGGGGGCAGCTTGCAGAGTGAGGAGGTGAGTGTGGAAGGAATTAGTGAGTCTACACTCACTGGGCCTGTGCCAAATGACACTCTTATTTCCTGCTGAGGGAGCTCACTGCACTGCATCAGCACATGTACTGTTTGTGGACATCTCACTTTCGGGGTCCAAACATCATAATGCATGCACAATACATTTGCATTGTGTACTGAATGTGTTAAAGCCTTCATAATATGCTTGATTAATGATTCTCTTAGGAATAAGCGTAACTGGACGCTTTGTATTTCATGATGGTAGTATTAGTGCCATGCTTTAGTCAACAAAATATGCATTTAAATGAATTCCAATGTGTATGCATGCATTTATTGCATATTATGAATCATTATAATGCGTTTATGAAGGCTTTGTGACAGGCTGTCATAGAATTTCATCTGCTGTGAGTGAGTTCCTATGAAAGGAATATGGAATGGTTATTTGTGACACTGAGACCTCTATGTGTGGTTTTTGCTGTTGTTGGACTGGAGGTAAAGGGTTACACAATCACTGTGGTTTTGTGAACACAGCTCCCAGTCTGACCGAGAGGACCTGCCTTGCCCAGTGTTGGTTGATCTGTGTTTGCATTTCATTAGTTTGGGGGATGTTGTTTTGGACCTAAACTAAAGAATGTTGCTATAAAATATTAGATTTCATTTTCATTTTCATTTTCATTAGATTTGAGACAGACAGATAGGTAGGTAGGTAGGTAGGTAGGTAGGTAGGTAGGTAGGTAGGTAGGTAGGTAGGTAGGTAGGTAGGTAGGTAGGTAGGTAGGTAGGTAGGTAGGTAGGTAGGTAGATAGATAGATAGATAGATAGATAGATAGATAGATAGATAGATAGATAGATAGATAGATAGATAGATAGATAGATAGATAGATAGATAGATAGATAGATAGATAGATAGATAGATAGATAGATAGATAGATAGATAGATAGATAGATAGATAGATAGATAGATAGATAGATAGATAGATAGATAGAAATATTAGATTTTGTTTTCATTAGATTTCAGATGGATGGATGGATGGAAGATAGATAGATAGATAGATAGATAGATAGATAGATAGATAGATAGATAGATAGATAGATAGATAGATAGATAGATAGATAGATAGATAGATAGATAGATAGATAGATAGATAGATAGATAGATAGATAGATAGATAGATAGATAGATAGATAGATAGATAGATAGATAGAAATATTAGATTTTGTTTTCATTAGATTTCGGATGGATGGATGGATGGATGGAAGATAGATAGATAGATAGATAGATAGATAGATAGATAGATAGATAGATAGATAGATAGATAGATAGATAGATAGATAGATAGATAGATAGATAGATAGATAGATAGATAGATAGATAGATAGATAGATAGATAGATAGAAATATTAGATTTTGTTTTCATTAGATTTCAAATAGATGGATGGATGGATAAGCTCTGTTATGAATGATGACTGAAATCTAACATCTTTTGCTCTTTCTGTTCTTCAGGCTGAACTGACGTTTTGTGCAGGTGATGTGATCACAGTGTTTGGAGAGATCGATGAGGATGGCTTTTATTATGTGAGTAGATCACACCAAACACTATACTACTCTGTAAATGCGTTTTCCTCAGTGGCCAGCATTTAAAAAGCCCCTAATGACGATCGTTGATGTTGGAGGTTATTCCTACTTTCAGCCTTGCACACAGGAGGGCTGCGTCACTGGGATTTAGCCATAGGTGCGTGATATCCTCTGTTTTCCATTCAGGGGGAGCTCAATGGACACAAGGGTCTGGTCCCCTCCAACTTTCTTGAAGAAGTGCCTGATGACGTGGAGGTTTACCTCACCAACACCCCGAGCCGTCACCCCCAGGACCACCCGTCCCGGACAAAGAACAAAAGGGTACATCCTGTTTCACACTAGCCCTCTGTCATCCATTCGCTCTTTTTTTTAATCTCCTTCCTGCTCCGCTGTTTTTTTCCTCTTCTCCGTCTGTGTTTGTGTTGTGTGACAGCCGGTTGCTTTTTTGATGGATCATTGAAGGAAAACAGAAAACAAAAGAGAAACGAAGACAGCTTACTAAACACAGAGACATACCGTTAAATACAAGACTGAGGAACCTTTATTTTTATGTCAGATGCTCTGCGGAAGCTTTCGAGGAGAAATGTGAACTGTTAATGAAATGGCATATTCATACAGCATTGTTTGAAAAAAAGAATTCACGCAAAGATACGTGCCAGATTATTAGTTGTTTATTGTTATTCTTTATGGAAAAAGAAGCACTAAAAGACTCTTTATTATTTTTGACATAATTCACAAGTGAAGCATTGCAATTGATGCTTTATGAATGTAACTGTGGTTAAACGTGAAATCAATTTATAATAGAGGAGATAGTTTTGATGTACAGAGAACTGAAACCATGTAGAACTGTAGAACTGCATGCTTTTTCTTTCAGAATGCCACCGTGAAACTTTTTAGGTGCTTTAATGGATTGAGACCAGTTTAAAAAAAACAACAACAACAACCTTAAATCCTTTTGTATATGTTTCCAGAAGAATTGTTTTTGTATATTGCTGATATATAAGACTATCAACTTACAGAGAGACACAAAACACATGTTGCAAGTAGAGAGAGGTCTCAAGAATGATTTTATCTGTAGATGTAGATATTGTACAATGGACTGTAAAAAAAAAAAGAGAGAAAAAAAGAAAATATAATTGCTGATGGATGTTCTGCTCAATCATCAGGACCCATCAAGGTTTTTCTGTACTGAAAGTTTGGTGATTTTTCTTTTCTCTCATATTCATTGTGAAGACAATTGAGATGCATTACATCATGGCATTGTTTTTTTTTTCCTCACTTGCTTGGCAAACAGAAGAAGAGTGTTCATTTCACTCCGTAACGGCTCAGTATCTGTCACGTAAGTGAGCAACAGAGGATACAACGAACAACACTGTCCTCGTCTAATGCATACGACACGGGTCCTTATTACTGTTGCACCTGGTATGAATAAAACACGCACATACGGCTCATTTACAAAAAAAACAACAACAAAAATGACATGAAATTATGCATTGGCTCCAGTTGCTCAGATGGAAGAAAAATCTATTACAGAATTTAATATAGATTTTTTTTAAATAGCATTTTTATGTGGTAATTATAAATATTTCAATGTTTTATTAATATTTTATTTATACTCCGTTTAATAATATATCATTTTTACTTTTTGTAATTTCAATATTTGAATATTATTTTAAATATATATATTTTAAATATTAAATAAATTCAATATTATTTCAAATGTATAGTGTGTATATATATATATTGTATTTTTTGGAAAACGAATAATAATTCAAATACATATTTATGAATTACATTTTATTTAATAATTTCACACTAAAACAATGTTAAATTGACATTTGCATTCATACACATGCACAGACAAGGCACACCCCTATAATTCTCATGACCTGGAATTAGCATGTCATATTTTTGTGCATCAGTTCACAGTACTACAATTAGCGCTGCTCAGAGCGCTGTGATTGGTCCACTGCTGTCAGTGCATTAGACAGGCACAGCTGGTATCTTCAGTTGTTTCTCTGGGTGTTGTCCATTTATAATGTTCGTCTTTCATTGACTCCTACTGTAAGTCATAAGAAGCTATAAGGCCATTGTTGCACGGTCAGAGTTGGACCCCTGACCCCCTTACCCCCACCCCTTCTCTTTTCTAATGTGTGCAGTTTAGTAGATTCCTAGTGTAAGCCCTGGGACAACCCCTCTCCTCTCCTGTAGCCGTGCACCCTATCATACTGCACTGAGCACGAATTCACACGATTTCAAATTTCCATTTGAAAATGAATACGGAAACATTGGCAAGGTCAGCCAGGTCAAACAGATGTGTGTGTGTGTGTGTGTGTGTGTGGGGTGCACCATTTCCATTAACTTTAAGAATGACCTCAAGCGAGCATAAGTATCTTTACCCTTCTCCATCTAAAGCGTAGATATTCTTATTGAATTGATTTTTATTTTAAGTTTATGCGTTCTTGCAGCCACTTTTGTAAATGAAGCTTTTTTAAAGCAGGTTTGATTTGGCTCCAACACCCTTGGTGAAGTTACCATGCTGAAAGGTGATAGATTACTTCAAAAAACTGGTAAATTAAATACTTATCTTCTCTTTTCATTGCCATTATAGATTGTCACTGTCAGCGTAAAAACTCATTTGAATTATGTGTTAAACAAGTATACAGCTGAAATGAAGGGCAAAGTATGGCATGCAAAAAGTGTTTTTGCTGTTAAGGATTAGTTCATTGTCACAAAAAATGAGATTACTGTCTTGATTTTTTTATTTTTTATTGCACTTGCAGTCTGAACAGGTTTATTAATGTTTTAATGAGAGTTCAGCTAGAATTTTTAAAGTGAAGCATATTCAGTTTTTGCAGTTTCACTAAAACAATCCCATTCATAGATTACTGTGCCGCCCCCTATTGTCTGGATATATTATTCATGATGCAAAATGTACTATTCATTCATAATTGACTGTATGGTGGCCCTGCTGGGACAGAAAGGACTGTGAGAGGAGATGGGAGTGTCTGTTGTACAGTAATGACGTTGAGATGCTTTAAAAGGCAAAGAAACACTTTCTTTTCTTTTTAAACATCCAGCCCTGAACTGTCCCTTGCGGGTCTTCCGTTAGGTTCCCGTGGAAAAAGCGGGCCCTCCCAGAAGAAGTGCCACCCCCACAGTGCGTCCACACATCCCGGGGTCCGGCCCCGCAGCCCAGGGGCCCGGCCGTCCCGTCCGGCGCCCCCGAGCTGACTCTAAGAAAACAGGACTGCTCTCCAAAGGAAAGAATCTATTGAAAAGGCTTGGTGCTGTCAAATAGTTTCACATACAGTAACCTTCCTCACAGCAGTCTGGGTTAAGGGAAAAAGTTGGAGAAGGTGGGGAAAAGAAAATAACACTTCTCCCATCTTCTGTTTCTGTAATCACATGGGCATGGAGAAAAGAGAAAGGGAAATGGTAGAAACTAGGGCTTTCATGACCAAGACTTCAGCTTTATCCCATTGAAACTGTAACTCCAAACAGTCCTGTTTGCCCATGTTTAATTCCCTAAAAGCACAGAATTGCTCGCTAAGTTACTATGATGTCTGGTCATAAATATACAGTACAAAGGATAATAAAATAGAATTTATGTTTATTAAAATAGAATATTTTATAAATTTTAAGGGTTTGATGAATTACGTAATAACACTATTATTATTATTTGACAGCAGTAATACACATAAAAATATTTTAATATCCCTTAAATTGAATACAATTAAACATTCATTTAATGTAACAATTATGATAATAATTATTATTATTATAAAACTATTTTTGGCACATTTTAGATCTTCTTGACTTCCTTTTCTAAGAGAAAGATAACCTAGCACAAATTTTTAGGCGTTAGCACAAATATGAAATGTGGGTTTTGCAGTGACTAAACACTGCTTATATTTCTAGGGGGGAGGGGGGGAATTCTGCCACTTTTGACTGGATTGTTTTAGCACTAAACGGTCATGAAACTCCTAGCGGAGCCTCGTCATATTTGCCTTATTCAATGCACAATGGTTTGTGTCGTGTCCAGTCATTTGGGTGAGATTCGTCTGTCTGTGTCATGTGCAGTCATGTAGATGTTTTCCTTCTCATGAAAAAGCAGTGTATTTCAAATCTGTGTGGCCAGGTGTTGTGTTGTTTTTTGCAATGCGTGTCAAAAGTAGGAAGGAGGGACTCGAACCTTGTTTAAACACTTTGGAAAGAACAAATGTCTGTTTAAATGGCTCAAAAATCCATTCGCATGTAAATTGCGTGACCGAATGCAACAATTTACATAAGAATGTTTTTATATATGATTTACACAGTAGTTCTGTATGTTTTCACAAACAAAGCCCTTAATTTACGCTTATTTAGCACAACTCGTTTCACATGAATCAGTTTGATTTTTGGCTCACTGATGCCTCTCATTTGAATAAAACGATGCACATATTCTGTACTTGATGAGGATGAAGGAAATGAGCAATTGTGAATGTATGGCCAAGGAAAATCTTTCCGGAAATATTTTCCAATATGTGATCCGTCTGATCCCGTCTGTACTGTATTTGTTCTCCATACATCGTTCATCTTTTCTTTTTTCTTTCTTTTTTTGTCATTTCACCCCTACATTTTGCCCTAAACAAACATACTAAAGTAGGTTTGCAAGGATTGACCGAGACTGCCAAAAAACAAAATAAAATTTAAAAAAAAACAGGAATGTATGAGAAACATTCTGTATATCTTGTACAATTTACAGCCAAATTCCAGGCATTTTAATTCATCGGAATAACTGTATATTTTTTGCCGAGTCATTTAATCATATGTTACAGAACATCGCTTCTACATGTTTGAGTGACTGCTGCTCTTTTTGTACTTTTGTCCATTTGTACATTCTTTTTAAATGTTTATACTTGCTTTTCAGACTGCCTTTTTTGTACATTAAACTTTATAATCTGACAGTGCAAGCTATCCTCATGGTGTCTTCAAACCATAATGTTTTAAAGTCTGCAATTGTGTGCTAGCTTTATGAAAAAGAATTATAAGCCTATATTGATGGTTATCAAATATTGTGCGAGTGTGCATGTGCAGTTTTATATCAAAATAAATTTGATATTTTATACACACTGTTGTAACGTGTTTATTTTACTAACCCAACCCGAGTCTACAGTTTTACAGGTGAGTGATGCATTATGGTGAGGGTTGATACAATATAATCATGTACTTCCAATAGATGGCGCCCAAAGTCAAGAATTGCCTGCTTTTGGTAGTGATTTACCTCCCTTTAAGGTGTGTACCAATTGTTTTATTCTTTAACGTCACATACTACATTGTAAAGTCAAAGGCCTTTCTCTTTCTCTCTCATACACACTGAAAGATGATATAAACGTATATACCTGCACAAACTCGTTTGTCCCTTCATGCATATTTTACCAGAACAACTAACCACATTTTCATGTATTTGTTTTTTGCTCTGCAGCCCCACCTTTTAGCATTTTTAATCTACAGATGACATCATTACATATTTCACGCGTCCAGAGGCTAAGAAAAAGTGTGTGGAATGGTGCCAGAGCTTATCCTCCTGGGTGCCAAGAGTGAATTTCTCTGACACCATAAGTCACAGTTTTAAGTCTGGGTGTCCCGTAAAGAGCAGATTTGGGGCTTTTCAGAGATAGCATTTGTTTTTAGGTTTCACCAGGACAACAACTTCTCCTTGGTCTTTAAAAATGACTGAATGATCAAATTTAGCACTCTAACGGAAATATTATATTTTGTAATAATCATTTAAATCTGACAATTTTTTTCTAATTGTTTGTTATAAATCAATGGGGTTTCTAATCAAAATATGACTTTCTGTTACTACAAAAAAAATGTATTTGTCCTCTATTGAGGACAATTGGACTTGCATCATGATTATTGGGCATTTTGGGAGACACAAGTGAATAGGGAGTGAAATTACATCAATATTCCTATAAAATATGTTGCCACTTGCCAACTATTATTCTCATTATTACACTTATTTTTGCATTGCATGTTGCTCCAAGAAGACATTCATATGCAAATTAGATAGTGTAGATTATAGATACATTGCATGAAATGGGAAAACCCATGTATGGCCATTTTACCCACATATTGCATAAAGTAAAATGGTATATCAATCCATTCCGTTATATGTTTCATAACATTGTTGAGAATATATTTTAACCAAGTTTGGTTTAAAAAAAAAATCCTGAAACCTGAAAATTGATTGGTGAATGAAAAAAAAAATACATGTAATTTCATGTCATTTTATTTTTTACACAACTGAGTCCCAGTGTCCACCTATGAGGACAAAGCATAGCATAGCCTATGAATAAAATATAATTTTTCAAAAAAAAAAGTTTTCCATTTGTTTCTTATGCTCTAAAAGTAAACAATGTAATGACGAGGGGAAAAAATAGCCTGCTAAATTCACTTTTTTTCCTGGGGTCTACTCAAAATGGGCCAATTTACATTTTAAATTTGTTAATCCAGATCGTTGAAGAAGACGTTGTCACTTGGTGGATGTTACTATTCTCAACGCTGCTCATGATGGACCAATCAATGTACTTGATTCCTATCTAAGGTTATAGAGATTGAGGAACGGGTGTCAGGTTTCTTGTAATGACCAGATTTATACTGTAACTCTAATGTAAGAACATCTGTAGTAAGACAAACATGTTCTGATTTTTTAAATGCGCATCAATGGATGGACTCGGCTTTCTTGAGCCTGCACGCGCCCCCTGCAGGAACACAACTTCGTGTCCCATAGGAAAGAGTTATGTAGTAGCATTTACCGCCCAATGGGCTCAACCCACTGATGAGAGCGCGAGCTCAGCGCTTGTTCTTCATCTTCATCAAAGCTCGAGCGCAGCGCGCGATACTAACGGACTCTAAAACGATGGATTACAAACTCTGAATTTAGTTAGCAATAACAAGTCATCTATATTCCTTCTGCTAATTTTGAACGTCATATTCTGACGTAGGCTATTCATAACTTTTTTCCTTAGCAAAATACCCTTAAAATCTCTTTACTCTGATATAAGCGCAATGATTTGTTCGTTTACTACCATTAACGGCGCAATATAGATTTGAAGCTTGTGACTTTCTTTTGTTTGCTGAAAACTCTTTTTAAAAAACAATGGACTTAATATACTGTAAAGTCCTACTGACTCTCCTGAGCGTATTTCAGGTAAGATTATTTTTATGGACAGAAGAAACATTTGTTTTTTAATATAGTTTTGATGTGGTTTTAATATAAGTTGTTGTTTTGTTTAGTTTTTTCAGGTTCGTAGTGACACTGTATCATCAAAACATCCAGGTAAAATTAATTAACACTTTTTTTTCTTCAGAACTCGTAGAAATGTGTCAAAAAAACGTATATTTTGGTACATTTAGATCATATTCGTTATTTTGTTTAACTTTAGGCCTACACTTAATAAACATTAATCTTAAATGGAACTGCATGAATGTTTTTTTTTGTGTTGAATTTAAAAGGTTCATTTAATTCAGTGCAACCTTTATTGAGGCTATATTTACATACAATTTATAGTTTCTACTGTCGATTTAAAGACAAATTATTGAAATGTCGTCTTTTTAATGTCCCATTTGCTTGTCCTGAAACGCTGAATACGTCACTGTAATCTCAGCGATAAACAACGGATTGAGATTTACTGTAAATCTGTTTTCGTTTAACGTCAATGTTTAAATTCATTTCACTATCCACAATAGAGACCAACAAACTCCTTCCTTTATCCACAACAACACTTTCTGCTCGAAATATACTCTAAAACGTATCTAGTTTTGTAAAAATACGTTGTATTGATGGAGGTAAATTGTAAACAAAACTAAAACTAAACAGGCTGTAAGTAATAGTAATATATTAATTAAGAGTTAATAAATCTCTTTAAAAATTAAAAAGATTTAACTTATCATTTATCGCCATGGAAGTTAATGGAATTTTGATAATTTTGTTTCATTATAGAAATATTTATTAACAACTAAAATGGCTGTCTTTGCATTCAGAAAGAAAATTCAAGATTTGCTTGATTCTCAAAAGACAAGTGTATAGGGATTTCCTTACAGTCCAGGTTAAGCGGACAAGTCTGACCTGGACTGAACCAGTGCTAAACAGTAGAACTGTCTCAAGATAATTTCCATAACTCTGTTAGCCTAAGAATAAACAGATAACAATCAAGCTCAGAAACGTTTAAATGAAGATGCTGGATTGAGACTCTCGCTATAATGTTGTTGTTTTTTTCATTTGTGTACAGTATTTGCATTGATGTACATGCATGGATGTGTGTTGTGCTCAGGCCTGCAGGTGCTGGCCACGGCTTCACACTACTGGCCCCTGGATTCAGTGGAAGGGATCCACGGTCTTTCGGACGAGATTGGGAACAGAACAGGTCATGTTAATGGGACTAACATAAGTATGTGAACATGTCACACCTGCTTTTCTTTCTTTCTTTCTTTCTTTCTTTCTTTCTTTCTTTCTTTCTTTCTTTCTTTCTTTCTTTCTTTCTTTCTTTCCTTCTTTCTTTCCTTCTTTCTTTCCTTCTTTCTTTCTTTCTTTCCTTCTTTCTTTCTTTCCTTCCTTTCTCTCTTTCTGTCACCACAGCTGTTTAGCATTCTTCTACGGTAACGTCTTGGTTGCAGAAATCTCTGTGGCTTTGCAGCTGTCTTCAGTTCTTAAAATGAAATGATTTGCTCATTTGAGTCGAAAAGTTGAGGACTTGCATGATTACCTCAGTTGTGATGAAGACAAATGGCTATGACAATTAAGGGTGTCAAAGGCACACAGTTTCGCTCAGTGATTTACTAGTCCACTTGGAGTTTTAGATAACCAAACTCACTAATATACACCAATAACTCTGCAGTGCGCTTGGTAAACATATCTGTTGAAAATAATGTAAGACAAACATCCACACATCATTCCATAGCTGGTATAGTACAAGTACAGTGTGGCATTTGTTCTGTGACGGCTAATTCAGAACAAATGGAGGGCTGAGAGGAATTCTCTAGGCCCCTCAGCCTTGTGTCGGCACAATGTGTCCCATGTGTGGACCTGAAAGATATGTTAAAATCTAATTGAATGTTACACTGGGTCATCGTGTCTCACAATGTCCCTTTTTTTCTGTCTCATGTCTCTCTACTCATTTGTACATGTGTCTGTTGCTGAATCACCTGTTTTTTTGTTTGTTTTTCTGTCTCACTTTCTTTGTTATTTCCACGTTCTCTCCATCACAGCTGTCAGAATCCACAACCACACTGTCCTGACTACCCATAATTCTTCCTCTGTGTATACCAATGACTCTGCCTACACTAACATTTCCGCCACTGTAGGTGAGGCTCTCACACATTCACTCACTGCCTAGTAGGGTCTCAAAGAACAGTATTAGGGCTTATACATTCATGTAGACCTTGTATATCAGCAGGACATCATTAGGAGAAAATAAACGAAAAAAACTCTGATATATGACCATTTACATTAGAGTAATTGAAGCATGAATTGTTTATTGCTGTTTAATCTGGCGCTCTTCACTGAAATCAAACCTTTTGTAAGCTTTACGAGTGATTTTATTGGATCCAGTGTGTTTGTGAAAGTGAATTTGAAAACCTTGCCCCGTTTTGGAAATCTACTGTTTGCGCTGTGATTTGTTATGTCAGTTCGTTTAAAACAAATGTCCCAGCCAAAAAACAATTAATCAACGATTTAAATTTGATCAGTCGAGCAGCGTTGCAAGAGTCAAGTCAAGTCAAGTCAACTTTATTTATATAGCGCTTTTTACAATGCCGATTGTTTCAAAGCAGCTTCACAGTGTTAAACAGGAAAATAATGCAATAGAATTTGATTCGGCTGTGCAGCCGCTCTGGAGAAAACGGTGATGTCATCCAGCTCATTTCAATTATCATATAGTGACAATGCGGGCAGATCAGTAATATAGTTGAACATTATCTAGTTGCTTCTATGTACGATAACAGTCCTGCAATGTTTCACTCTGCAACATTGTAACTAAACTGTTTACATGGTGTCAGTAAGATACAGTAAAAATACAGTAAAACATAATTCCTATTATATATTTTAAAATGTAATTTATTATACTTATTTGGTGCTTATGAAATATTTATAATTATCAATGTTGAAAACAAGTGTTCTGCTTAAGATTTTATACTCAAGATTATGTGATAAATGGAAAGTTCAGAATTTGTAACATCTAGCATTTGTTATCTCTTTACTGTCACTTTTGATCAATTTAATGTGTCCTTTTCTTACAACCAAAAAAATACTGACCTCAAACCTAAACATAAATGTGAAATGTTAAAGCGATACTTCACCCAAAAACGAAAATGTGATGTTTTTCTGCTTACACCCAGGGCATCCAAGATGTAGGTGTCTTTGTTTCTTCAGTAGAACACAAATTAAGATTTTTCACTCCAACCATTGCCGCCTGTTAGTCGTATAATGCATGTGAATGGGGTCTAATTCAGTTAGAGTAAAAAAAAACATGCACAGACAACTTCAAATGAATCCCTGCGGCTCGTGACGACACATTGATGTCTGAAGACACGAAACGATCGGTTTCTGCGAGAAACCGAACGGTATTTATGCTATTATTTCATCTCATATCAGACGAATGTCATCAGCTCTCCAGACCGCCATAACTTCCTGTGAGTAAGGTCAAAATACCAGTGCGATAGAAATATATATATGTAGATTCCTCATTCGACCGATCCGCGCAGGCACTAATGAGGCATCTATGTATATATTTTTATGACCAAGCAGGTATTTTGACCTTATTCGCAGGAAGTTATGGCGGTCTGGAGAGCTGATGACATTCGTCTGATAATAGGTGAAATAATAGCATAATTACTGCTCGGTTTCTCGCAGAAACCGTCGTTTCGTGTCTTAAGACATCAATTTTCGTTTCTGGGTGAACTATCCCTTTAATGGTCAATCCAACTTGGTAACTTTAAAAATTAAGTTAATTTTTTATTAAATTTAAGGTTTTCAAGTAAAACTTCCAATGCAATTCTGAGAGCATACGAAGGCAGCATTAATATCAGCACGGATTGCTTATGTGATATTGTAATTCAGAATTCCCCCTTTTTACTGTTAATCTAAAAATCAAAATCTGTTTCACAAAGGCATGCCGATACCCTGGATCTCACTGAATAGATGGATGTTCAGTCCTCTGTAGTCTGTACCTCTTTATCTCTCTGCCCCCACAGTACAACTGTTGTACACTCGCTCCACAATTCAGTCTGTCTCCTCTCTGTCTTCTGCCATTCACTGTCTTCACTGAGCACTCTTTTCCATCATCATCTTTTCTCTCAACTCATCCATTCATGAGGTGCGATGGTGCTACGGCTCCCACTGTGATCCACAGTTCCTGGCCTTTTAGGTATAACAAAGGAGGATTTATTGACCAAAATCACTGGCCTCGCAAAGGAACAACTTACCATTGACATCAAATCAGACTGTCATGAATCATCTGCAGTTCAGTTGTTCAGATCGGGGCTTTTAAATTACCTAGATCCTCATACCGGTAATTCAGGAAATCTGCTCTTGTTGTTTTAGTGGATGGAGCAAAATGCTCATATTTACACATACTATACGAGTAAAAGGTTAGGATTTCCCCATAAAGTCTCTTTGTTGTCTCTCAGTTAGGCTATCAATGATTATTCAAGGTTTTGTATTTGTATGAGGTGATTATAAACTGTAAGGGTTTTTGAAATGTTATATCGCAAGTGTTATAATCTTGTTGGTTGGTCTTTCATCGTGTAGACATTGTAGAAGGAATGGTGAATAAGGGCATCTATCTGAACGGTGATAATGGAGCCACTTTCCTTCACTTTGGCAACTATAAGGACTCCTGTATAAGTGATCCTACGCTGTGTGGACCTGCCGGTGAGTTTTTATCATCCTCATGAACTCTTTTCTGTTGTTATAGAAGTGCATCTTTATATGGTCATAGATGTATGAGTAATGTTGAGTAATGTGTTGCTCAGGTTTATACATGATGTAATAAAGGCTAATGGGTCAAAATTAAGTTTATATTTCTCAAGAGCAAATATATCAGCTTACATCAAGCATTTTATGCGTGAAAGCTGATATCATCTGTTATTCATCTGCTCACACCGGTGTGCATTCTTTTTCTCGCAAAAAGGAGAATATGTTGCATTTATATATATTTTCCAGGGCTTGACCAAAGTAAGACTGTTGTTTGTAAAGAAGCAGCCTGGATCTAATAAAGAAACATTTGTTTAGTTAAGTTAGATCAGTATACATCGGAAAAAGAGCTTGGTGGTTGGTGAGAGCCAGAGGATTATGAAAATCATATTAAAAGCTTAAATTTACATTCAAATTATAGTAAAAACTGTTAAATTCTGTATACTCTGTATTTGTAACATTATTTTCCTCTAAGTTTCTTAGTTAATTGTGTTAAGACACCTTGTGTTCAACACTAAAGCTTTACTTAACTGTTACTCCTGGACAGGGATAACGTTCTCGTTCTTCTGGAAAAACAATGAGATAGATTCTCGTTTTGCGATTGCATCCGGAGGTAAAATTTTCTCAAGCGGTTTCTCTGTCTACTCCAACCCTCATGGCGGATACGTGGAGTTCTACACAAGAGGAGACTCCAAGACATGGAAAGCACATATCAAACTCCCAGGTAGTTATTATTTGAGTGTGTGGGGAAAATTTTAGCTTAGGAAATGGAAAGTGTTTAAATGTTTGGGGAGCCAAATAATTGTGTCTTATCTCTAAAGCCAAAAAAAGATTTCCCATGATCTTGAAATTTTGCACGCTTGGACATTTTGAAATACATTCTGGTTTGGAATTACACTTCCAGTCTGACCATAAATATTTTGAATATGGAGTTTTGTGCATAATTAAATTGATTCCATCCAGATGTCCAAAGTACTTGAGTCAATAGGCTTCGGAATAAACTTTCTAGGTTGGACTTGACTTGAGAGTGATTTAAATTTGTATTATACTGTGAAAAAATAAATAAATGTAAGTGTAAGTGAAAAAGTAGCTTGTGTCAAACCATTCAGCTGCTTGAGAAAATAATCATCTCTCTTTCATCTAAGATTTTTCAGTCATTTGGGGATTTGTATCACTCCCAGAATACATCTTCAGTGTAAACGTTTCTGCTTCTCTACCCTTCAAAATAGCTTGTCTTGTTTGGATTGAGGTGCTAAGTTTAGTGATAGTATGCACCCATCCAAAAGTTTGGGGTAGTAAGATTAAAAAAAAAAAAAAAATGCATGCAGCAACGACATATTAACTTGATCAAAAGTGACAGTAAAGACATTAATAATACCAACCTTCTGAATAAATGTTGTTCTTTTGGACTTTCTATTATCAAATCAGCATATTAGAATGATTTCGGAAGGATCATGTGACACTTGAAGACTGGAATAATGCTGCTGAATATTCAGATTTCACATCATAGAAATAAATTACATTTTAAAATGTATTCAAAATCAAATAGAAAGCAGTATTAGTAAAATATTACTGTTTTTAGTGCAGTAATATGCAGCCTTGATGAGCATAAGAGACTTCTTACCGCAAACGTTTTAATAAGAGTGTAAAGAAGGTTTATTAATTACATTATTTTATAGTTGTTGTTTTGTTCTGAAAAGGGTGGACAGATGCTCAGTTGATGTTATTAAATATTACTCATACTCATGTACTGTACTCTACTAGACTAACTGGGACTAGCCACATCATTTGCATATTGTTGCCCTATGGTTGGTTTGATTCCTTCAATTGCTCTCCTCATTTGTAAGTCGCTTTGGATAAAAGCGTCTGTTAAATGATTAAATGTAAACCCCAAAAATGGAAATGAACACCAAGGCCTTTGGGATAAGGTCAGAGCATGAACAGGATACCCCAGGATTATGTCCGTAAGACTAAAACAAATGTTACCAAAGCATGAACCAATCCCTCAAAGAGAGAGAGAGTGAACATTACGTCTCGAGTGGGATGATGTGATGAGACAGTCTCCATTTGCCATTTTATCCCTGGACAGATGAAATGAGCCATTGACAGTTCAGCTCAGAGTTTCTGTATGTCTTATTGGCTTCATTATAAGCTGATGAAATTCATTCCACATGCTGTCTCCAGCTCTCTGTTTCTGTTCATTTTAAACTTGTGTTTTATGGACCCAGACACCACAAGTAGATCTGGAAATAATATTACTATTATCTCTATTTCCAAACAGTCAATGGCTTTAAATTTCATTTGCTCGCTTTCTCTATTTCCTATTGTCTCTGTGCTTTATCTAGGGCCCTACTGGACACTTGTGCTCTTCACATGGACCCAAACGGAGGGGTTAAAGGTCTACATTAATGGAACATTCAGCACCGGAGACCCCACAGGAAATGTTTCCCATAACTATGGTGATCCCTATGCCGATCTGGTCATTGGCACAGGAAACATCGGGAACTATGCCCACTATGCCACAGGTGCCTTCGATGAGTTTGTGATTTGGGAGAGGGCCCTGTCTCCTCTGGATATCTGGATGTACTACAAAGCAATCATTGGTAAGTTATTATGGAGCTCATTGTGACTCAAATCAGCTGTCATCATCATTTCATGTATCGCTAAGTTTATTTTCTCTGTGGCAGCCTTCACTTGTCCCAAACATGTGCTTCTCTGCAGTTGTCAGCCATTGCCATTGTTGTAAGGGTTTCCCAAATTAGCTGCACTTGGACTTTGGTGTCTGCAGCTTGTCCCAACTTGCCTCTTAGCAGATGGTAGCTCTCCATGCTTTTCAATATCTAGAATATTCTTGGTTAATTATGTCTATCTATAATTATTCATTTGAAGGAAAAAAGCAATTAAGCCACTTTAATTGAGCAATTAAGCCATACTAAAAGATCATTGGAAATTATAAGAAATGTTTCTTGAGCAGCAAATCAGCATATTAGAATGATTTCTGAAGGATCATGTGACACTGAAGACTGGAGTAATGATGCTGAAAATTCAGCTTTGCTGAAGCACTTTTTAAAATATATTAAACTATATAAGACAGTTATCTAAAATTAATAATATTTCACAAATTACAGTTTTTACTGTATTTTTGATCAAATAAATGCAGCCTTGGTGAGCATAAGAGATGTCTTTAAAAAAAGAATTTGAAAAATCTTTCAGACCCCAAACTTTTGATTTGTATATATAGCACCTTTCCAAATCTCAACGACACTTTACAAATAAACCACATTACTACAGAGAAAAAAGTGTATGTTAAAAAGTAATTGGTGGAGATCAAGAATGTTGGATTTCAGAATGTTCTGTTAGACTGTTGACTGGAAACAGAAACAAGCTGCTGCTTTGCTTTCCTGCTGTATCTCTGGAGTTAATACCCTGCGTGCAGGTTTATTATAGAGAGGAAGAAGCATTTGAAGACAATTTCCTTCAGAGAAACCGGTCCACATTCCAGCAGTCCTCAAATGAACCACATTGAAACAAACTGTTGAAATACCATTATATGTTTGTTCCTGAGTACATGTCCTTGAAGACAGTTTTGTTGGCTTTGGTTATAACTGCGCATATCTTTACCTTATATGTATGTGGCGGCGGGACGAGTTTTATATCAGGGATTTTGTTTTCTTTTAAACTGCAAGTGTTTGGAACCTCGTTTGGGCAGCTGGTTGAGGTTTCAATGTGGCAAAGACAAATTTAAGCTCCATTAAGGCTGTGAAATGGTTTCCATCTTCATTAGTAACAGATACCAGGCCAATGAGGTCTTTAACACCTGGAGAAAGCTATCAGTTCGCATTCCCATTCATCTAAATGCAGATAGCGTAGTTACAGCATCTATACTAGCAAAGGCTAACACGGCCATGCTAATCAGACAGACATTCACATTTTTTAGTGATTGCTTTCAATTACCTCATGAAGATTTAATTTTCAAGTGTCAGACAGTAGAACATGCCGCTAGTTCGACAGTCATGGGTTTGATTCTCAGGAAATGCATGAATGTTTAGGCTATTGTGGTATCTGTCAGGAGTTAGTAAGCAGCAATAAAGCACACGAGACAGGAGGAGCAAACTTCATCCATCTTGTTTACTCTTTTCACTTCTGTTCTTACACAACTTATGACAGAACAGTTCAGACGTTCTGTTTCAAAATAGAAGTCCCAACACAGTTCTACTTATGAACACAACATATACCTTAAAGGGGTCATGAATTGAGAAATCAACTTTCCCTTGAGCTTTTGATATACACTCACCTAAAGGATTATTAGGAACACCTGTTCAATTTATCATTAATGCAATTATCTAATCAACCAATCGCATGGCAGTTGCTTCAATGCATTTAGGGGTGTGGTCCTGGTCAAGACAATCTCCTGAACTCGAAACTGAATGTCAGAATGGGAAAGAAAGGTGATTTAAGCAATTTTGAGCGTGGCATGGTTGTTGGTGCCAGACGGGCCAGTCTGAGTATTTCACAATCTGCTCAGTTACTGGGATTTTCACGCACAACCATTTCTAGGGTTTACAAAGATGGTGTGAAAAGGGAAAAACATCCAGCATGCGGCAGTCCTGTGGGAGAAAATGCTTTGTTGATGCTAGAGGTCAGAGGAGAATGGGCCGACTGATTCAAGCCGATAGAAGAGCAACTTTGACTGAAATAACCACTCGTTACAACCGAGGTATGCAGCAAAGCATTTGTGAAGCCACAACACGCACAACCTTGAGGCGGATGGGCTACAACAGCAGAAGACCCCACCGGGTACCACTCATCTCCACTACAAATAGGAAAAAGAGGCTACAATTTGCACGAGCTCACCAAAATTGGACAGTTGAAGACTGGAAAAATGTTGCCTGGTCTGATGAGTCTCGATTTCTGTTGAGACATTCAGATGGTCGAGTCAGAATTTGGCGTAAACAGAATGAGAACATGGATCCATCATGCCTTGTTACCAATGTGCAGGCTGGTGGTGGTGGTGTAATGGTGTGGGGGATGTTTTCTTGGCACACTTTAGGCCCCTTAGTGCCAATTGGGCATCGTTTAAATGCCACGGCCTACCTGAGCATTGTTTCTGAACATGTCCATCCCATTATGACCACCATGTACCCATCCTCTGATGGCTACTTCCAGCAGGATAATGCACCATGTCACAAAGCTCGAATCATTTCAAATTGGTTTCTTGAACATGACAATGAGTTCACTGTACTAAAATGGCCCCCACAGTCACCAGATCTCAACCCAATAGAGCATCTTTGGGATGTGGTGGAACGGGAGCTTCGTGCTCCATCAACTGCAAGATGCTATCCTATCAATATGGGCCAACATTTCTAAAGAATGCTTTCAGCACTTTGTTGAATCAATGCCACATAGAATTAAGGCAGCTCTGAAGGCGAAAGGGGGTCAAACGCAGTATTAGTATGGTGTTCCTAATAATCCTTTAGGTGAGTGTATATAAAAGGTCATGGTAATTAGAGATGTAAACGATTAATCGACGATAGATTAATTGGCGATAATACATTTAATCAATAAAACTTATCGATCATCGATTAATCAGGGTCATGCGCGTGCGTGCTGCTCAACCGCGAAACACAGGAGGAAAGATTAAGCGAGCGCCAGAGTTATGTTTGGGATCATTTTACAGCAGGAGTTACACCTTCATCTTGACTATAAGTTTGCGTGTGCATTCAAAGCCTTTATTTTGTGTAGGCCTATCTATATCTGAAGTTTCTCGTATAAGATGTCTTTGGTTAAGTATTAACGCGGTAGTGAAGCGTGGCGGTGATCAGCGCATGCAGCTCCAACAGCAATGCACGACTAACAATGACTATGATTGGGACTGTCATATTACATAACATTATAAAGAGAGCAATATTGTAATAAAACATTGCAAGTTATTTGGGTTTAGGTGTCTGTTTCATCGCATTGCTCCAGGAAGAGAGTGTGCACAACATGAGTGGCACGTAACTCAGTTCAAGTTCACTTGTACATTCGCGTCATTTTGTGCAGATAAAAATTTTAATATTATGTTTATGTTGTATATATCTGATTAATCTCATATAGGATGTGTTTCTTTGAGTTAAATAATGCGCAAGCAAAGAGCTTTGTGTACCGGTGTTGCTTCAGTGCGCGCAGCTCAAACAGCATTGCATGACTAATAATAATTATGATTGGGACTATAATATTACATACCAGTAATGAGAACACTATTGTAATAAATCGTTGTGAATCCAGGAATCCAAGAAATCATGTTGTTCCAGGAAGAGCTTGTCCATTCTGCATAACACGCATCTTAGGTGGCGTTGGTGACACGTTGATCAGTCGTTATATTTGATAATTAAATAAGTAATTTAATTAAATGATCAATCACATGGACTCATTTTACAAACCTACTAGCCCTTTATTTAGATTAAAAACCTGTGTTAAAAATGTGATAGTATTACATTGTTACGTTTGGTATTTACTTATTATGTAGGTGTCTAACTAAACATAACTTCCACACTGTCACAGACTGGAGTATCCTTTGTTTTTGAGGTGTTGTTGTTTCATTGTGCTGCGATTCGGGATCAGACTCAGACACATCTTTTAAGACTCATCTTAAATAGTGAAATAACGTTCCTTTCTTGGTGTGCATTGTTCACTCTTTTGACTGGTAATTTGAAGGAAAAATACAATCGCAGAAGTTTTGAACATGCTGATTTGTCTGAGGTGAAGTTTTCCTGATGCACGTACTTGGCTTGTGGGTGCGCGCACACGTGTGTGTGTTAGTCATGCACGTGTGTGTGTGTGTTTTATCCACCAATTGGCCGTATAATTTAAAAAAAAAGCCAGTTCAGGACCCCTTTAAATACAGTGTAAGTCACTTTGAATAAAAGCATCTGCTAAATGCATAAATGTAAAATCATGTTTACCTCATTTCTAATACCCTAATGGTAAAACTAAATCGCAAATTCACATTTTAAATAAAGCTTGTTCTATACTGGTATTTTGACAAGTATGGCTTCATAGCTCATTTAAACGGGGATGAAAGTGATTATTTAGGTCGACTTTTGGCATATATCCTCTCAGCATGCTGATTTTTAGCTACTGTTAGGGATAAAGAAGACCCTTTGTTAATGATAAGAAAACATGTTGTTGAAGAAGAGAAAACCTACTGTTGTTTTGCACACGTCCAGCTATAATAGGCTCTAATGAGGTGCATAGTACATAGTCATTAGAGAGCTGCTTTGCCAGGGGCCCTATAAACCAGCCTCGGTGCAACTGACATGTGCATTCAGGGAAAGGCTTCACCTGTGCCTTTTCAGCAGGTGTGAAGTATTTGTTCCATGAGATGAAGTGTTTAACTTGTTTAACTAGAGCTCTTTAGATTATGGCTTCTGTGTTTTGATGTTTTAATAAATATTAACTTTTTAAATATCCTTTCCTGCCTTTTTTGTTTAAAATGTCCCTAAATGTAATTATCCTAATTTATTTAAGTTTTTATTAAAAATAAATTAAAATGTTATATTTTGTCAAATAAATGCAAGTTTTAACATTTATTTTTTATAATAACATTTAATTTATTTATTCATCTTATCACTTTTCTTTCAACTTTCATTTGTTTATTTTTTGCTACCACAGATAAGAATAAGTCCACCTTCCCAACCGAAGCATCCATCAATGTCACTGCTGCGACAGATACTCAGTTACAGGTAAATTCTTCAGATCTTAGGACAGCTGTTGCACTTTCTGAATCTGTTTATGTATATGTGTCTAAACTGTAGTCTCCCAAACTAGAGGAAAGTAGAAAGATAACCTTAGAAATACAACGTCATCACATATTACTCTAAATTCCAGGGTTATCTAAGAGATTTCACTGGGCAGTAGACTAATATACGTGAATGCAAACACATCTGTAATGAGGGTAGGCACTAACCTGTCTTGCATCTCTCTCAGCGAAAGTAAAAAACACTTTTTTTTTAAGTGTGGGGAATTCGCCAGTATCTCATTACGAAATATGTTTGTCTTTGGTATTCGTTAACTGAAAAGACCACAAATACATAATGGGATTTCTCACTTATCAGCCTTAATTAAAGCCGTCCCAGCCTTGCTAGATTAACTGTAATCGTTAACTAAAACTAAGTCCTTTTGTAGAGTTTAAGGTTCAGGACCCTCATTTATCAACAGTGCGTACGCATAGATTTGTGCGTAATGAGTGCTTAAGAACAGTTTCACACAAAGTGTGGGATCTACCAACTTATGCGTAGAAATGCGTGTAAATATAAGCACACCTCTGAGCATGATTACGCAGAGAAAGCATTTAAGAGTGTCACAGTATGCATTAAGCAATCCACATCCTGTGTTTCCTTTAATTATAAAACACTACATTTATCATTTTTGTAGTTTTAAACATAATGCGTAATTGGTGTCAAACCCTATAAAAGACAGCTGTGACAAATTTCGGATGCAATTATTTCCTTGGCCCCAGTCATCCAGTTCCCTAACCGAAATCCTCAACAAGCCGAAATAAAATGGGGCTTTCATACTATCGCTAGATTCCCAAACATAAATGGAGCCAGAGACTGCTCCCACATCGCCGTAAAAGCACCATCAACCAACGTATTTAATGATGTACAACCCCAAATCAGAAAAAGTTGGAACAGTATGGAAAACGCAAATAAAAAAAAAGTGATTTCTACATTTACTTTGACTTGTTGACTTGTACACAAAATATTTCATGTTTTGTCTGGTCAACTTCATGTCATTTGTAAATATGCATCCTTTCCTGTCATTCAGACCTGCAACACATTTAAAAAAAAGTTGGGACAGTAAAGCATTTACCACTTTGTAATGTTGCCATTCCTTTTCACAACACTTAAAAGACGTTTAGGGACTGAAGACACCAAGTGATGAAGTGTTTCAGGTGTAATTTTGTCCCATTCTTCCTGCAAACAAGTCTTAAGGTGGGCAACAGCATGCGGTCTTCGTTGTCGCATTTTGCGCTTCATTGGAGACAGGTCGGGACTGCAGGCAGGCCAGTCAAGTACCCGTACCCTCTTCCTCCGCAGCCAGGACTTTGTAATGTGTGCAGAATGTGGTTTTGCATTGTCTTGTTGAAATATGCATGGACGTCCCTGGAAAAGATGTCTTCTTGAAGGCAGCATATTATGCTCCAAAATCTCTATGTACTTTTCAGCATTAATGGTGCCTTCACAGAAGTGCAAGTTACCTTTGCCAAGGGCACTGACACAACCCCATACCATGACAGACCCTGGCTTTTGGACTTGTTGCTGGTAACAGTCTGGATGATCCTTTTCTTCTTTGGTCCGGAGCACACAGCGTCCATTCCTCCTAAAAAATACCTCAAATACTTATTCATCTGACCACAGTACAAATTTCCACTGTGTGATGGTCCATCCCAAATGCCTCCGAGCCCAGAGAAGTCGACGGCGCTTCTGGACACTGTTAACATAGGGCTTCCTTTTGGCACAGTACAGTTTTAACTGGCATTTGTGGATGTAACTACGTATTGTGGTACTTGACAAAGGTTTGCCAAAGTAGTCCTGAGCCCATGTGGTGATATCGCTTCTAGATGAATGACGATTCTTGATGCAGTGCCGCCTGAGGGATCGGAGATCACGGTTGTTCAGCTTAGGCTTGCGCCCTTGTCCTTTACGCACTGAAATTCCTCCAGATTCCTTGAATCTTTTAATTATGTTATGCACTGTTGAATGTGAAATATCCAAATCTCTTCCTATCTTTCTTTGAGGATTTTTTTTTTAAACATTTCAATAATTTTCTCACGTATTTGTTGGCAAACTGGCGATCCTCGGCCCATCTTTGCTCCTAAAGGATTAGACCTTTCTTGGATGCTGCTTTTGTACCAAATCATAATTGCAATCACCTGTTGACATCACCTGTTTCAAATCACATCATTATTTAACAATTTTACCTCATTACTAGCCCTAAATTGCTCCTGTCCCAACTTTTTTTGAAATGTGTTGCAGGTCTGAATGACAGGAAAGGATGCATATTTACAAATGACATGAAGTTGACCAGACAAAACATGAAATATTTTGTGTTCATATTGTTTGCAATGAAATACAAGTCAAAGTAAATTTAGAAATCACTTCTTTTTTTTTTATTTGCGTTTTCCATACTGTCCCAACTTTTTCTAATTTGGGGTTGTAAATAGAAAAGGGTTTCATTCTGTTAACGTGCAAATCATTTGTGATGCAAATTTGTTGTTGTTAAACGTCATTTGCGCGACTCATTCTGTGTTTGTGAAGTTACTCTTCTTTGCTCCCTTTGCCATTATTGCGAAGAGGAAAAAACACAATCACGTGATTTTTAAAGGGAAGTGTTGTCACCATAAATGGTTCAATGGAGGCATTTCCGAATGCTAATGACCGTGAACGTGAACGAGCATGGTACTTATGCTGCGTTCCAGGCAGGTTTTTGAGCACGTAAGTTACAACTTCAAACTAGACTCATGACTTTGTAGCGTTCCAGACAAAGTCACGCCAAAATGCCTGAGTGTAAGGAATTGTGGTAGCTAGATGTAAACAAAGGTTTAGTTATTTTAGTACTTCAATTTATACTAAACATAAAATAAGAAATGTTTCCATGGCAACTAGCTGAAATAATAAGTTTAAGTTTTTTAAATATTTTATTTAATTTAATTTCAGTTCATGTTTATTTTATTTAGTTAACAATAATAATGGCATTGGTCAATCAAACAGAGATAGTCACGCCCCAAACTCACACCACTGGTTGAGCTGATGTTGCTAGATGAGCTGCTCAAACAAACACTTTTCATGGGGAATCAACCTACTTTACTTAAAGGGTTAGTTCACCCAAAAATGAAAATTATCCCATAATTTACTCGCCCTCAAGACATCCTAGATGTATATGACTTTATTCTTTCAGACGAATAGAGTCTGAGTAATATTAAAAAATGTCCTGGCTAAACCAAGCTATATAATGGCAGTCAATGGCAGCCGAAAATTTGAAGCCAAAAAAAGAGCATCCATCCATTATAAACGTACTCCACACAGCTGCTCAAATATATACACGTTAGAAAGTAAAATATCTATTTTCCGGCAGTCCGCCTTCTGTATTCAACATACGGAAAAAGCGCAACTGGCTCCGACGATGACGCTGCGAGAGGAGCTACACTTTCTTCGTAAGTTGAATACGGAAGGCGGTCTGGAAGGTAGATATTTTACTTTATAAAGTTTTAAATATGGATATTTTTCTTACACAAATCCAACGGGTCGCTTCAGAAGTCTTTTATTAAACCCCCGGAGAGATTTAGAGATGTGTTTTCTAAAAAATGTGATGCACGAGAGAGCGTAAAAGATGTGAGACACAAGCACAGTGGTCAATCAGTGGTCAATGACATTAGTCTAGTGTATGTTTACATAGAAAAACAATGGAAAAGTGGTACAGTTGAATGCAAAAGGGCACTATAATTACACACCTTTAAGGTCTGTTGTGTAAATGTGAGCGCATGGAGAACAGCAGTCACTGACAGCAGTACACTTAGACTGTTGACTTCATTTGGATGATAGTAAATTAAGTTGGGCATTCAAGACTTGACACATCCTCTAAAGGCTCTCAGCGGTGTTTGATACACCTCCTTTTACAGGCCCTCAATCTGTAAATTCTTCAAGTCTGCTCGGACTTCTTCCCCATGCAGTAATTAAATGAAGTACACAGACAATCACACGCACACAACATGGCCTCCCAGACAACACCTCACACACCCTTGGATGATTAGGTGTTATGAAGTTGATGCAGACGTCGCTCTGGGATCCTCCATGTGCGCACAGATGCACACACCCTTGGCAGACGTACAAGAGCCCAGCATGAAATGACGTGGAGGCCGAAGCTGTAAACACAAACAAATTTTGCTCTTTTGGAACTATTGTTTCCCCTAGACTCTGAGGAAATGGAAAGAAATCAGAGATTGAACACTAACACAAATGCCAACACTGGCTGTTATTGAGTAAGGAGATCAAGTAGAGGAGAAGTAGAAAAATGGGGCAGAAAGGAGATCCATGATTTTCCATAATGGCCCCCATGTAGGGCATGAATGAAAAAAAATAAGACTTTAAACAACTAGTCTGGAGGTTCTTTCTTCAGACTTCATTGGAAAGTTCCAGTAAAAGTGGCATTTAATTTTGCTGTTAACATTGACATTCTCAAGTCCCATGAGAAAAAGATTTAATAAAGTAATTTCAATGGCAAGTGCCAGCTATTCATAATTATATTAAATTATTGGAAACCAACGCTGTTATATTCTGAATCTCAAGTCCAAGCCACACAGAGTTGTCACATGTGATTGTGGGTGATTTTATAGACTGCTGTTGACACATCCACCTTGAATGTGTGTGTTACAGAGAACCACTGAAATGCCCCGACCTGCCTCCACACACCTGACAGAGGAAGTTCAGAGACTTCAGGAACCCATGCAGTTACAAGCGCTGGACTTCCTTCAGTCTCTATCGTTTAACCTTCCAAACAAGACTATACCTCAGGAAACAGCCAACAACCTTACACAGGTAAAGATTGGAATAAAGAGAAAGTTTTAGGATTTTTAGGTAAAATAGGTGAAATAAATAAGAAATATTTCCGGTTCTGGACTATTTTTAGAACACTAATCAAATTAGTACATTCGTGACATTAATTGTGTGATTATTTGTACAGAAGGTCAGATGTTGTTCATTGAAGCACAATATGCTCTTTGGTAAAATCTCTTCTTCAAATCTAATTTACTTAAATCTAGTTACTTCTTCAATTCGCATTTCACTCAATTATCATGCTGATACTATAATTGGTCTTGAAAATATTGTATTGACCTTAAAAATACAGTTCCTACAGTTCAGAAGTTTGAGGTCAACGAGAGTATAAAAAAATTAATACTTTTGATCATAAAGGACAAATAAAATATATGCAGCCTTGGCAAGTATTAGAGACTTCTTTTCAAAATCGTACCGACCCCAAACTCTTGAATGGTTGTGCATATAGGTGTAATTTGCGGGTGGGACAGGTCTCCACCACTTTTTGCCAGGTCCGATCCCACCGCTTTTTGAAACATCTCGTGGTAGGAATGTGTTGTTTTTTAAATCATGCTGAGTGTTCGTTGCTGCTGTTATCACTTGGTGCTCGTGCACAGTCTTTACACAGGCGAGAGCTTCAATCTATCGCTTTAACGCTGTGTTGGAGACTCTATTAATTCTGGTGAAATCACAAAACAAAGAGCAAACAAATGTGTACATTTGTATACAATCACTGATGAACATCTTTGGTTTTAATGAGAAAAAATATACAAAGGCAGATTATAACGACGAACCTCTGGCACAAAATACTAAACAGAATCATCTTCACTGTTGCTTCTACACATGTTTTAAACTGTCCTTTATTCTGCTCTGTGTGTTGTAGTCTCTACTGAAGAGTGTGGATGAGGTCATAACCGCCAGCGACTGGAGAGAAAATGATGAGGTACGTTTAATGGATGGATTAAGGATTTGGATAGATAGAGAGATTCTATCAGTCTATTCATTCCACATTTCAGCCCCTCTTTTGAAGGAAAATCTGTGGAACCGAATAAATTCAAATATGGTAAAATGTGCTAAATGGAGGTGAAGGTACTATACACTTGGCAGCTGAAAGAATCATCAAATTTTAGAATTTTAATAAAACTAAAAGGATTTCATTTTGTTAAGTTCTGCAGGTTCTTATTTGTATAACCTCAGTGAGCTGTAATATACTTTGCACTTGTCTTTTATCGGGGTGATCAGTGGAGTCCAGTGGTCAATGGGCTGGTGGAGACTGTGGATAAGGTGATGGTGCAAATGGCCTCCAAGCTTCGGTCCAGCCCAGACTCAGAGGCTCCTCTGGCAATAGGGGGCAAGAGTTCTGTGGCAGGTCAGTACATACTCCAAAACACTTCTTCAAACTCCCATGTCCAGAATATCTATTCTTAGAAATTCACTTTCCCTCCCTTCCTCTACATACATGGCTTGAAGTATGTGAAGTCTGTCCAAGTATGCTCATAGGGGGATGCCTACCTAATATGCATGCATGAATTCTGCACACAGGGTGAGCATCACAATCAGGCCTGAGTGAAGCAATTTGAGGCATGAAACGTGACTTTTTTTTATTGCGTTTTTCTTCAATTATATTTTTAGGAGTGTTGAAATGTTATATTTGTCAGAATTGTTTCCTACCCAGACTTATTTATAATAAATTTTCCTAAGAATTAAAAAAAATCATTGCGACAAGCAGGGCAGGCGAGAGCCATGAGAGAGTGGCGTGTTTAACCACCTGCGTGTTCAAATCGCACTAAACTCAATTAATTAAACGTCAATAACAGTGGTGCTGGTAAATAATAGAATCAGTATGGTTCATTGTGTGACAACAGCACACTTCTCTGTGACCTGGCAGTGGTTCGGCATGGAGCTCCCACTCTCTCGGCCACAGGAAGAGGGTGGAGTCCAGGCCGGTGACGGTTTGATAACAGTCTCGTTTCTTAGCATGATGACAACAAACGTTTGGCAAAAAAGGGACCTGGTTGATATGTGTGGTGTTGGTTGAATACATTATAGTGCATCTTCCTCATCATCTATAACTGCTTCTTTCGAGACCGTAAAATCACAGAGCGGGGTCAGCATATGCTGAGGCGCACAATGCGCAGAAGTCGCTACTTTCTCAATAGTTGGAGTCCAATAGACCTCCAAACTTCATGTGGCCTTCAGATAAGCTCAAGAACAGTGTGTAGAGAGCTTCATGGAATGGGTTTCCATGGCCAAGCAGCTGCATCCAAGCCTTACATCACCAAGTGCAATGCAAAGTGTCGGCTGCAGTGGTGCCACTGGACTGTAGAGCAGTGGAGACGTGTTCTCTGGAGTGATGAATCACGCTTCTCTGTCTGGCAATCTGATGGATGAGTATGGGTTTGGTGTTTGCCAGGAGAACGTCACTTGCCTGACTGCATTGTGCAGTTTGGGGGAGGGGGGATTATGGTGTGGGGTTGTTTTTCAGGGGTTGGGCATGGCCCTTAGTTCCAGTGAAAGGAACCCTTAATGCATCAGCATACCAAGATATTTTGGTCAATTTTATGCTCCCAACTTTGTGGAACAAAGTGCACAAAGCAAGGTCCATGAAGACATGGATGAGTGAGTTTTTTGTATGATGTGGTGTTGCTCCTTGTCCTGATCATGCAGCTTTATGTTAGTGAATGTATATTACTAGAGAGAGTGTGTTCGATTTCACTGGAACAGAGAACTTGACTGGCCTGCACAGAGTCCGGACCTCAACCCGATAGAACACCTTTGGGATGAATTAGAGCGGAGACTGCGAGCCAGGTCTTCTTGTCCAACATCAGTGCCTGACCTCACAAATGCTCTTCTAGAAGAAAGGTCAAAAATTCCCATAAACACTCTCCTAAACCTTGTGGAAAGCCTTCCCAGAAGAGTTGAAGCTGTTATAGCTGCAAAGTGTGGGCCAACTTCATATTAAACCCTACGGATTAAGAATGGGATATCATTAAAGTTCATGTGCATGGAAAGGCAGGCATCCCAAAAATGTTGACAATATAGATGAGAAACAATTGGAAGAAGCTTAATTTTTCAAGATTTCAAATGCAACATGCATGTCTATAATGTCTTCTGAAAATACGTAACTTGAAGTGAATTAGACATGGGCCATAACATCTCTTGATCTGCTTTGTGCAGATACAAAATGATTCAAGTCTCATTCCTGAATCATGCCCTCTGAGATTCCACGCTTCACAGTCAACTCTCACTTCTGTCTCTGATCCTCCCTTTGCTCTGATAAGACTGTGTGTGAGGACCAGAAGTCACATGAGAAAACCTTTCAGGTTGCCTGAGCTATTATTGAACTTCACTGTTACATTCAGTGAATAAAGCATAAATAAACACAAGATCACAGATGAAACTGAGAGAAGGGCGATTCACCCAAAAACAAGACAAGATGTTGAGAAATGACTTCCCATAACTTCATCTGGGTAGCGCCTTAAATAGAGAAAATAGATCAATAGAAAGTTCAAAAGAACATCAAAAGAAATATTTTGTAATATTGTACATTTCTTTACTGCCACAAGTTTTTTTTTAATAGTAACACATTAAATTGTAGCTTTTTGATAATTTTTCAAAAAATCTGACAATTATTCAAGACATGTAAACAGTCTGTAATAAAAATAAGCAACAAATGGCAAACAGCAAAACTAATTATACAACTGAAGTAAACAGTGTTGACTGTGTTTACATTAATACCTCAAAAAGAATTGTACCAAAAAGCACAGCCGCTTGTCACAGATCATGCTAGCAAAATGCATGTGAAACCAGCTGCCTTTCAGATGGTGCATATGCAGAATACAGAATACAGTCAGTACTCCATTTCACAGACTTGGTACCAAATTGTAGTTCTTTTGACCTTCTAGGAAGTAATGCAGTAACAAAGCAACAGTATACTCACTATGGACAGTGAACCAACCTTTTTTCAAATGTGTCTAGATTACTCTCTGATGAAGATCCCTCAGAACTACAACCTGCCCAGCTACCGGTTCCCCACACAAGGGAAGAGTTACATCTCAGTACCAGGAGAGGCCCTTACAATGCAGTGTGAGTATGCTCACAAACGCACACACAAACCCTTAAGATGTGGTGGTGATCCTTGTCCTGATCATGCAGCTTTATGTTAGTGAATGTATATTACTAGAGAGAGTGTGTTCGATTTCACTGGAACAGAGTACAGTGCTTGTCTATGTCGCCTATGCTGTGATCTGCCACTGACTAATGGGATAAATTGTGCTTAAAGTAACAAACTTTAATGCTTTTAAGCCACTTACTAAACCACAGTCTAACCATAATGTGCATAATGGAACAAACAAAACTGGACTGGAGCATAGACATATGAAATGGAATGGATTGCTAAACAAACTGCCAATCATTTTTTTTCTTTTTGAATAGAAGGTTGTTGTTCTGAATCATTCCTACCCAATTTAGCCCCTGATTATGAGTAAATGTGCGCATACACATCTCATTGCTTTTATACGCCTCAGGCTGCAGTGAAAGAACACATTGTTTTTACACAAGGAGGATGAAGGCCATTTATTTGTTGTCCGTCCTCTTTAGCCATAAACAACAAATAAACAATGCAATCAACTCTGATGACTTCCTGCTGCTCTCTAATGAAACCTGCCAATCGCACAAACTCCTCTAGGAGAAAGCGTTGTATAATTTGGAGCAGTTTAGAGCAGAGTTACATGAAAAACGGAGAAAGTGTCTGCGCTAGCTTTTTTTTAATGTATAAATGCGAGCAATAGAGCGAGTGTTGCAATGTTTCCCATGTGGCGGCAGTAATTATGAGGGCATTAAACGTTTTGTTTGTTTGACACCGTTTTGGGGTCAGCTCTCCTCAGCTCCTCTGGCACGGTGCTGAACCTGAGCCCCACTCTGTTCATTATAAACAGTTTTAATAAACTATTAAAGCTCTATTATCAGAAATGGCACATAAACGTTAGCACTGGCATTAGCGTGCCATTGAACGGCTTCTCCAGTGCAGCCGGACATATGGTACACTTCATTAACAGAACCAAGCAGAGCTTTTATACGCCAATTAAAGACAGCAAAAGAAGGAGCGCATTGAATCGCCGTGTATTCCTGTTGGGCCAAGTCTTAAATAAAACATTTGTAGAGAGATTTTGCCCCTTGGTTTGTGAGGTTATTGGCCCAGAGCTCATCTGAAGCCCAACTCAGAGGAGTTAGTTGGGACGCAGTGATATTGCTTATTTGGTCCATTAACACCTGTAAAAGCACTAATAAGTTGTAAAAGCATGTTTCACAGTAATATTAACTGTGAAACATATATAATTAACATTTAATAGCAAATAATACATATTGATATATAAATATACAACATAAATATTAAATAAAATATTTAAATATTTATGTTGTGCAGCTGCTTGCCCAATTATTATTATTATTATTATTTTTTTTAGGCTACACATCCAGTATAAGCTGAGAACTGAGTTGCTGAAACATTTAATTGCTTTTTTTAGACATCAGTTACTCAAGACATTTACAAAAAAACACTTGTAAGTGTCAGGTGATTTCTTCAGCTCTCATTTTCGTGTGCCACCGTGAACAGAAATAAAACATGCATCTGTGGGTTTGTTTGCTTCAATGATGTTAATGATTGCCGTAGACTAATTTAAATGCTTCTGGTTACTGTGATCAAACACGGCAAAATATCATGTTATAAGAATGTGGAGAAAACTTTAATGTAATACTGTAAATGAGACGTTCCATGATTAATCACAGCACCACCGAACTTGTTTATTCAGTTATTTGTGTGGCCCTAATTCAGACCCTGATGAAATGATACTGCCACATCCAATGGCCCACACGGTTATTTACACAAATTCTGCTGTCAAATTGTGATAGTGCAGTGTAACATATTTCCCTCTCACACACGTGGTGGACCCTCATCACACTCTTCCCGCATGTGTGTGAACACACATCTTTCCCATTAGAGCTGCACTGAGAGGACCGCATGCAGCGTCTGTGATAATGAGTCTATCCTCTCTGTGCATTTCAACGGCAGCCCAACACATTCTTCAAAACACCACATACATACAGTATGTGTGATCGAATGGTAACAGTTATGTCTGTTTCCCCCTGCAGCTCAAACCACGATCGTGGGACTTTTCTACCACAAAATGCACAACTACTACAAAAAAATCAGCCCTCTACAAACAAGGTGAAGTGTGTGCGTGTTTCCTGTTGTACATTGTGTTCTTGTGAGCATAGCTTTATCACTGTGGTTCTTCTCTCTCATCTGGGCCTCAGTGTCTGATACTCCCAGTCATTAAGTCGACTGATAACACTCTCTTCTCATCTTAACACAGCCATGATCAGTACTTTACTTAATTAATTTATTTTATCACAAATCCGGAACTCAGTTGGCCTCTTTTTATGTAACTGCACTGGGCAAAAGAGCTGAGAGATGCCGCAGGCTATATTCTCATTACCATGTAAATTTATCAGAACCCAAATATATGTAGTCAACACAAATTTGCTGTTGGTTATACATCATTCCAGACAGACTGTCAGTCTATGCATTTGTGGTGGGTTACATTATTAAGGTGCAGTCACATTTACCAATGCACTGTGCAATTTTGTGGGCAAAAATCAAGTAAATTCAATCGAAATTGCCCCATGCATATTTTGCTCGTGTTCAAGTTGGTCATGCAAATTTGCTGTGCATGCTTGGTTTGAAAGTGACTTCTATGTGTGAGCACTGAGCAGTGCTTCATACATCGTTACGCTATTGACAATAGAGTACTGCAGCCTTGACGTCAAAACCTGGAAGACTAATTCGCCAGTGGTTCCCTCGAGGTTTTCCTGTGGGTTTTTATAATGGGGCTTTTCAGTTTATGAGTAATGTGGTTTAATGTGGTAAACATAACTTGACGATACTTGGACATTTTGCTCTACAGCGTAAACTGCGTACACTCACATGTTTTTATCTAGTTTCTTATTAGAAATGTATGTTTTTTAGCTTCAAAATTAGATATGGGTGTGTGTAATTTGCTTTGTAAAGCAAAACTTCCAAGTATCATTAAGTTATGCTTACCCCAGACCATATTTTACTCATAAATTGAAAAACACCATTATAAAAAAAAGAGATGTTTTGAGAGAAAACCACTGGCGAATTAGTCTTCCGGATTTTGACATCATGGCTGCAGCACACTATAGACCAGGGGTGTCCAAACTCGGTCCTGGAGGGCCACTGTCCTACAAAGTTTAGCTCCAACCCCAATTAAACACACCTGTACCAGCTAATCAAGGTCTTTTTAGGCATACTAGAAACTTCCAGACAGGTGTTGAGGCAAGTAAGAGCTAAACTCTGCAGGACAGTGGCCCTCCAGGAGCAGGATTGGACACCCCTGCTATAGACAAACAAGATTTTTTTTTTGCCTGTTAAATTACTCTGAAATTTGACTGCAACATTATACCTGTAGGTGGCGATAAGCGTCTTGATTTTTTATTAGTTCGATTAATTCAAAAACACTGATTCCTTCAGCAAGGAAACAAGTGAGTGAGTTGTTGAATCATTCATTTAGCCGATTCATTTAGAATTGCATGCTCTCTGAGTAGGTACTTTGAATAAGTACTTACATTGCAACAAAAAAAGGTAATTCTATATAGTATGAATGTAATGTGCATACTCATTCATTAAAAAACTAAACAAACGGCAATACTGTTGCTCTGAGACACATAATGGCCGTTTCTTCTGTGGCTTTGTTTGGAACAAATTTTTATTGCAGGGCAAAAACAGACAGTGTAATTTACAATATTGCGTCTAAAATGTAAGTAACTTCTTATTTATTGAACTGTTCAAAAAATAAAACACAAAATCGCAATAGTTTTGTCTGAAACCAGCATGGCTGTGTTAACATGCATCGAACCATCCACCTGTGAGAGTTAGGTTTGTTTGGATATGATTATTTGTGTGATAATAGTTATTTGCAGATAGCCGTCATTAGCATCATTTTCTTTGCTCATTCTGGAATGTTGACAGTAGTTCAAGTATGGCCAATAACTAACTGTCCATCTCTGCAGGATAAATGAGGCGGTGGATTTTAAAGATCATAAGATCCAGATGGCCAGTCACCTTATTTCTCTGAAGGTGGAGCCATCTCCTGCGCTGTCACTCAACCTGTCCACTGAGCCGCTCATCCGGATCGTCCTCACGCATCAGCTGGTAGGAGAACGTCAATCTAGCACTTCATTTTGATCTTCACTGAGGAGTGTGGGTGCTTGTGAGCATTTGTGTGTATAGCAGTTATTTAATATGTTTGGAAGATTATCAAATTTAAAGAAGTTTATTTTGCTTGACTACACAGTAAATAATTGTGTAAAATGACAGCTTAAGATCAAGCAGAAAGTTCTACCAACCATTTAATTCCTTCTCATTCTGAACGAACGTGCTGCTCACGCTCATCAGCCAACATCTGGCTTTCTGCACATCAGGTTAGACAGAATGCAATTAACATACATTTATATTTATGACCCAGTCAGGTCACTGAGCCACTGGTAGAAAGTAAAGTTCCTGATGAGAGGACATTTGTGACAGCCTATTAACATTTTCGGTCTGATACATAGATTTCTTCTGAGACTTTTGTCTAACCAAAATCATTCCATTAAACGGAACAAAAATTATTCTTAATATGTTGAAGGAAAACCTTTTTTTTTGCTGCTGTGTTTGTGGTTTTGTCTTTTGGTGAGCTGTGTTATACAAGAATCCCAGAGTTCAGACTTGTCAGGACTAACCATGGAAATCCATTTCAGTTTGCATCATCCCTCGCACTCTTTTTTTTTTTTCAGTTCTGAAACAGCGAAAGTATTTCACCAAAAGTAAAGTGGTTCCGAACGCTGGAACCATAAGCCTTGAGGTCTTTTGAGAAGGGAAAGATGATTTGGTTTAACAAGGAGCTTATTTGGCCTGTGTGCGCAGATGGTACGACTCAGTCGAGGATGCATCCGTCTGCCAAATTTCCATGGGAAACCCATCAAAAATGGATACAGATGCCATGTAGACAAGTTAACCAATACAGCATGTTTTGGGAGGGTATTTGCAGTTTAAAAAAAACAACAAAAAAACAGTGAGGAGTTCAGCGTAGCATTGGATTTCACACACCACGTTACACACATTATCCATCAGCTAACCCACATTTGACAGCTCACTGTGCTCTTTACCATTACATAAGATCCGCTAAACTTTTTCAATAAGTAACTAAACTCATATACAGTGTAATTACATCAAAAATAACATTCCAACCCATTTAAATGAGCAGTCGTTTCTTTTTTCATTGTTCTTTTTAAAGCGTTTTCAATGCGTCCAAATCAAAGCCATGCTGGCATGCATGTAACTATAGAGACAAACATTTGTTTTGCTGGCTTTTTATGGTTTTGTGAGGGATGATTGTTTCAGTGATGTTTGTTGGTGGAAATGTGTGTGTCTTTGAACGTAGACCATTATGTTAAATGAAAGGAACCTGCTAAAAGATTAAAGCCAGAAACACTACTCAAACACAGATGCGAATGCTTGTGCAGGGTCCCATCAAAATATATACACAGCTTCCTAAAGACTGATCAGTTGAATAATCGTTACGAAATTACAATGACTAGTATTAATTGAAAATATGTAATTATGCATGTCCCTACTACACATTAGGAAAATTGAGACCAGACATTTTTATTTCCTTAGGTCATAGTTTGAATGACTGTCTAATTAATCTTGGGACAATGGCTTTCTGTGTGTAGGACTGTCCAGAACAGAGGCAGTGTTTTGTGAGTAATGTGTGAGCTGAATCACTAGATCAATAATCTGTCACAGTGTCAGTGATGGATTACTGTGATAATACTGTTTTTAAGATAATGGTCAGTTTTGTGTTTTAGGTAGAATGATTTAACAACTGTTAAATATTAGTGAAGAAATTATATGTCTGTGTTTTTTTTTTTTTTTTTTTTTGAGGATGATGTCAGTGATTCTCACGTTAAATCCCCCCTGTGATCTGAGCAAGACTGATGTATTGCGTCTGAACTACACTAGAGATTTGCAATGCTTCGTGTTTTCAAAATCTAGTCAACTATTTGTCTTAAGGAAATCCTTTATAATTAGGCTAATTTAGGGTCATCTTCACATTCATATTCATTTATTTGCAAAAAAAGTCTCTTATAGCTCACCAAGTCTGCATTTGTTTGGGCAAAATACAGGTAAATTATTATTACAATTTAAAATAACTATTTTAAAATATAATGTATTCATGTGATGGCAAAGCTGAATTTTCAGCATCATTACTCCAGTCTTCAGTGTCACATGATCCTTCAGAAATCAATATATGCTGAAATGCAAGAATATGCTGATCTGTTGCTCAAGAACATTTCTTATTATCAATGTTGAAAACAGTTGCGGAAACAGTGAGACATATTTTTATAAATATTCTAAAAGAAAGAACAGCATTTATTTGGCATTTTTTGTAAGTGTAAAAGTCTCTACTGTCACTTCAATTTAATGCATCCTTATTGAATGAGGAAAATCTTTCTGACCCCAAACATTTGAACGATATAAACACTAAATACAGCCATTAATGAAGTCAATAATTGTCTTTATTATTTATGGTGGTGGATTTGCTATAAAACAGGTGCTTTGATGGCTGTAGCAAGTGGTACTCTTCTAATTGTTTAACAACTGACTTGTCAATTAGTTGTTGTTTTTTGCTTTAATATTTTGTAGCTGTGGTGATTGTTTTAAGTTTCTGCAAAAGTTTTCATTGACTAAAGCACTGCCACTAAAATATTAAAGCGAATCAAATAGTCAGTTGTTGGCTGACTAGTCAAACATCCTGTCCCTTCTCTAAACTACACAGACAGCAACTTAAGCAACAATCGAGGAATTATAAGCAGGAATCACTTCATTACCTCATCTTTTACTTCTCCTTTTCTTCCCTCTCATCTCCTCACCTGTCCCATCTCTCTCTGCTGGATCACATGGCAGGAGGTGAACAAATGGAAAGAGTGATTTCATAAGGAATGCTGGCAATGCTCAGTGTCGAAATCATAAGGATTAAAAAAAAGATTTCTGACAAGCTTTCGCTGCCTTTACAATCTAATAAAGTTTCAGCGGAGCGGACACAAAACAGAGACGCCACGCATACTGAGCATGAGCGCACGTCTGTTGCGCTGTGTGCAAGCTTGTACTTGCACTTATATGTTTACATTAACCAAAGACATTAATAGGTTGTTTATTCATTTTAATACGATGCACCTCGAAGTCCGATGTGTATATAAAGCAGCCTGGATTGGATTAATATAATCATCCATTGTGCTGTGTATTTGTGTTCATGCGAATGTGGCTATGTGTCCAATAAAGATGTGTGTGGGTGAATTACTGAACCACAAGCAGTTTTGGTCCAGGAGGTATTTCCGCTGTGGTTCATATTTAATCACAGATTCACACAGTCCTAATGGCATTACAACTTATAAAAAATCTCACCAAGTCTGACACGCATTTTGATGTATGACTGAGGATTTTTGTTTTCTGCTTAGTACAGTTAGGGTTTTTAAAGGTGCAATAATGAGTAGCGCTCACTGCCAGATGCTTTTATAACTCACACACCCAGTTCCTGTCTGAACACACTCACTTTAAATGCCTGCTCACTCACTCCCTCGCTCACCCAGTCACTCAGTAGATCACTCGTTCACACACTAATTTATTAATTACTAACTTAATCACTCTTCTCAGCCACTCATTAGCCACTGTCGGGGCAGTGTGATCCATGTCTATCAACAGGTTGGACTGGGCCAATAGCCTTGGACCTCAAGCCACACGGCCAAAATCAACCTAAAACTTGCCCTAGTCAAACTTCCCTGGAACAAATGTCTCACCACCAGTTCACTAGCAAGGGGATATTTCAGACTGGAACACACACAACACATATTGATTCATTTGCATCTTCTCCCGTTTATTTGTGATCACAGGACTGCACAAGCAACTCTATTAGTGCTTTTAATCCAAAAGATAAAAAGAAATTTGCAAGTTTGAAGAAGGAATAATTATTATTTCCATACATTTTCCACTGATTTATAAGATCTGCGGAGGTTTGAGCGATCTCTCTATGTTGCTAAAGCCAGAGCAACAGAGGGAGCTCACTAAATTAAAACCGGAGTTATGATGTAATTTATGACAAACACGAATGCAGTGCCAAATATGGATATCAGGTAGTTTGCTAACAGAGGCAGATGGAAAAGACCGAAGGATTAACTCTTTCCCCACCAGCGTTTCTTTGAAAAGTTGCCAATCAGCACCAGCATTTTTGATCATTTTCACCAAAATTTCAAGGCCCCCAGAATATTTAGTTGTATGAATATCTGAACAAGCAATATATCAAAAGAAAGAACAGAGTCTCTGCTTTATAAAAACAAACAAAAAAATATCATTTTATTCTTAATGCATATTTTTTATTAACATTTCAATGTGGGAAAGTTTCATGAAAAAAGCTACATTTTGAACAAAAAACTGAGACAATCACGTTTTTGTCAAAGACTTTGACCAGATAAGATTCAGAATGATGATCAAATCATAGATTCAGTAGCTCGCTTCCATCAACACTCCAAAAGCTTGCACAGTCCTATACCTCTTTGTGGGTTTGACATTTCATTCAGTAACATTAGGCGATTTGGATTTATATGCTGTTGAATGTTTGATGATCGCCTTGCATATTCATAAGCAATCTTCTATTGCTTGTTTCTGCTTATGTTTTTGGATCTAAAGAGTCTGTACTATTTCAGATGATGTGCAATTGCTCCCCCTACCATATAACAGTGAAAACATGGATTGCTGGACAAATTAACACATTCACATACTCAAATTCACTTATTCATTCACCCACATACCTGCTCACCCCTTGATTCATTCATTCACACACTCATTCACTCACTGACTGATTCATTCAACCACTCATTCACTCTCTGGCTGATTCATTCAGCCACTCATTCACTCACTGACTGATTCAGTTAATCACTCATTTACTCACTGACTGATTCAGTTCATCACTCATTTACTCACTGACTGATTCATGCAATCACTCATTCACTCTCTGGCTGATTCATTCAATCACTCATTCACTCTCTGGCTGATTCATTCAATCACTCATTCACTCTCTGGCTGATTCATTCAGCCACTCATTCACTCTCTGACTGATTCATTTAATCACTCACTCATTCACTCATTGACTGATTCATTCAATCAATCACTCATTCACTCTCTGGCTGATTCAGTTAATCACTCATTCACTCACTGACTGAATCATTAATTAAATCACTCATTCACTCACTCACTGACTGATTCATTGAATCACTCATTCACTATCCGGCTGATTCATTTAATCACTCACTCATTCATTCACTCACTGACTGATTCATTGAATCACTCATTCACTCACTGGCTGATTCATTCAACTACTCATTCACTCGCTGACTGATTCATTCAGCCACTCATTCACTCACTCACTGATACATTCAACCACTCATTCACTCGCTGACTGATTCATTCAGCCACTCATTCACTCTCTGACTGATTCACATAATCACTCATTCATTCACTGACTGATTCATTCAACCACTCATTCACTCACTAGCTGATTCATTCAGCCACTTATTCACTCTCTGACTGATTCACATAATCACTCATTCACTCTCTGACTGATTCTTATAATCACTCATTCACTCTCTGACTGATTCACATAATCACTCATTCACTCGCTGGCTGATTCATTTAGCCACTCATTCACTCTCTGACTGATTCACATAATCACTCATGCACTCACTGACTGATTCATTCAACCACTCATTCACTCACTAGCTGATTCATTCAGCCACATATTCACTCTCTGACTGATTCACACAATCAATCATTCACTCTCTGACTGATTCACATTATCACTCATTCACTCACTGACTGATTCATTCAACCACTCACTAGCTGATTCATTCAGCCACTCTTTCACTCTCTGACGGATTCACATAATCACTCATTCACTCACTAGCTGATTCATTCAGCCACTCATTCACTCTCTGACTGATTGACATAATCACTCATTCACTCTCTGACTGATTCACATAATCATTCATTCACTCTCTGACTGATTCACATAATCACTCATTCACTTGCTGGCTGATTCATTCAGCCACTCATTCATTCTCTGACTGATTCACATAATCACTCGTTCACTCTTTGACTGATTCACATAATCACTCATTCACTCACTAGCTGATTCCTTCAGCCACTCATTCACTCTCTGACTGATTCACGTAATCACTCATTCACTCACTCACTGACTGATTCATTCAACCACTCACTCACTCATTCACTCACTAGCTGATTCATTCAGCCATTCATTCACTCTCTGACTGATTCACATAATCACTCATTCACTCGCTGGCTGATTCATTTAGCCACTCATTCACTCTGACTGATTCACATAATCACTCATTCACTTGCTGGCTGATTCATTCAGCCACTCATTCATTCTCTGACTGATTCACATAATCACTCATTCACTCACTGACTGATTCATTCAACCACTCATTCACTCACTGGCTGATTCATTCAGCCACTCATTCACTCTCTGACTGATTCACATAATCACTCATTCACTCACTGACTGATTCATTCAGCCACTCATTCACTCTCTGACTGATTCACATAATCACTCATTCACTCACTGACTGATATATTCTGCCACTCACATACTTAATCATTTATTCTTCTCCTTCATTTCTCCAGTCTTTTTCTGAATATGTCTTTCAGTTGGTCTGACGTCCCCCTCTTTCTTTATTTCCTCTCCTTCTCTCACGCTTTCTCAGATGAATCGTTATAATCTATAGCAGATGGTCTGGCTGAAGCGATCCTGTTGTAGCTAACGGCTGCGGATTGTTTGGCCTCCTCCTTTTCTCCCTCTCCATATCTTTCTCTTTCTTTCCCTCTTCTTCTCTTTTTCTCTGAAAGCCTGAAAATATAACCTTTAAACTGTTAGTTCTGCCTTGCCTTGTTGCTCTTACTGTTATATTCTTAGAACGCTCTCATATTACGATTTACAGCGAACAAATCCTCCAAGATTGTGTTTTCACCAACATTGTAATAGAAATACCATTAAGCTCTTAGAATGTCTCCACACGATCACCTGAGCACGTTCCACTTAATTTTTAGCCCTGACTGGATCCAGGTTTTAGCGTTCCACAGAGACTTCAACCATTTCCTAGCTTTTTCCAGATCCGGAGGACGTCCGTCAACTGGCTGAACCCCTGAGCACCTCGCTGGGTTTCTCCTCGCACCACGCACAGCTCCTATACAGATGTTTTACAGCCTCAGTCTCCTCTACAGATTCGTTCACTAACAAAACACACGCTGTGTGTTGCTTGGAGACACACAACACTTCTACTGTGGCTTTCGTTGGAACTATTGTTTCGTTGCAAAATAGAGCAAACAATACTGACAATACAGTTTATAACGTACTTAACTTAATATTACCTTTATGTTTATTGAACTGTTGTATCGAATAAATGTCACATTTCCAATCGTGTGGATATTCTGAGAAAAATTTATTCTTGCTCATATAATATCTATATTATCAACATTAAAAACAAGAACTCACCAATCATATGTTGTTGTATTGAAGACAGTCTGTGTCTATATTTGTTCTTAATGCTAGTTAGTGCCAAAACCCTATATTTATAAATGTACGTTGTCGAGAACGGCAGGAATGTAGTGCGGTTTGTACTGCATGCAACATATCATATGCACACTGCTTGTGTGGATGCAGTGAGTTTTGACTGCAAAAGATGAGGTCATTTGATGTATTTGACCTTTTATGGCATTTTGCCTGTTAGAAATACATGCTTGGTTTTAATCTTATTTTAAGGTGGGGTAGAATTAAATGAACATCAAAACTCAGCATTTTGTTCGCGTTCCCCCTCATATACCCAGTTTTGGGAACCACAGCTCTAAACGTTTATACACCTTTACTGTTCAAGTGTTTCTCATTGGCCATTAAGTAATGGCAAAAGTAACCAAGTATAAAGCAATTACAATAGCATATATTGTTCCAAATTTAGCAATGCGGTTTGAGCCTTATTTGTGAAATTGTGAGAATCAGATCCAAGTGTGAGCACTTGCACTCCAACACAGTGATGCTTATTTGGGTAACACTAATTCAAATCTGGCTCGTCACATTTCCTATTCCTGTCTCATTTCCAAGTTTTTGATGGAACATGTCTTTGCGTTTTCATTGACTTTTCATGTGCATTAGTCTTTGTATTCTCCGTGTACAGAAGCAGCTGCTCTAAATTACAGCTCAGCCTGTCCATAAACGTATGTAATTACAGAGCCTGTGAATAGAACGGGAGATACCGAAAACCTACATTTACTTTTCAACATTTATCTTCTGTGTTAAGCTTGGACAACGCACACTGTGTTTTTAAATTTAGCCCAGCCAGGCTTTATTTAGATTGAGCAGTTCTTTAAATATGCCCCAGTGCAGTGCCATTAACCAGCATAGCTCAGGAAACCAACGGCAGCGTGTTTCATATGGTGTGTAACTGGGTTTGGTCTCAAGACAATGTGTGAGGAGATGTTTTGCAGGCAATTCTGACCATGTGCTGTTGCGTATTTGTGTGAGAGAAAGAGAGAGTGAGAGATGTGAATAAATAAGTATTTAAAGGAAAAGTTCATCCAAAAAAAAGGTTATATCCTGAATTTTCAAACTAAAATACAAACCTATCATATGGCTTCAGAAAACTTGGAATATAACGCAACATGTTTTTATGGTGCTTTTTGACATTTTTGAGAGAACAGCCAATTGCTCTTTTAACACTTGGGGAATTATATAGGTTTGTTTTTGTGTTGTGTAAATGAAATATAGGCTTTATTGTATTACTAGTACTCAGTTTTTCCTTCAGTTAGTCATTGGGTTAGTCATCAAGGCAGGCATCAGGGGTACTGTCCCAAAAGTATGGAAACAATACTCCCACTCTATCGTACTGACGGCACTTCAGATGCACACTGACCTTTTTGAGGCAAAGTTATAAATTCTGAAGATACATAGGTTATGTTATACATTAGGACAGATGAGAACCCATTACTTTTCATAATGTGCCAAAATGTTACCACAGTGGCAAATAAAAATGTGAAGGCAAATAAATCAAATGAAATTCTTACATTTGAGTGCTTGAAAATGTCAGCTAGACTACTAAAATCAAAGTGCTATGAAAACTTGAGAACTAAAAAATATTACATTTTATTTTAATATTGCACTATATTATACTTGAAATATGTCTGATAATATTGTTGTTTATCGTATACTGGGATTCAAAAGTTTGGGGTCAGTAAGATTTAAAAAAAAAAAAAAGATGCATTAAAATGATCAAAAATGACAGTGAAGACATTTGTGATTATAGAAGATGTATATTTCAAATAAATGCTGTTCTGTTCTTTTCTATTCATCAAATAATAATAAATGTTTCTTGAGCATCAAATCAGCATATTAGAATGATTTCTGAAGGATCATGTGAAACTGAAGACTGGATGCTGAAAATGTAGGTTTGCCATCACAGGAAGAAATTATATTTTAAAATATAGTAAAATAGAAAACAGTTACTAATATTTCAGTTACTAAAAATTTCACAATATTTTTACTGTATTTTTGATCAAATAAATGCAGCCTTGGAGCAAATGCAGCATAAGAGACTTCTTTACAGACCCCAAACTTTTGAATGGTAGTCTATATTTTATTTATTTGACATATTCTGATTTATATTCATAAGCTAAGCCTTTGCCATGTTGTGATGTTACAGCCAGCACATCTGTGTCCTCTCCACCCTCAAACTGTCCCCAACAAATGGTGATGCGGAAGGAGATCACTCACCCGGGTGTGAAGTGTGAGGAAGTTTGGCACCCACGTGAAGTTTTCAGGGGAACTTTGAAAAAGTTCCAAATAGAGCAAAGCTGTGAGGTTGTTTTATATTAACCTCTGGCACAATCTGGTGTAAGAAGTTTCATATTTTGACAGAAGAGATGAGAGGCAGGCTAAATAAGAAACTATTCTACTGAATTGTTGTGACTTTTGGTGATTTAGTAAAATTTTAACCATATTAAATCAAATCTGCAGGGCTCAACCCAGCTTACATGCCTTATTATCCTTTATCGTTGTCCAGGGCCATCAATTTGATCCAGAATGTTGATCCATATTCACGACACGTTATTGTCATTCACCACATTTCTCTGAACGACAATACAGAGGCTTGCATATGCTTGGAATTACACATGTCGTCCAATCAGGAGAGAGACTGAAGCTGCAGTTGGCGGAGTCGACTGTGTAAACCATTCCATCAGCATGACAGGGATGTGTGTTTTCTGCTTAATTATGAACACATGCCACTCAGGCTCTCTGAATAGACCTGATGTGTGATTACACAACCTGCTGTCATCTGATAGGCTGGTGAGAATGATGTCATAGCAGCTGCCAAATACCCCATGCACTCCCCAAAATTGAGGGTTACGTAACATCTAGCCAACATTTAACCCCTACAATGATTTTTACCACTACAATTCTTTGTGGCTATAAAAGTTATAACTCAAGAACTCATTCCAAACCTGTACAAGCTTGTGGCTTGTTTCTCATAAAATGCCTCTACTTAATCACCAACCTGTGTTTTTGTGTGCATTTTAAATGTAATTTCATTCTCTCTGTGTCTTTGGATACTTTAGAAAGGGAGCCCCTCTAATACTGCATGCTCTTTTGCAAGTCCTTTGTTGTTAATAAAGTGTTGGAGTGCTTTCACGCTTCTCTGGCAAGCGCTGCGGGGCAGTGGGGAGCCGCAAACACCAAGCCAACCCCATATGTGTTCATTTGACTGGAGAGAGAGAAAGAGAGACTTACTGATGGAGCTGTAAAAATTACCTGCTTTTTTTAGTAAAGAGATTTTGACCTAGAGAGAGAGTAGGACGACAATAGAAACTGAAGTAAAAAACTTTGGGGAGCGGAGAACCACACCCATACCCACTCAGACCAATCTAGCTTAGCTAGACTTTTGAATTGTGGCATATTGTATTCTGACCCAAAACCACCCGCTTGAACTGGAAAAGGCAACTTGATGGACACAGTTTTTGTTTTTACATGTCATTTAGGGACAGGGTTATCTCAGATAGATACCAATATAATTTTGTTATTGAAAAAACAAATATTTTTGTGGTCTCCAAATGGCTGCACAGAAGAAAATAGTGGAAAATGTTTGTAAACTTTGATATGATGTTAATATACTTACTTGAAATTAAAATCTGCTGTGACCTTTAAAATATACTGATAACCACCATAATAATACATCAACAAAATAAAAATCAAATGTGATTGTGTCATGTAGGAACTTGTGTGAGCATCGATTTACTGTTTTTATTTTTCTACTGTAAATTATAAGTTATTTTAGGCTTGTATTTTCACTTACAAAAAGCCTACAATAATCAATACATCATGTTAACAATATTTTGTATTTTGTTGTAATCTTTGCATTTTTATGTTAAAAATTGTAATGATTAAGATTTTAAGATCTTTAATATATCATTCACTTTATTTATGATCTGTTTCCCTTAACAGAAAATCGTGGAAAGTGTGTGCAAATGTAATTTAATTTCAATCGCATACATTTCCCTCTATGAAACTTACTGACATCCTTTACGCCATTTATTCCAGCCATAAGTAATGCAAAACTATGGTACGTTTACATGACAACGATGTACTTAAAACGGAAAAGGTTTTCATTTGCATTTTTCGTGTACAGATAACACAATTGTCAAAAAATCCCCGTTCTCACGGATATGCGAAAACAACAAAAACATTTTTATTATTAATGCCATTATTCGTGTCACTTTGTAAAGAAAAACTACATGTCTGTAGACTAAACATGTAAACAGTGTTGGGCAAGTTACTGAAAATTAGTAATTAGTTACAGTTAGTTACTTCTTTTTCAATTACTTTACCAATTATTGTGTATCAAAAGTAACTAGTTACTGGGGAAAGTAACTTAAGTTACTTATATGTCTGCTTTTTAAATGTAAATATGAACAGTACTGAACAGTCAAACACAATAAACATAATTTTTCAATCAACATTTCAGGCAAAACTGGACAATTGTAAATGCATCTGTTTTTTATGTTTAAACAACATACATAAATTGTACTCCTGGCAAATTGTTGAAAAATAAACGTGTGAGAGCGTGTTATAGGCTATATATGACATGTTGAAGCCAGATATGATGGCACTAATGCAACACACATCGCTGCAAATTAGTAAATTAGCCAACACGCAAACTGCTGCAAGTGAAGTAAGTCTCAGATGCTCAAAAACACAATCATCTTGACAAAATGATCTCACCAGTGCTTGGGGCGCTCTTTCTCATATTGCGGTCTTTGATCTTGAAATGAACTGATGAATAAAATGCAGCTCATATGTTGCTTTCGTTGAAGTGAACTCAGTTAAATGTGCATATAGCGCGGGAATTGAAGATCGGATTTATATTCATTTTGCGGAGAGGTGTGAGGTAAGACAACCTGCATGTTTTTTTAATTTTTTTATTTGTGTAGCCTGTTTTGTTTGCGAGCGCCTACGATCAGCCTATCGAAATGCCTTTTTACTATGGTGGTGGTGGTGATAGTAGGCTAAACATTTAAATTAACATTGTGATGCTTGACAAGTCAAGTGTTGATTTGAGAGGCTAAAGCGTTGGGTTAACTAACTGTCGGCCGCTGGCCGCTTGATCGTCACTTTAAAAAATAAAAACTTTAATTTAACAAACAAAAAAATGCTCCAAACATTTTTCTAAATTAACTTAATATAGAAACAAAACGAAATATAACTACTTTGACATTAAAAACAAAACTGAACTATTTTAATGGCTGCAGCAGTAGTGTGTAATTGGGAGGATAAAAAAACACGGGCTTCCGTCGGACTCTGGCTGAGAATTTTGATAAGCTGTCAGACACGGGCCGGGCTAGGGCCTAGATGTGAGCTTTTTGTCTGCAAGCGTTCATTTTTCACAAAAGAGAGTAACGCGAGTAACAAACTCATTTCAATTTCAGTAATTGTAATTGAGTTACTTGATAAAAAATAATATTTAGTTACATGCGCGTTACAGCTAAAAGTAGTGGAATTATAGTAATGCGTTACTTGGTTGCGCGTTACTCCCAACACTACATGTAAAACGCATGAGCATGACGTTTCCATTTTCACATATTCACGTTTTTGTAGTATACACGGAGATGATAACATTCTCATTTTCAAAAACATGCACTTTGTATCCTGTTCAAAAGTTTGCGTTTTCAGGCCCCCAAAATGCTGTGGCTGTTTAAATGAAATGTTTCAAAAGTTTTACGTTTTTAGTTGAAAACGGTGTCACGTAAACTGCCCCTTAAAAAAAGTAAAAGAAGAAAACGAAGCACCAGGTTTGTGTCTCCAACACCAATGCAAACATGACTCAGTCATACTGGTCTTTCCATTTAGATTTTAATGATCTGTTTTGTTTCCCTTCAGGCAACAGCACAACAAAAACTGTGCCACTTTCATTTAAACCACCATTGTATTAGTTAAACCATCTTTTTAAAATGAATAAACAGGCTTGATTAACCTTGCTTCAAAGCCGGGCAAGGGAGATTTGGAAAAAGCCACAAACTGTTTACTCTGACCAAATAATTTGTTGTGACTATTAAGAGTCGTATCAGTAATGGGAAGCATCAGCTATCGTTTAACTTTTCACTTGAGTGTTCCTCAACTCTTACCCGCACTAATAATGATATCTTTCTTTCTATGTGCTGTCAAACGCAGCCACGGCTGGATCACATTTTGAATGTATTTCTAATTCTCTCAGTTATATCCTCTTTTAAATTATCGCCACTTTGATTGGTTGATATACTAGAGGTAGTTTCCAAGTCATTTCCGAACATCCTTCATCCTCTCTACTAGTTCTTTTCCATTCCTGTCTGGAATATGGGTCTGTTCTTTACGTCCTGATTCTTTATAGTGTCCTTCATGCAGTCATGGATATTCTGTGAGACTGACTATTGAGAGGAGATGCAAAGCATTCTTGTTTCTGAGCGTATACATTTATTTGAAAGGAATCTGCATGTACACTATATTGCCAAAAGTATTGGGACACCCCTCCAAATCATTGAATTCAGGTGTTCCACGGGTGCATAAAACCAAGCTCCTAGGCAGGTAGACTGCTTCTACAAACGTGTGAAAGAATGGGTTGCTCTCAGGAGCTCAGTGAATTCAAGCATGGTACCATGATAGGTTGCCACCTGTGCAATAAGTCCATTCGTGAAATGTCCTCACTACTAAATATTCCACGGTCAACTGTGGTGTAAAGGGGTGTAAAGCACACCGCCACTGGACTCTAGAGCAGTAGAGACGTGTTCTCTGGAGTGACGAATCACGCTTGTCTGTCTGTCAATCTGATGGATGTGTATGGGTTTGGCGGTTGCCAAGAGAACGCTACTTGCCTGACTGCATTGTGCCAAGTGTAAAGTTTGGTGGAGGGGGGATTATGGTGTGGGGTTGTTTTTCAGAAGTTGGGCTTGGCCACTTAGTTCCAGTGAAAGGAACCCTTAATGCTTCAGCATACCAAGACAATTTAGACTATTTCATGCTCCCAACTTTGTGGGAACAGTTTGGGGATGGCCCCTTCCTGTTCCCGCATGATTGCACACCAGTGCACAAAGCAAGGTCCATAAAGACATGGATGAGCGAGTTTGGTGTGGAGGAACTTGACTGGCCTGCACAGAGTCCGGACCTCAACCCGATAGAACACCTTTGGGATGAATTAGAGCGGAGACTGCGAGCCAGGTCTTCTCGTCCAACATCAGTGCCTGACCTCACAAATGCTCTTCTAGAAGAATGGTCAAAAATTCCCATAAACACTCTCCTAAACCTTGTGGAAAGCCTTCCCAGAAGAGTTAAAGCTGTTATAGCTGCAAAGGGTGGGCCAACTTCATATTAAACCCTACGGATTGAGAATGGGATGTCATTAAAGTTCATGTACATGTAAAAGCAGGTGTCCAAAAACTTTTGGCAATATAGTGCACGTGTGCACGTTTTTAAATGTTGCCCATTGATGTATTTGGTGATATTGACTTCTAATCTTACGATGTGAGAGACTGGTTGTATGTTGATCACCACTGATACTGCAACACTTGTCTCAAACCTCTGGTGTGATTGAGTGAACCTTTTGGACTGAATGACACTAAAGATGCGTTCACATTTACCATTGCTCTGCGAAATTCTGTGGTCGAAATGTAGCCTTTCTTGCAGGAATTTGCACGATCTGTAGTTTTACGTCAATTTGGTCATTTGAATTTGCTACGCTTACCAACAGAAAGTGGCTTAGTTTGAAAGTGACATCTTTGTGAGTGCTTCATACATCTCTACGCTACTGACAATGGACTTTTATATGCACGATGTAACTTATGAAGGACTGCTGTGATAGGACTGTTTCATTCTTAATGGTCTTAATCTTAATTTTCCTGTCTTTCAGAGTAAAGAACAGCAGCTCCTGGCCTTAAACCAAAGTAATAAAGTGTTCCTGTACTGCGCTTTCCTGGACTACAGGTGGGTCTCACAGCTTCAAGCGCTTCATTATGCACACACGTTTCATATTTTACAAGAATTTAACCAAATATTCAATATTGGCCTTAATGCCCTGGAAGAATAAATCCAGGGCAAATGTATACATTTATGGGGAGGGAAATATAGTGACAGGCATTTTGAAATTCCATTTTAGTGCTTGTATACATTATAGTTCATAGCCATGTTTTTTTATCCGATATGGTGTTAATATAATAACTTACTTGAACTTAAATATTAAATTAGATATTAAAATCTGCTGTGTACTTTAAAATATATACTGATATCCACCATAATAACAAATAAACAATATTTGATTTAAATAACTTTTATAATGAAAAATGAAATCACATTTTTAGACTTCTGAGAATGTCCACTTACTGTTTTGTTTTTTTTCTAAGGTTTATTTCATTTTTTATTATTATTAACAAAAAACTTATGAAATGTACTTGCATAATTTGAACAGTACTTTTAAAAAAACATATTTTTTTTACATAAACTTAGTTCTTAGTTTTACTGTAGCTTTTTTACATACTTTTTTCTGTTAAAATTATTAAGATCGCACTGTCAGACTCATGTTTACATTTTTAGACCATTTAAGGATGTCCCAACTTTCATCCTCAATCTCACTGTCCAGAGATATGTATGTAGTCCTTCCTGTATATTCTCTCTCTCCCATCTATCTCTCTCTATCTGTCATTTTAATGTGTCTAATTTCATGTTTCCTGTTAAGCTTGTCAGGAAGTGCTTCAATATATCAGTATGTGTTTCTTGTATTTATATCCCTCTGTTATCCTTTACCTACGTATGGGCCAGAAATACAGTAGGTTACCTTAATGAAATTTAGCACATCCACATCATTTTTAAACATTTTTAAAGCTATACCTGAAAAATCACTTAAGGCCAAGTAACGAAGCCAATTTTAGGATCATGTGAACAATGTGAATCATTTGAAATAGAGCATGTTTGATTTGGAGTGAGATCCGTTCCTCCCTTGTCTTCTCTCTCTCTCTCTCTCTCTCTCTCTCTCTCTCTCTCTCTCTCATTCTTTCTCTTGCTTGTTCGCTCTTTCTCCCATGTGGGTATTTAATAAATGACTGCATCCATAATGGAGTGATGAAGCAGGAATATTTTCTCTAACTGAGATTAATGGGTTCTTGCGTTAGTTTTGATTTAGTTTAGATCAGATTTGATTAATAACTCTCTGGTAATTCCATTAACGCTGGGTGAGGGTGTGAATGCGTATGGTTTCAATATAAACAATGAATACTCCAGCAACTGTAATGCTCAATTAAACCTGTATATGTGTGTGTGTTTCAGCTTCAAGGAGGGTGTGTGGTCAAACGAAGGGTGTGTGAGAGCTGATGGAAACCTGTCCTTCTCCATTTGCTTGTGTAACCATTTGACAAACTTCGCCATCCTCATGCAAGTGGTTCCTTTGGAGGTGAGGCACTCTCAATGTCACTCAGTGTCTGCTGCCAGTTTTCTTTTGTGCTTGATGAATTACCATCCATCTTGCTTACTTTGGAAAAACATTGTTGATTCAAATGATTCAAGAACTTTACGGCTCTTTTTGTGTCTTTAAGTTTAACATAATTCTGTTTACTTGCTCCATGGAGCAACATTTATGTTGTGTGTTAATTTTAATACAATTTATTATATCGAAATTCTTTTGAGAATGTGTATCTCACATTGTCATAAAGTAAGACGTTATGTCTTTGGAAGAAACAAGTTAGACGTACTGCTTTTTCATTCATTATTCTGCTATGAAGAAGTGCTATGAATACAGATATAAATAAATATCAGCAAATATCAATCTTTTTTTAATTTTCTCTATTCCATCAGGCTTCATCTTTCTGTTTTGAATGCAAGAACACATTCTGTCTGAACAGCCCCTTTTAAATGAAAGCATGCATTTCATCTTGGCTGTTATTTCTATTTTGATTGCTACTTGATGCAAACAAGAGAACTGAAACCTGCTTTACAGATACAAGCACCAGCAATTTTAGGGCGCTCAGTCCATGACGTCTATATCTAACTACCTAAGTCTTATCTGAGCTGATTTCCAGAAATATGCACATATAGTACAAAACTGGCAGCGAACCCTGATGTTAGTGGAATTTCTCAAGATACCTTGATTGAGCATTGAGGTCATATCCCATCAGGGATCTTTGAAAACTCCAAGGCACTGCGATGAATGCGATGCTAACTGTGTTTCTCGTCCGCACCGAGCCAGCAGCATGCAGGGCTTGAGGTTTTGATTGGCCGAGGCTCTCTGTAAATCAGCAGCAGAGCTTTAATACAGAAGACAGTTTGGACGCAGTTGAGACACTTCTCCAGGGGTGACGTGCAGGATTTTGTTTCTAGTTCATTCGAAACTCATCGTTGTGTGTGAAAGTGTCTCAGGGGAGGCCGCTAGTCAGAGGCCTGTGGGCCGGGTTTGGGCGGACAAATGGATTGTCATCTGTCCGAGAAAGCTTGTAAATAACATCTGCCTTTGAAATACAGAACGACAGGCACAGCTTGATATTTTGGTAACCCTTGACATGTTGATTTATTTAAGTAGAACTAAAGAGTGAGTTTAAGTCAAGCTAAAGATGCTGTCAGCAAGATGTTCCCACTAAGTAGGGACATGTTTGTGAAGATGAGAGACATATTGCTTCACACTAATGCAGATTGCCGTTTTCGAGGTTCGTTCTCCGATGGTGCGCGAGCCAAACCGTGGCACCCAGGTGCAGCTTGGCTCTTCTGCGTCTACCATCTGCATGTGTTTGTTGAGAAGATCTGTCCTCACTCAGTCATGTAATCATCTCCTCTGGAGCTTTGATGCTAATGCCCGCCTCTGCCGGGGCCTCAATTAGCGGCTCACCTCAGTACTTCAAGCATAGAGGAAATCGTGCTTTCTCCACCGCTCTGCAGATCCTCGATATTCTGGGCCCGCGATAATCACAAGGCAGGAAGCGGAGTTAATGTACGATCGAACCCATGCACGGAAATAGAATTATGGGGGAAAACAACTGCCAATGGGCCCGACGTGCAGATGCAACACTGAGTACCAATTACTGGCACTGGGTCAGAGGAGCCGTAACAATGCAGCTCTATACCCTGATGGATGTTCAGGAATAAATCTGTTCACTCTTTACCAACAGATGGTTATAAGGGGTTGTATCATGAAAATCTGTTAGTCAAGGGTTTTGGCGCCAAAAAACAGTGGTAAATTTGTTTTTATAACCATTTTACACTCTCTATCTATTTAAATTGTGATGGGCAAAATCGAGTTCTGGTTTTCTCTTTTAGTTTTTAAACATTTATGAACCTTCTGTTTCTAATCAGTGCTTTTAATAAAAGTGCGTACCAAGACCAAGTCATGTGATGCCAAGCTAGCAAACAAGGCTCAATAATGTCAGGGTTTTGAAATTTAGATGGTTTGAAGCAGTTAATATGCACATCTTCAGGTGTGGAAGTTTGCAATAAATTAGTTTAAATTTTAGTGTAGTCTGAGTTTTAGTAATATTTTTATAGTAAATCAAACTGTGATATGACATATACACTTCTATTTAAAAGTTTGAGGTCGGTAATGTTTTTTTTTATGTTTTTGAAAGTAGTCTCTTATGCTCACCAACGCTGCATTTATTTGATAAAAAATACAGTATAAACAGTAATATTGTGAAATATTGTTACAATTTAAATACAATTTTTTTTCCTGTCACATGGTCTTTTATAAATCAAATGCTGATTTGGTGCTCAAGAACATTTCTTATTAAATTCTATTCTATTCTTGAAAACAGTTGTGCTGCTAAAAAAAATGTATTTGATAAATTTGATAAATATAAAGTTCATTAGAACAGCATTTATTTGAAATAGAAATATTTTTTTTAAATAAGCATTATAAATGTCTTTACTGTCACTTTTGGTCAATTTAATGCGTCCTTGCTGAATAAAAGTATTCATTTTAAGAAAAACATTACTGACCCAAAACTTTTGAACGGTTGTGTATTACAAGTTGTAAGAGAAATAATCAGGGTTAAAGTGCTGAATATACTTATGTATGTATATTTGATATTAAAAAGCAAGACTGTTACTGTTCATCTTTTCTCAGCCATTGGTCTACCTTGTCTGTAAATAGTTAGCGCTCTCTAAGAAAAGCATTTTGTTCCAAGAAATGATTTGATTGATTGGATTTATGTTAGACTCATGCAGGTTTGTTCTGATGAAATGATGTTGTAACTTTCAAGTCATTTGCGGTTATGCGAACGTCAATCCAAGTACAGCTGGTCAATTTTAACCTTTGACTTTACAATCAGTGAATAGTTGCTGTGGTATTCAGTGTTTCCTATATGCAATAACATCTGGGGTTTTCAGCTCATTTAAACCCATTTACTGCTGTGTTTTATTCTCAGCCAAATTCTGATATTTTCATCATCTCATTGTCTATGCTGTCACATTTGTCTCCACCACAGCTCTCAAAGGCCCACCAGGTGGCGCTGTCTGCTATTAGTTACATTGGCTGCTCTATCTCTATTTTCTGCCTGGCAATAACCTTGGTGACCTTTGCCGTGTTGTCGTAAGTAGGCCATATTGCTTTGTGAACATGCATGATTATAATCTTCTATTTAAATATAATCAAAAAATGTTTTATCTACATGATAAAACTTCAGCTCCTTTTTGATTTTTTTAAATATGAAAACTTGTAATTTCATTGCAAAAGCCTTTAGTGTTTCTCCACCATTACTATTACAAATTCATACTTTTTTTTTCTGTGCATGCAGGTCTGTTAGCACCATCCGTAACCAGCGTTACCATATTCATGCCAACTTGGCATTTGCCATCTTAGTTGCTCAGATCCTTCTGCTCATCAGTTTCCGCTTCAGTCCCGGCACGGTGAGTCCATCTAGCACAATTCACAGTTTCATCTTAAAGCAGTGGTTCTCAGCCTTTTTGACTCTATGGCCCCTATTATATTCAATATTTCTGATGTAATTATACAAAAGTTGCTTGTTTTCAAACAGTTATAAGACACAGCTACTGGGTTTGATATATTAAAATAATTAACCATTATTCATTTTGTGATTCCAGAAGTTTCAAGAACTTGCAAGTTCTTCAATTAAAAACAATAGTTATTGTGAGCAAGAGAGAGAGTTCAGTCTTAGTTTTATGTATTTTTGGGGATTTTAATATAGATGAGAGTTTGATAATTTTAATAATATATTGATTTAAATACTTTTAAGTCATCTTGCACCACACCCTTTGCTGTATACCACAGTTCTGCACTACATTACATAGACAATAACTAAAACAAAAAGGGAAAGTCTGCAAAGAAATTTTCCACAGTATATATTGTTGGAAGATGCTTATGAAATGTTCAAATGACTCATCTTATTTACAAGAAATGATTGTGTTTAATTGTGTTTGTTGTCTATGGTGATTATCATATCATTATCAGTATCGGAAACATGTTGTCATTACATAAAGAAATCCAATAAGGTGAAAAGAGCCGATGACTGCACTAATCTCCTTACATGCCTCTGGCATTACGGACAGATTCATTTGATACTCAGTTAATTTGATTGTGCTTCCTCTGTCTGAGGATTTGGCTGAACACCCGCTTAACTCAATAATGCTGTCGCCCATGTGTTTATTTTAACAACATCTATTACATTAGCAATGATTTACAAAATAGATCAGTTTTCTGTGCAGTGCATGTTGTCTAGACACTTGCCCTGATCCAAAAGGCCACAGTGAATGATACTGTCCTCTGCCTTCCAGCTTCCATGTAAGATCATGGCCGTGTTGCTGCATTTCTTCTTTCTCTGTGCGTTTGCCTGGATGCTGGTGGAAGGGCTGCATCTCTACAGCATGGTGATCAAGGTCTTCAGCTCGGAGGGCAGCAAACACTTTTATTACTATGCCATCGGATGGGGTGAGTACAACATCTTGCAGGTGGAGAATGCAGCAGATCACAAAAAATGGTCACACGTTACTCAACTGTAATCCAGACACCACAATCACCTCTTAAAAGTGCTGAAAATGCACTTGCCTCTACAACCCATTTGAATTATTCCTGTTTAAACATTCTTCTCAATCCTTTGATAATCGTTTCATGAATAACTACTGTCATGATAACTAGAAAATATACACAATGTATATCTTTAAACAGAAATTCCATTTCCCACCTGCTTTCTGTGGACGCAAAATTTTAGTTTCTAATCGCACCAGGCAGGTACAGCTGAGATTTATGAATTAGACGCATCTGTACGGAGCAGAATTTACATACCAACGAGTCATTTGAGCTGAAAAGACACTTGGCCTCATTCACTAAACGTGCTTATGCAAGCATTCGTGCATGAAATCTGCGTACAAACCAAATCATGATTCACCACTAACATTTGATAACATTCAACATTAACAAAGAAATGTAGAAATTGGAGCCACAAAAAATTCACCTACTCTGGTTAGCCTCAAAATCATGTTAAGATTAATTTTATACATGTATATTTCTTCATATACAGTAAAAGATTAAAAGGTTCGTTATAGTATGAGCTGCAAGGTTTCTCTGTATAAAAACACTCATAAGCGTATGTACAGCTGGGTAATGAGAGGTCTGTAATCTGTTATGTAGTGTGTTTGAACTGGCTTTAGAGAGCATCATATTTTTGCTGCTGAAAGTATCGAAAGGCTGTGTGAAAAGCCCTTATATGGAGATTATTTAGGCTTGTTTTATGCAAATGCTTATTTATAATACTCCAAATTAATTAACATTATAATGAGGGTAAGAACAAGTTCATGTGCATATGCATGAATAAAAGTTCTCCTGTGCGTACAAATATGAAATAATCGACACAATTACAAGTAAATGAGACCCTTACATAATTTGTCAATGTGTCATGCTTTATTTACACCGATCAGGTAAAACATTCTGACCACCTTCCTAATATTGTGTTGGTCCTACTTTTGCTGTCAAAACAGCCCTGACCTGTCGAGGCATGGACTCCATTAGACCCCTGAAGGTGTGCTGTGATATCTGGCACCAAGATGTTAGCAGCAGGTCCTTTAAGTCTTGTAATTATACGAGGTGGGGCCTCCATGGATCAGACTTGTTTGTTCAGTACATCCCACAGATGCTCGATTTGATTGAGATCTGTGGAATTTGGAGGCCAAGTCAACACCTCAAACTCATGCTCCACAAACCATTCCTGATCCATTTTTGCTTTGTGGCAGGGTGCATTATCCTGCTGAAAGAGGCCACAGCCACCAGGGAATACTGTTTTTATGAAAGGGTGTACATGGTCTGCAACAATGCTTAGGTGGTATGTGTCAAAGTAACATCCACATGGATGGCAGGACCCAAAGTCCGACTGGCCAGCGGCTATGCAGCCCAATACACAACAAACTGCGATGCACTGTGTATTCTGACACCTTTCTATCAGAACCAGCATTAACTTCTTGAGTAATTTGAGCTTCAGTAGCTCGTCTGTTTGATCGGACCAAACGGGCCAGCCTTCGCTCCCCATCAATGAGCCTTGGCCGCCCATGAAAAGAATAAGATACTAACATAACACAGAAACAAATCCCAAACAGTCACTGCAACAAAAAAAAGATACGTTTTAAGGTGTGATTTAAATGTGATTTAGCACATAAATTAACTGTATTATTGGTTATTTGTGACTAAGACTTGTGATTTGTGAGAAAAAATCCACAGATACAGTGGTGCTGTTTAGTGAATTCATCTCTGTGTACACACATTCATATAAACTACACACTTCATTACACAGACATGCTTGATCTAACTAACAGAATCACACACGCTGAGAAGAAAAACATCAGATCTATTTCATTAGCCTTAAACGACCTGAATCATTGTAATACACAAACCCAAATGTCAAATGAGGTTGTCCCACGGCAGGCATTAGCGCCGAGAGAGATCAGCCTCCTCCCTCAGCCATGACTGATGTGGCACTGTTGTTGCAAAAGGGAGGAAAATAAGACATTTGTGTGTTGTAGTCCATCTGAGCTGTCAGGACATTTAAATCTTAGCCGAGTCTTCAGTGGGTCATCGCTAATGATGCCGTCACTGTTATTAATTAAGCTGCTCTCAAATGTGCAGATGTGCTAATAGACAACATGTGCTGTATCTTATTTTCTCTCTCGCTCGCTCTTTTGAGAACAGTTTATAATCTGCTTTTTTCACATAAAATGACATTGCCAGAGCTACAAGGGGCCTTGAAGTAAATCAATATACAATTTTATTAGTACATGCAAAGTTGGCATCATGATAACTTAAGGTGTTTTTCATTATTACATATGAAAAAGTGTTGAATAAATAGCCATGTTTATTTGTATCCCTAGTGACACATGTGATTGGCTCACTGTGGATGAAGAAAACAGGCTTTGTTAGATTTAAGTCATTACTTTAAACTGAAGTCTACTCCCTTTCTAAAAGCCTTTGGCACAGCTACACTGCTTTTTATTTATGGTGGCACGAAACAACCGGCTACAGTCCAACAGTTCTTATTTTAGTTCCTACGACATAATCTGAAAACTTCTATGCTGAGTTTTACAACAAGGTATTTTTAGCTCCAATAATGTTCCAGGTTTTTTTCCCCCAAACATTTGTCTTTTAGCACGTCATTCATATATAACAAAAACATATGGTGAGAGAGAGCGGGGTTTGGCAACACTTCTAAGAAGCTATATACTCTTTATAATATATATGTATAGTATATTTATATATAATATACACTACCATTCAAAAGTTTTTTGAGAGCAACATTTTTTTTATGTTTTTGAAAAAAGTCAGAAAATACTGTAAAAAGTAATATTGTGAAATATAATTACAACTTAATATAACTGATATCTATTTAAATATATTTTAAAATGTAATTTATTTCCGTGATGCAAAGCTGCACTTTCAGCATTACTCCAGTTTTCAGTGTCACATGACTCTTCAGAAATTCTCAAGAAACATTCCTTATTATTATCAATGTTGAATTTTTGTTTTATTTTAAATACATTTTTGTAACAGTGTAACATTCTGTCACTTTTGATCAATTTAATGCATCCTTGCGGAATAAAAATATTAATTTCTTTCAAAAACAAAACAAAAAGTTTGATCAGTCATGCATTTTCATCATTTCAAGTTTTATAATTTAACGATGGGAAATAGCATATTTAAAAATGTACATTAAAATTATTTAATTCATTTTAAACCATATGTATTTATTAGTATGTACAGTATATTTCTGTTTCTCGCCACTTTTAACTACCTTCTAACTTTTTGTAGATCATTAAAACATCCTGCACAAATGACAAATGAGTTATTAAAAGTGTGAATAATTATACATGAATTAGAAAAATGTTGTTTAAAGTACTTGTTACTACTGAAATTTTCTCTAAAAGTGTTCACGTTTTTACTCAGGATGCCCTCTGGTCATATGTGTGGTGTCTATGACCTTGTCACTCAACAGCTATGGAGAGGATGGCAAGTAAGTTACCATAACAATACTGTGGGTCATGAAATGGTCAACAGGTGTCTAGTTTGAAGAGAAAAAGTGACTTGTTTGATATAACTTGTCCCTTTTGTTTGTCTTTCCCCATACTAGTTGCTGGCTATCTCTGAATAATGGGGCGATTTGGGCTTTTGTAGCCCCTGCTCTGTTTGTTATAATGGTAAGTAGCTGTTAATGAGGTGTGTGAAATGCACTACGCTAGGTGAGCATGAAAGAAACATTTGTAATGTTGTAATCTCTGCCATCCAGGTGAACATTGGCATTTTGGTAGCTGTGACTCGAATCATTTCCAGAATCAGCGCTGAGAACTATAAGGTTCACGGAGACGCCAACTCTGTGAAGTGAGTTTCTGTGCTATCATGAATGTAATATCGGCCATTTTGCATTTGCTTTGTTCATGTGTGTGTGTGTGTGTCTTTCTAGGCTGACGACTAAAGCAGTGGCGGTGCTCTTACCCATCCTGGGCATATCATGGATCTTCGGGGTTCTGGCAGTGAACGACCACTCCCTGCTTTTCCAGTACATGTTTGCAGTGTTTAACTCTCTACAGGTCAGACATCACTACTGTGTAACACAACAGCGCTGCACTAATGACCACAGATCTTACTCAAACTGATTGATTTTCACTTATATAACAGCCTCCAAAGTCAACGGCGTGTTCGCCAAACAATGTCAGCGTTGAAAAAATATGGGACATAACAATGTTTGAAATGACTTTGGACCTGGACTGACTTTTGCAGATGTGAATTGGAGCGCTTTCACAATATTTAGTGTTATCTGTTGTTTTCCTTTTTTTTCCTCAAAGGGGTTCTTCATATTCCTGTTTCACTGCCTGTTAAACTCTGAGGTAAGAGCCTGTTTGTGCAGCTGTGTCTGAAGTCTGTGCTGTATGTCAGGGGAAAATGTCTGACGTTCCCGCAGCAAACTGGTGTAAATGATGGAGTTTGTTTTATGGAGTTGAAGTGTGATCGCCATCTAGTGGTGCATTATGTCGCCGTCTGTCGGCGCAGTGTGAATTGGTCTTTAGAGGCACTTTCAAACTCGATCACAATATCTTTTTGATATATAAACCAAGTGTCAAGCGTGATGTTTGCTAACAGATTTCATGTCTTATTACTGCTCCACAGGTCAGGGCTGCTTTCAAACACAAAACCAAAGTGTGGACTTTAACCAGCAGCTCAATCCGCAACATCAACGTCAAACCTTTCAATTCAGACATTGTGAGTAATTCCAGTTCTTTTCAGTTTTACATTTGTATTGTTCATGACCAGAGATTTTAGATTTACCCTTGTGATAGTGCTTTCAAAAAGAGCACTTAACACAGAAATAATATACTTTAAAAGACTATACTTAAGTGCGCACTATACTTAAATTTTTTCAGACACTTATTTCCATGTTTACAATTAAATGAAAATTAATTATAGTGTAGAACTTAACAGTGCTTTTTGGCCCACTTCAGTAGGACATTTTTGTAATTGTATAGTTAGATCTATTGTCTTTAAAATATGGTGAAAGTGTACTGCTCAATGTAATGACATGCATTTATGGTCACCTAAAATATACTTTCATGTCATTCCTATTGAAACTTGTATGCAAACATGTATATAAATATATTGGTAATTGCACATTAGAAATGAAGTCATTGAAGTTTAACTTTTAAAAAAATAACATTAAATGTAATATCGAATAACGCTACAGTTATAATTATAGTACTTTACTTGTGTTTTAGTATATTAGCCAACACATCAAAATAGTTCACTACAGGTGCACATTCACTGCAATTAAGTACAGTTCTTTTTCACAAGGGTTTTAGAATCAAAACTTGTATTAATCTGGTTTTCTTCGCAGATGAACGGCAACAAGGGAGGTGTGACTCCCACAAAGATGAACACATGGGACAAAAGCACCAACTCGGCCAACCGCATAGATTTGTCAGCAGTATAATGGCTTCTGATGAGGTCAACAATTCCTGTAGAAGATGTGCCGTTCTATATCGCATTTTAAAAGGACTTCAAATGGGGAACTGGTAACAAACACTTGCAGCTAATTGTAGAATAGTTAACTCACAACACAAAGTTCTCTGATGTCATTTGCTCCTGCTGATGATCTCTCTATTACAAACATTGGATGAAGACACAAGGCCCGTTGTTGGGATGAAGGAGTGTATGACTTTCATCATTTGCTAATAATGTGGCCTGCTGAGGACTCTGAATTTATGAAAATATACTAACTTTCACAGACATGAGACTCTTCTACTTGCTCTGTTTGTTTGGAAAACACACTAGATGTGTGCTACTTTGGACCACTGTCTGGCCGTCCTTCAAAGAGAGGATCAAGCACAAGTCCGGAGTGTCTTAACTTTAGGCCTGAGTGAAGTAGCAGAGTTCTTCCTCATCATTGTGACGTTTTTCTCATTTTAATCTAGTATTGTAAATGGCACTTTTTTTAACCAAATAGGGTTCAAATGGGGGCTGAGAAATTTGGCTTTTTTTAACAGGTCAGTGAAAAGTGATAAATCACAAAATGTAGATGGTCAACTTCAGGAGGTCAATCTAAATATAACATGAGCTGTAGTTTGCTGTGTTTGCAACCCTGTTACCAAGACTAGCAATGATCAACATTAAATGACAAAAAAACATATATATACAGCGATCAGGCATAACATTATGACCGTCCTAATATTGTGTTCGTCCCCCTTTTGCTGCCAAAACAGCCGTGACCCGTCAAGGCATGGACTCCACTAGACCCCTGAAGGTGTGCTGTGGTATCTGGCACCAAGATTTTAGCAGCAGATCCTTTAAGTTCTTTCGGCCGTGGACAGGGGTCAGCATGGGTCTGCAGCGACTGTGTTTTCTGACACCTTTCTATCAGAACCAGCATTAACTTCTTGAGCAATTTGAGCTGCAGTGGCTCGTCTGTCTGATCAGACCACACGGCCCAGCCTTCGCTCCCCACGTGCATCAATGAGCCGGTTCACCACTGTTCCTTCATTGGACCGCTTTTGATAGATACTGACCACTGCAGACAGGGAACACCCCACAAGAGCTGCAGTTTTGGAGATACTCTGACCATCTAGCCATCACAATTTGGCCCTTGTCAAACTCGCTCAAATCTTTACGCTTGCCCATTTTTCCTGCTTCTAAAGCATCAACTTTGAAGACAAAATGTTCACTTGCTGCCTAATATATCACACCCACTAACAGGTGCTGTGATGAAGAGTAATTCATCATGAAAAATAATAATTATATATATATATATATATATATATATATATATATATATATATATATATATATATATATATATATATATATATATATATATATATATATATATATATATATATATATAGCTAGATAGCTTGAGACCTAATGTTGCTTTGTGGTTATTAATAAAATAAAATATCCCATAAATCTTAGAAAAAGTACATATCTTACAATAACTTTGGTAATAGGAAGTCTACTCCTCAATAACGTTGGTAATGTTAGGAATGTTACCTTTTTATAATAGGAAAGTCATGTAATAACAGGGTTGCATGCAAACTATGGGATACAGATAAATATGTTTTATTAATTCTATGAATAAATACTAATTATTAATATAAAAATATAAAACTAATACATTTCGTTTTTTACTAAAATGAATTGAACATTGTTATATGATTTAAATAGGTTGATATTGTTGAGAAGGTCAAGATCTCTGAGGTGGGACAGACCACACAGACATTTTTCATGCTAGGCTAATTTCATTTTAGATAATTTATTTAATCATTTTTAGAACAAAAAAACAACAACAGGAACTTTGGCTCTTCTGCTTTAAAACAGTAACTGAACACCTAATTGTACCCTATTCATGGAAAGTGCCACACAGTTCTGCCATTTCATGATATGTACCAGTGTGCATCATTTCATAAAGGTGGAGACTTTTATGATGTAAATAACACAGAACTCGCGTTAAATGCCCTAAAGCCAGTGTGTGACACACATAGCCATACAGTGTCTGTAATTGTATTTATTGGTACCAAGACAGGTCAGTGTATTTTTAATGTGTGCCCATATATCGTTTAAATTATTGCCGTCATCATGTTCCAACAAGACTTTGATACTGCTTGAAAGATGATCTTGTTCAGTATCATAACTGTTATTTTTCTCACCGTTATAGCTTAATCAGCTATTGTTTGCGGTTTAATGAGTGGACGCCTGAGTGTTCATGATCTCCACCAAGAACAAATTGCAGAAGGTACTTTATTATAGCAAGACAGTTTCTCCCACATGAACATTTAAACACCAAGTGCACTTATCTGATTGTTATTTAATATGTGAAAATAATTATGTTTATGCAGTGTCTCTCAATTAGGAGACATTCACGATTTTTGTGTCTATAACCCATTCATGTAATGTTTTTCTCATATGAAAATGCTGGAACCATAGAGTGAAAGTACACCATATATGAATCTTCACATTACACATGCTTCTGAAGTATTAATGGCACCGGTATGATAATTGCACACACACACACACACACACAAATGGCCATAGTAGTGTTTTAAGCTGATGTTTTAAAATATAACGTACCTTTTACAGAAGAAGTGCCTACAAATTCCAGTAAAAATTATTTTCTTTATGTTTATAATGTGAGAAATCTTTCTGTGAAGTTTTTATTCTGTTTCTAATGCAAATGAATTGTCACTGTTTTCTTTTGAAAAATAAAGAGTATGCCAAATAAAAACTTTTATTTAAGTCTAATAACTGTACTGTGATATGCCATAAGTGAGTTGTACATATTTGTAAGCCCTATATTCCTACATATCTCTTTTATAAGAGTGTCATTAGGTTCTAAATATAAATCGTTAAGTCTAGACAGAATCTATTGACTTTTTATGCATTTTCATTGAGGGGTAAATCTGCGGAATAGATCTAATATAACCGAAATATTTACAAACATGCAGTTCTAATCCTGCAGAAATCTCTGGGAACAGATTCAGTGTACAATAATGCTGACTGCTTATTCACCATTAGAGGACGGTGATATGTGATAGATATTCGTGCGCTTATTACTTGTGTTTCCTTTTTCTTTTATATGGTACCCTCACTGGAGAAGGATTATCTGTGGACAGTAAGATGCATTGAAACCTTACCCAAGTTGATTGTATTCACAAGTAAAATCTGATTACATTTTTAATTAATGATCATTATGTTTGTAATATGCCTTGTGTATCTCTGTTTTGAATAAAATTGAGTCTTTACTATTGACATTGTGCATTTTTGAATTTTAATTTACCACTCATGTCTTAAAGCAGGGGTGTCCAATCCTGCACCTGGAGGGCCACTGTCCAACCCCAATTAAACACACCTGGGTCAATGACATGATGCCTACATTTTCTGTCCGATTGCATTTTAGTTAAAAGTTAAAAACTGATTTAAATGCATAAAAAGATACCATATATGTGTAGTACCTCTCCCATGTATGTACTCACGTTTTTTAAAGTGTCAAAATATCATGTGGTGCGACCATCCGGCCATAACTTCTGTTTTGGAAACATCTTTGAAATTACTCTAAATGTATTCAAATTTATTTTCTACACTATTTGGCAGAATTTCCGAAGTGTTTTGTAATCCTGCACAAAATTGCAAAGCATTTGTTTTTTTATTTCTTTCATAATATACAAACAAACATTGTCCGATGATGTCGAAATATAATGTGGTGCGACCATCAACAAACTACACATTTTTTGACTTTTATGTTGAAATCCAATTAAAGATAGGAAGTTGTATTCCAATTTGCCGAGGACCCATTGAAGCAGCAAGCATGTTTGTAACTCTCAAATTTGGAAAAAAAATTGCCTTTTTAACGGCTGGTATGTAGTTACCACATTTGGATATCGTGGTGCGACCTCAAAAAAACAATGAGTATTAAGTTATTTCTACAAATATATATTTTTATCATAAATTTCATAGTGACCTTTTTTGGGAATCTAGTTTTGTTTAGGCGGCCAATTATATGCCTGTGAATTAAAAAATATCACGTGGTGCGACCAAATATGTGGTGTTTTCCATGATAGATATATGCCCTAGATTGACAGTTTTTGTGCTTTTATATTCAATTGATGGTTTATATACATAAAGTACTTTATTTTAGTATGATTTGGAATAGATTTTTATCCAATTTGGGTCATTTACAAACATTTCAGATGGTTTATTTTTAATCTTACACTATGAGAATAAATAAAATAATTTAGGGCATTCATATCATTTGAGTAATTATGCATTTATTAGTCATTTATTATTTATTTATAACTATTTACATCTATTTTAACTGCTGGGGTAACAGTTTAAGACCCAGGACCAGTAGTGAAAAATGAAGACCAAGAGTCAGGAGTTTAATTAAAGTTTTTTGCGCTCTAGCGGTTAATAAACAGAACTGCATGCGTCTTGCGGAAGAACATTGCAGAGGGAGCTACTTCTCTCTGTTTATGTCTATGGCAGGTCACCCAGGCACTGTGCTCCTCCGCAACGGTTCCTACCAGTCTGGCCTGAAATAGTCCCAATAAACACTTATAAGTGTACCATTAGGACAAAAACACGGTTTGGAAAATGGATTCATGTTGTACATTCTCATTATATAATTTTTATAAATCTTGAACACAAAAAAAGTTACAAACAGGAGCTTTAATTAAAGAAAAATGTACTGAAGAACAGTTTGCAGTTTCATCAGCAGAAGCCAGCTTCAAGTCTCACAAGGAGTCTGTAGGCCGCGCTCCCTCTACCAGCCTACCAGCCTATCGTACATACAATTTCTCAACAGTTGTACTGTTTTCAAGGTCTAGCCACGTCATTACTGCCAGGTGTATGATTCTGATTGGCTCAGAGAAAATTAACAGTCATATGGTCAGTTAATCAGATTCACGTGTACACTTGTAGGCGCTTTTATCCCGGAATTAGGCACGTAATGACCTTCCAGATTCTGGAGCAGGCGCCAGCTTGCCCAAAACAACAAGCCCCCCGTCTTTTAGGATGCCTGTAATCCACCTCCAATACTGATCTGTAACACAGAATACTGCGCACACACACAGATACACAGTATCTCCAAGGTTGGTTGGTTGAGCTCTGGTCCAAACCAGAGAAAGTTTTCCAAAACATACTGATAACATGTGCTTTCCTCTCAGTGAGAGGTACAGACTATAGTACAATTGTATTCATACAATTCTTTAGGGTTTCAGTAAAAGGAAATACAAAATGAAAGACAATCCATATTTAATCTCTGGAAGCCGGGCTAAATGAGCAATCACTGTTACTGCACTCCTGTCGAGTTAGGAGTGTGTGATACCTCTAGGACTTTAGAAAATCTAAAGGCAGAAACAATCAGTGGTCATTTACACTCTATGTTATTATTGCATCCTGTTTATGGACAACAATACTGAGGTTCAAAGAGTATATAGATGTCAAAATAAAGTATAGATAGCATCTAATTACTATTTACACATATTGCAAAGAACTAGTTTTACATGGTGTAAATAGAATATATCACTATTTTCACATATTATGCTATTTCACTTAGTAAATAGCATCGACAGCTAATTGCACTTAGTGTAAATATCATTTATCGCTAAGAAAATATGCTATTTTCACTGTGTAAATAGAATCTAGTTGCTAACACTTAGTGTAAATAGCATTTATTGCTGTCGAAATATTATTCTCTCTCTCTCTCTCTCTCTCTCTCTCTCTCCCTCTCTTTATTTCTTATTCGGGCTGGAGCTTATCCCAGTTTCTTAGGCCAGTATTACATATCTGTGTTTCTGTCGTATTGTTTGCTTTGGTCATATGTTCCTTTGTCTATGTTTCCCGCCACTTTCTCTGTTTCCTTGGTTACCCTCGTTAGTCTAGTTCTGTTCAGCTGTGTTTAGTTATCCTCCTCTGTATCACCTGTGCCCCTCGTTAGTCAGTCCTCAGTGTTTGTATTTAGTTCCCTCTTGTTCCCTCTTGCTTTGTCAGGTCTACGTTATGTTAGTGCTGTTTGGTGTTCTGTTCTACGTTTATTTGAATAAAGCCATTCTTTGTGGAAGTCCCGAATCGCCTCTTCTCTGCTGCACCAGACATCCGTAACAGCCAGAGGCAGGGAAAGTACCCTGGACAGATGGCCAGTCCATCACAGGAGATATTATTACAATTTAAATGAACTGTTTTTATGTTAATATATTTTAAAATGTAATTTATTCCTGTGATGTCAAAGCTGAATTTTCTGCAGCCATTAGTCCAGTCTTCAGTGTCACATGATCCTTCAGAAAGCATTCTCTTTGCCATCCACCGCTTTTGATCATTTTCAAAAAATATTTAATCGCCCCTATATATCAAAAAAGAGAACAGAGCCTCGCTTAAAAAAGTTTTATTCCAGCTTTATTCCATGCATTTTTTTGTCAGTAAAAAGTTTCATTAAAAAGATTTTGAGCAAAACGCTGAGAAAATCGCTTTTTGTCAAAGACTACAATGCGCACACGCAATGCTTTAATCACTTGTTTATGCTTCTTATTCTCCTGTGTGTTGATCTGGAGATTCTAATCTGTACTCTTTCAGAAGATGCGTGATAGCGCCCCCTACCATATAACAGTGAATGGCTTGATTTTTTTTTTTTTCAGTTGATTTTTTTTGTAAATGTATAAATGTCTTTACTGTCATTTTTGATAAATTGTATTAATCCTTGCTGAATAAAAGTATAAACTCAATATGGTAAATAAATGAGTGAAGAAAGAAACAGACAGACCCATGGTAGAACGGAAAACAAACAGAGACAGGCTGGACTGAATTCCATTACGTTTGAATGCTTTTTGCCAAGACAGGATTGGAGAGAATGACGTTTGTCCTGCAGGAAGTGTCATCATCATGGCTCCTGAGTGATACCCCTCCTCACACATTTAAAACCTCTTACACACTCGATGGCTCATAGATTTGGCAGATTACAGCGTGACTGGGTGGAGTATGTTACAGTTGAGATACAAAAGCAGATTATATAGATTCATTGACTACGTTCATTGCAAATGACAGATGAAGGTCCCAGGTGGCTTTTTCAAATGTAAGTTTAAAGGAGTGCTGCTTATCAGCTACACATGCTTTATGGGCAGAAAGGGAGCAGAATACGAATAATAACCTGCCAATATCATATATCATTAGGTTTGGGGTGGAGGTCGTTATATGCCAAACGTCCAATTTAATATTATGAATGATATAATAACCCAGCAGAGTGCTCAGATAATGCTCTTATTCATTCAGGACAATGAATAGGGTGATGCAAACCAGTGTGCGACATCCAAAAGAGCAGACAATGACCAGCAGCTATGACCAATACTGGGGAAAAAAACATGGAAACGGTTCCTCTTCAAGTGGATCTTTGGGAATTCTGCCTCTTTTTAATTTACACCTTATGGACAAAATTTACGGTTAAAGGAAAAAGTTCTTCCAGTCAAAGCCTGTTAGAGCAAACGATCAAAAACAAGATTTCTTACATAGTGATATATTGCCAAAAGTATTGGGACACCCCTCCAAATCGTTGATCAAATCAATCACTTTCATGGCCACAGATGTATAAAATCAAGCACCTAGGCATGCAGATTGCTTTTACAAACATTTGTGAAAGAATGGGTCGCTCTCAGGAGCTCAGTGAATTCAAGCGTGGTACTGTGATAGGTTGCCACCTGTGCAATAAGTCCATTAGTGAAATTTGCTCACTACTAAATATTTCATGGTCAACTGTTAGTGGTATTATAACAATGTAAGTAAGAAAGGAAAGGAATAGGAAACAACAGCAACTCAGCCACGAAGTGGTAAGCCACATAAAATCACAAAGCAGGGTCCTGCTGAGGCGCACAGCGGGCAGAAGTCGCCAACTTTCTGCAGAGTCAATAGTTACAGACCTCCAAACTTCATGTGGCCTTCAGATTAGCTCAAGAACAGTGTGTAGCTTCATGGAATGGGTTTCCATGGCCGAGCAGCTGCATCCAAGCCTTACATCACCAAGTGCAATGCAAAGCGTTGCAGTGGTGTAAAGCACGCCGCCACTGGACTCTAGAGCAGTGAGACGTGTTCTCTGGAGTGCCGAATCACACTTCTCTGTCTGGCAATCTGATGTATGAGTATGGGTTTGGCGGTTGCCATGAGAACGGTACTTGCCTGACTGCATTGTGCCAAGTGTAAAGTTTGGTGGAGGGGGGATTATGGTGTGGGGGTTGTTTTTCAGGGGTTGGGCTTGCCCCTTAGTTCCAGTGAAAGGAACTCTTAATGCTTCAGCATACCAAGACATTTTGGACTATTTCATGCTCGCAACTTTGTGGGAACAGTTTGGGGATGGCCCCTTCCTGTTCCAACATGACTGCGCACCAGTGCACAAAGCAAGGTCCATAAAGACATGGATGAGCGAGTTTGGTGTGGAGGAACTTGACTGGCCTGTGACTAGGACACTAACCTCAACCCGATAGAACACCTTTGGGATGAATTAGAGCAGAGACTGCGAGCCAGGTCTTCTCGTCCAACATCAGTGCCTGACCTCACAAATGCTCTTCTAGAAGAATGGTCAAAAATTCCCATAAACACTCTCCTAAACCTTGTGGAAAGCCTTCCCAGAAGAGTTGAAGCTGTTATAGCTGCAAAGGGTGGGTCAACTCCATTATAAACCCTTCGGATTGAGAATGGGATGTCATTAAAGTTCATGTGCATGTAAAGGCAGGCATCCAAAAACGTTTGCCAATATAGTGTGTATCTCACAATCCTATAGATTGTTTGACTCTGACCTGTCATTTTGTTAAAGAGGCTTAATTGTACATAATATGTTTTCATAAATCATACATCTTTCATTGGCCAGCCTAGTACATGTCCATCTATAAAAACTTTATTTAAAATCTCTGACTTGCTCTCAGAGAGTTTGAGCGTTGCAATAATTTAATTTTACCACACGATGGCAATGTTGTCGTGTCTAAATATAAAAGAGGAAAACGGCATTTTTGTCTTGACGCATGCTTCAGTGTTACAGGCTCAGTGTTGCTTTTTGTCATATGATTTAATTATTTAGTATCACTTAGAAGGCAGCGTAATAATGTTAAAGTTATATCATCTTATGACTTTATCATCCTCTGTGCTGTTATCTTCCCTACCGGTTTTTTTATCAGTTGCTTTGATACATTATTGAATCATCCTTAAGATTTGCTAACCAAACAAGTGCATTTCTCAGAACAATTCATACAAACAGCACCACACAATGGATTACCTGCAAAAGCCTGTAACTAAAACAAACAAAAGCCTGTAACAAAATACTTAGTTAATGTCTCAAAAGTAAGTATTTATGTCAATGCACATATCAGTGCCATCACAATGGTAAGTACTTAGCAATGCTTAGCAGGGCCGGCCCTGACCAATTTGCTGCCCTAGGCAAGATTTTACTTGGTGCCCCTTGTATCAAGGTTTAACACTACATGTTAACAGTCTAAGTTGTGGAAACACTGCTACTGTTTTATTTTTGTAATGCATTGATGTTTTTTTTATAGTTGTTTTATATGATGTCCAGTCCTTTCTACCCCGTCATTATGTTCATGATATTATTATTATTTATTTTTTTAAAGGCTGATGATAGTTAAACTATACAAAAATAGCACCTACAGCCTAAACACAAATAGCAAGAGTGCATCTGGCATTCATGCACAAACTATTCATTGAGAACTAGCAAAAGTTTCTTCCACTAAACTATGCACATTCATGTTTTCACCATGAATTAAACTGAGAAATTTAGATATTTAATGTGAAATTTACATAAAATTATGCTAAATAAACCTGTATATAAATATCATTACTAATTTCGGCAAATACATTTTAAAATTGCCATATGTCCCCTTAAAACTGCACAACTGTAGAATAAAAACATTAGGCTATTAAAAAAGTGATATTACATGCGTTTTAAAAAACAGATATGATTTTTTTTGACAAAATCACACTGTCTGTGGCCTCTGGAGAACCCAGAACGGCTGCTTGCATATAGTTTAAGGAATTAATCAGAGAACATTAGTATTTTACTTCTATGCAGGTAAATAAACTGTTCATTCATTAGCCTACATCACTTTACCTCTGTCTTTACACTGCAAAAAATGCTCTTCTTATTTAGTATTTTTCTTCTTGTTTCCAGTCCAAACATCTAAAAATTCTTAAATCAAGATGCATTTACTAGATAAGTAAAATGACATAAGATATATTTTCCTTGTTTTCTGGGGGGGTGAGAAAAATTATCTTATTTCTGTTTGGGACAGAAACACGATTTCAATCAGAAACTAGATTATTTTTCTCACCCCATTGGCAGATCATTTAGCTTGTTTTAAGCATAAACTCACTTAAGAAAAAATATAATTTTACTTATCTAGCAAATGCATCTTGATGTAAGAATTTTTAAATATTTAGACTAGAAAGACAAAAATACTAAATAAGAAGAGCAGTGTATCCCTTATCTTCCCTGCATCAGAGTCTACACCTTGAGCGAGCGACCAAGCACCCTAAAAAATGAAAGTAATCCTGTCTACATTCTACATACATCCTGCCTGTCGACACAACAAATCTCCCCAACGTTAAACTGATCGCGCGTTATATTTCTGACGCCCTTCAAGTAGCTCGGCGGGGGAGATTGATGAGGTGGACCGGGAAGAGGCGGGGGACTTGGTTAAGTTTTTTGCGCTTTATTTGGTAATATTACAAATTAAAATGAATAAAATAGTATCAGTAATACATTTTGGCTCCCCTATAGATGAGTGGCGCCCCTAGCATTTGCCTATTCCGCCTATGCCACGGGCCGGCCCTGATGCTTAGTCATGTTGTCAATATAACTCTGTCAGTATTTTCAGATTTAAACTATGGCTACGATTTTGATGACAATGATTGAAAATGCCCAAGACTGCACTTTACCTATATGACATATACTACAGTATATTGCCAAAAGTTTTGGGACGCCTGCTTTTACATGCACATAAACTTTCATGACATCCCATTCTTAATCCGTAGGGTGTTGGACAAGAAGACCTGGCTCACAGTCTCCGCTCTAATTCATCCCAAAGGTGTTCTATCGGGTTGAGGTGAGGACTCTGTGCAGGCCAGTCAAGATCCTCCACACCAAACTCGCTCATCCATGTCTTTATGGACCTTGCTTTGTGCACTGGTGCGCAGTCATGCTGGAACAGGTCAGGGGCCATCCCCAAACTGTTCCCACAAAGTTGTGAGCATGAAATTGTCCAAAATGTCTTGGTATGCTGAAGCATTAAGAGTTCCTTTCATTGGAACTAAGGGGCCAAGCCCAACTTCTGAAAAACAATCCCACACCACAATCCCCCTCCACCAAACTTTACCCTTGGCACAATGCAGTCAGGCAAGTGCCGTTCTCCTGACAACCGCCAAACCCAGACTCATCCATCGACAGAGAAGTGTGATTCGTCACTCCAGAGAACACGTCTCCACTGCTCTAGAGTCCAGTGGCGGCGTGCTTTACACCACTGCATCCTATGTTTTGCATTGTACTTGGTGATATAAGGCTTGGATGCAGCTGCTCGGCCATGGAAACCCATTCCATGAAGCTCTCTACACATTGTTCTTGAGCTAATCTGAAAGCCACACGAAGTTTGGAGGTCTGTAGCTATTTACTCTGCAGAAAGTTGGCGACTCCTGCGCACTGTGCACCTCAGCATACATACGCTGACCCCGCTCTGTGATTTTATGTGGCCTACCACTTTGTGGCTGAGTTGCTGTTGTTCCCAATTGCTTCCACTTTGTTATAATATCACTAACAGTTGACCGTGGAAAATTTAGTAGTGAGTAAATTTGACAAATTACTTATTGCACAGGTGGCAACCTATCACAGTACCACGCTTGAATTCACTGAGCTCCTGAGAGCGATCCATTCTTTCACAAATGTTTGTAAAAGCAGTCTGCATGCCTAGGTGCTTGATTTTATACACCTGTGGCCAATAAATATCCTGACTCTTCAAAGCTTTATGATGACAGTGACGAGGTTCATTGAGTTTGAAGCTCAAAAAAGTGCATCCATCCCTCATAAACGTACTCCACGTGGCTCTGGGGGGTTAGTAAAGGCCTTCTGAAGCGAAGTGATGCGCTGCATTTGTGTAAGAAAAATATCCATATTTAAAACTTTATAAAGTATAATATCAAGCTTCTGCCCCACTACCTTCTGTATTCAACTTACGGAAAAAATTATAGCTGACTTGACGTATGACGTTGGATGTAGCGTAAGTGGTTTTACTTGGAATCAAATCAAATATCTCTTAAATAGATATTTGATTTTTTAAAAGTTTTAAATACGGAACTTTTTCTTACAAAACTCAATCGATTCGCTTCAGAAGGCCTTTATTAACCCCCTGAGCCATATGGAGTACGTTTATGAGGGATGGATGCACTTTTTTTTAACTCAATGTACCCCGTCACTGCCATTATAAAGCTTGGAAGCGTCAGGATATTTATTAATATAACTCAGATTGTGTTCATCAGAAAAAAAGAAAGTCATATACACCTAGGATGGCTTGAGGGTGAGCAAATCATGGTGTAATTTAAATTTTAAAGTGCTTTAATGTAGGCTATGTAGTGTGCATTATTATTATTATTATTATTATTATTATTATTATTATTATTATTATATTAACTAATAATATATACTTTCCACACAGCATTGAAAATAACTTATAAGTAAATAACTTACAAGTCAGCCTCAGCAGTTCATAAGGGTTAACATTTCTGGCCCGGCTCCTTGACAAGCGCATGCCCAGATCCAGCCACTAGTGTAAAGACAGACTGGTAGTGCGCACGCGTGTAATGGACACGCACCGTTCAAGCTTTGTTTGGAAGTGCGCAGAACACTTTTCAAACAAAACAGCGCAGTCGAGGCGTCACGACTGACTTCTGACAGTTTCCGAATATAACTTAGCACACTTGGTGACGTACTTTTGAAAAACACGTAGTATGATCAAGATGACAGTGACTTCGTGTGTATTAACAAGAAGGTAGCGAATACCGATCATGACCGAAGTGTCAGATTATTTGGGTGCGAAGCAGCTGGTGGGAAGCGATAGACGGGTCCAGTTCTCCTGTGCTGTAGAGATCCGCGTCGCACAGACGGATCCCTGACACCCTGATACCACCCGTGGATTTACTGAGCTGCTTTAAACTTTACACGCGATGGAAAGCGTTGGAAAATACCAGTTCAACAGGAAAGATTTGATAGGACACGGCGCTTTTGCTGTGGTGTTCAGAGGAAGACATAAACAGGTAAAGTTGTACATTTCCTAATGTTCGTAACAGAGTATTCAAATAATCATCCTAAACGACTGAAGTAAAGTAAAACCGATCTCTTTATCCATAGAAACATGATTTTGAGGTTGCGGTGAAATGCATTAACAAGAAAAATCTCGCCAAATCACAGTCTCTTCTAGGAAAAGAAATCAAGATATTAAAGGTGAGTTTCATAGTTACACTTCGAGTGCCTTTGTGTACGCGCATGCTTGTTTACTATACTTTTAACATAGGCCTATATATATATATATATATATATATATATATATATATATATATATATATATATATATATATATATATATATATATATATATCAGGGCCGTGCAGAGAGTTCTTCAGAGGCAGGGGCTCAAATGTAAAAAAGGGGCAATATGTAAATATATTATATTAGGGGTGTAACGGTACACAAAACTGACGGTTCGGTACGTACCTCGGTTTTGAAGTTACGGTTCGGTACGGATTCGGTACAGCAGTTTTACAAAATTGCGTTTTATTAATTTTTATTCAACAGTGGTTTAATAAAAAAAAATTGTGTCTGTCCTTAAATTAATTCAGTTATAACTAAAAGTTTCTTAAAGATAATGCTGTAAACTATATAGGGAGCCCTTACATATTGCTATTAAAGATTAACAACAGAGCCCAAACTATTAGCCTAAATTAATTTGCTATTTATTTTTAGATATAATAATCAACACTCATAAGCTTCACATAAGGCAGTTTTTGCATTAATATCTAAATCTAATTATTATTATTTTTTGATTTATTTGTTGAAATATAATCATTTAGTGGCTGTAATTTTCATGACAGGTTTATTTAAACATACATTAAATAAACAAGACATCACTAACAGGCTAAGTGGTATATAATGAATATATATAGGCTAATATAACGAATATATCTAGTGCATGTATTCAGTGAAAGAGTTAATCTCTCTAGTGAACTCACAGCTGTGGACACTGAATGACTTCTGAGGTAAATGTGATTCTACATGACATTGTTTGTTTACAAGCTGTTTTATTGTCTTTCCGCGGTTGAAACACCGATGAAGCGATTACACAACATATGATACGTTTCAGGAAGTTATAATGTATCCTCAACATACCTTTAAATATTCATTTCTTTAGAAGAGATGATCGCGTTCACTCGCGCGCCGCGCGCTGCCGCTTGAAGTTGAACAGATACGCGTATCAGTCACGTCACATAATAGAGCGTTAAAACGGCATTTATCGTTTGAATTTCGTGATAAAATGGACTGAATACTTAATATGTTCGTGTTGGAACTCGGATTGAAGTGTGTTCCGCGCTTTAAACAAGCCGACTGTTAACTGTTATAGATTACATTCATAACCGTTCTGTACACGCGCGCACCGTACCGAAAGCCCGAAACGTTAGTTCGTCTGTTTTCAACCGATTTATGAATAAGAACAGAAAATTACCGCTCCACTTCACATGCCCAATGGAATTTGAACTTGCTTTGCCAGATCACGATTGGTTGGTGTATACATGACAAACGGGCATTGGTGAATTGTGTAATACTTTAAAATATATAATAAATAGATTTGTAATTAAATCAACACATTAGCTCTGGATGAAAAAAAATATTGGTTTACTTTTTTTCCCGTAAGGCCACACGCTCTCTGAAAGGACCATATTTGGCTCGAGAGCCGCTTCCGAACAGAGGAAAATCAGCTGTCAATCAAAACGCACGCAACCCATAGCAACGCGTTATGGCAACGCCTCAACGGAAATTGTCCGACTTTTGAGCCGTTCATTACTATTGTATACATTGTCATCAATGTCATGTTATAATAATCACATTTATTTAGTTTTATTGACCACGATATTATCATTGATATTTGTCTGAGAGGGGCACTTTTGCTTAATTTTGAAAAAGGGCAGGAGCTCGAGCACCCAAAGCCCCCCCCTCTGCACGTGCCTGATATATATATATAGCCTATATATATTCTCAAAGATATAGTTAAAAATATCGAAACTCGACTTGCGAGGACATGTGAGCTTTTCTCGCTAATTGAAAGGCTTCTATGGGTTAAGGAGGTTTAGCTATTGATGTAAACAATGTAAAGGGTTTATCAAATATCATCACCTCATAATGGGTGCAATTACATGAGCTGCTGACTAATATACCCGTGTGTGTGTGTGTGTGTGTTTTCGCCAGGAGCTGAAACATGAGAATATTGTCAGTTTACTGGACTTCCAGGTATGTATCTACTACTTACTATAACTATGTCTAAGCCTACTGTGTTATTTTAAGTGGTTTCTAATCTATTAAAACAGAGCTTTTTTCCATGTTGTTGAAGATATTTATAACTCGAATATCGCATGGCTTCGTGTTGACATTACGGGTGCAGTTCCCTTCATCTGATTGGTTAAACGTAGGCTAAACCCCGCCCACTGATGTCAGTGACTGTTTATTAGCTGCTTTAGCCAAGCAAACATGGCGAATAGATGTAGCCTAGCCTTTATATGACTCACCATGAGTAATGATTTCATGATGCAGTATCTTGCATCAGAAATAGTGAAACCATTATCTGATCTCTGTGATTTCAAGGTGGGCTCTGTGAAATGGAGAGAAAATTGAGAAACCCTCCAAATAAGACCTCTTGTGGGAAAAGTAGGCCTACTAAAAATAAACAGGCAGACAGCTCACGAAACAATGGCAGCCATGACAGATGTCTATATGTCTGTTGAACACCTAACACCTGTGCACGCATTCGCCAGCACCTGCCAGCCCAGCTCACCCTTTTAACCGACTGACTCTATCATTTGCATACAGAACAGACGTTGTCTGATGTAGGATTCCCTTATCAATGTATCTTAATGAATAGATTACTAGACTCCAGGCAGGGGAGCTTATCTGATGACAGATGGTTGTCTCAGGTGTTGAGAGTTTAAGAAACTTAACACAGTGGGTTACAAGCGTTACACCTTCAATCTTGAGGTATCGTGCCCTTCAGCAAGTATAACAGGTTTACTTCAAATTGTTTGTAGTGTGAAAAAACCATAAGTTAAAAGGACATTTTTGAGATATTTGAATCTAATCAAAGTTAATTAAATATTGTAGTTTTTAAATTATAACCACATAGTTAATAATAACTTATTATTATCATTGTATAACTAATTATGGGTTTCACAATATATCGCAATACAAAAATACAACAATATGTATCGTGGATAGTGACAATCTGTATTGTGTGTAGTTCACCCAAAATTAACATTTCTGTGAGAAAAAAGTTTAGGTTCATAGAGTTTTAGTGTCGGTACTACATTAAACTACTATATGATGTTGAATATAATGTATAATAATGCAGTCAAAAGTGGCCTACATTATTTTAAATCTAGTGACTGAGTGCAAGTATATTCGTCTAAAATAATTCTGTATTTTCAGCCTCAGAATCATAAATATTTTTTACTCTGGAGTCACCATTGTCCTGTGCATTGTGTTACCAGCACCAAGTCCAAAACTATTAATTTCCACCCCTAATGTAATACCAAATTGAGCATTTTAATCAAGAGTAATTTTTTTGTTAACTTTTTACCATATGTCTTGGTGTATCGCGATTAATATTGTATCGTGAGTTCAGTATCGTGATATGAACTGGATTGCATAGTTAGTCGAGCCTCTTACCACATTATCCCTAGAGAATGACCTGACAGTGAATGCACACTAATAATTCATGCTCGCTCCATTACACCTCACACACTGCTAGGACTGACACACACAGGAGCATTTGATACTAAACAAACCTGCAAATATAGGACCACCGCCTTTGACTGGCTCCAATATCAGTGTTATCTCCATCTGGGCAGCATTTATAGTATTTTTCATGGGTTTGTCCAGCTGGGTTGATCAGCTGCTCAGCAGACAGCCGCCAAGCGTAGGATTTACCTGACAGCACAATGTGCACCATGTGGCTGGCTGTTGCCCTGCACCTACCCTGAACAATAGCAGAGAAAATGACACTTATGCTTAGTCAGTGAAACCCAACTCTCGACCCCATCCCGCACTCATGGAAACATGCTGTGGAACAGCTTTGAGTTTTAAGCTTTATGTTGTTTCAGTCTTTTGTTGTTGCGAAACACCGTTGTATTGTATGTTCTGTCAGTTTTCTCTAGGGCCTTGTAAATATGTCTAGAGAAGATCATTCAAGTGTATTTTGCCCTGTGTGTGGTCTATAGCCTTGGGCTGGGTTTTACCTAGTTTACTTTGCATTACCGCTGATGGCCTGGTTTCATTTCTCATGGATTCTGCACACTTACACACACAAAGGAGGCTTAATGCTAAGGCTATATCCACAACTATGTTTCACTCTTATAAAATGAGCTATTACACAACTTTGAAGTCATAAGGGTTTGTTGTCTTTCATTAAACGAGTGCTTTTTCTCATGTAATATGTTATTAAAAACACGCTCCTCCCAGTGTTCGGTCACGTTGACCGGCTGCTGATCTTTATGTCAGTCAGCTGTGGGTAATGGCACCTCCTGCTTCTGTCCCGACTGCTGTAACATGCAGGGCCTGCATGGAAATTGGCCAAATGGGACTTTTGTTGCACAACAAGATGGCCACGTAAATACCTTATTTAAACAGGTTCAAACTGGTCACTGTGACACTTGGCCTGTGTGGACATAATGATCAGCTCCATTAATCCTTTCAGGAGCAGAATTTTTACATTGAATTTCACTGGCATTAATGGGTAACAAACCACCTAGAATCCATACTTATGCGCGCTAGGGGTCAAAGGGCATTTTTAAGGGGGTTTCTCCTAGTGACTGACTACTGCACATTAAGAGGTTCTCAAAGTTCATGATTTGGCCAGTGAAGAGCATTATTTTGCACTCAATGTGCGTTTATTTTGTGCACTGATTAGCATAAAAACAATATCTTCTGTAGTATGAGACTGAAATGTCTTTCAAACTTGCCTGGTATACTGATCAGAATGGTTTGAAATGTGCTCAAATAAACATTTTCATCAAATAAGCACATTAAGAAGTCCCCATATTTAAATTCTAACATTATTATTATTATTATTCAATAATACTAGTAATAACAGCATTAATAATTATGAATCAATAAATAATTATTTTATATTATTTAATTTATTTGTTTGTTAATAATAATTAAAAATTAAAAAAATTTGTATTAAAATAATTGTATGTATGCTTATAACATATTAATTAGTTAGTTAGTAATAATTAGTATTAATAATTATATTAATAAGTAATTATTTGAATTAATTATTTGGATTTAATAAATTAAATATAGCTAATAAGAAGTGTTTTTTAGTTTCAATTGTGCACTCAGCTTTAGAGAGAAACTATAGCAAAATATATTTGTCCTGCCTTAAAGGGATAGTTCACCCAAAAACTTCAATTGTTGCTTAAAGAGAAAATTCTGTCATGATTTACTCACCCTCAAGTTTTTCCAAACCTGTATGAGTTCCTTTGTTTTGCTGAACACAAAAAAAGAAGATATTTTGAAGAATATTTGTAACCAAGCAGAGAGAGCAACCATTGACTACCATAGTATTTTTTCCCTACTATGGTAGTCAATGGTTGCTCTATCTGCTTGGTTACCAGCATTCTTCAAAATATTTTATTTTGTGTTCAGCAGAACAAAGAAACTCATACAGGTTTGGAACAACTTGAGGGTGAGTAAATGATGACAGAATTTTCTCTTTAAGCAACAATGGAAGTTTTCACAAAATAAAACATTACTATTTTAAACTCAAATGCAAAAGGAAACATTCCTCTCAGCCCACGATACCTAAAATAGTTAACCAAATAAAACCTGTCATGCAAACAAACACACTTGATTGTATTTGATTTGTATTGCTTGCAAGCACATGCTATAATAACACACTATTGATAGAAGGCTTAGGTAAGTATAGGCTTTGTATGATGAGTCACAGTGTGTCCAGCCGGAGCCCCGTCCTGATCTAGACAATGAAGAGCCCATTCCATGGCTGTAATATGGCATGTTGCTAGGTGTTTCTTGCATATACTAATTTGTAAATATTTAACTGTGTGCCACATGTCTCTGTCTACAGGAGATATCGGGATGTGTCTATCTTGTTATGGAGGTGAGTCCAGATGGCATGCTGCACCTCTCACACACCCACTGTAACCCTCAAAATAGACTTCGTGTGAAGTAGAGGAAAAAATCTGAGGTCAAATTTCACCGTCTCTTGCAGGATGTCCTTTATGCTAAGCTTAATTCACACTTCTGTGTTATTATTGTCAGCATAAAGCCATAAAACCTATATGTTTTTGTGCTAACTGCACACTAACAGTGTTTGACTGTCTCCTCTTACAGTACTGCAATGGAGGAGACTTAGCGGAGTATTTACACTGTAAGTACACTAACCTCATGTCAATAAGTCATATGTTTTTCACAACTATGCCTTTTACAGGTCCTTGTTGCGTGAACACACAAATTAGGCACTAAATATAACTTATTAAGATTTCTTTTTAACTATTGTTACAAGTGATGTGTCAAATGTTTTCCTTGTTGTTATACCTGCTTGGTTTATATCTGTTGGCCAGTCAGAGAAGACATACTTCAGCGCAGCTTTTATGTAGAATCTCTGCACAGATTTTGGAGCAGCACAGAGGCTCCGTAACAAAAAATATTTGAGCCTATATGCTGTAGTAGATGACAAATTCAGATGCATCAAAAATTAAAATACTGCCCGATACTAATAATTGTTTTATTTCATGGTTGATATTACAAATGTAGACTATATTATCTAAATAAATCAGAATGTAAATGCTAAAAACAAAATGTAAGTGCTACAAGTAAATTTAGACATCTCAACATTATTATGAACTGTATGAAAAATGGATATTCACTTTGAGATTGGCTGAAGATTTAATTTAACAGTGTTACTAAATTATTGGGGTTTTTACAGTTATTAGCTTTAAGTGAGAGTTAGATGATGGCAAAGGTAATGTAAATGTAAAATATCAATGTCTACTTTTTTATGTAGCATCAATAAAAACAACAATTGTTGACCAAGGTGCTGTACAGTATGCCCAGAGACGATAAAAAATATCACAAACACGAATCAAAATAATAATAAAAAATCTGCTATTAAAAACCAGAGAAAATAGACATGTACATGTAAAAATATTGGACATGAATATTGGACATGTATCTTCATTTCTCTAATTCTTTCTAAGTAAGAGTTTGTATAATAAAGATTATTGTCGGGACTTAAAGACATAGTTCCCCCCCAAAAATTGTCATCATTTACTCAGTCAACCAGACAGTTGACTGTGGCCATGGACTTCCATAGTATTTTGTCAATGGCTACCGTCAACTGTTTGATGACCAACATTATTTTAAATATCTTCTTTTGTGTTTGGCAGAAGAAAGAAATTCATACAGGTTTTAAGCAACTTGGTAATTTTTAGACCAAGGTCTGTTTCTTAAAGTTTGAAGCTTTGAACTTGCTATGGACTTGCTCTTGAAACTGCAGATATATTCACCAAACAAACAACTCTTCTGATCATTCCCCAGAAAGATAATTCAGGACTTCTGAGAATAGCTTGGTTTCACATATGTGCTGCCTTAAATAGAGCCTCTTTGGAAGTGGTCTCATCCAAACACACACTTCGGGGTTCGAATACATCTTCATCTAACCATAACATTTTTCCAGCGTGGCTATATTTATCATGTTTGCGTTGGCCACTCTATTTTAAGCCATCAGACATGTAGCGTTGTTCTGCTTTAGATCCATGCAAGCCTCATCAGGGGCTGTGTTTGCCCTCACCCGCTCACCTCTTACCACTGACTCACTGGCACAACACCAAGATCCCCTGCTGAAACTCAAACCACAGCCTGACCTAATTCACCTGTCAGTCTGTTATCTGCCCTGTCCTGCAGTGGAAAAACATGGGGGCTAAAAATAAGACTTTAGGAAAGAGAGGGGGAGGGGGGGTGCAGCTGGACTTTTTGGTTTTGATAGAGTCTTTGTAAACAATGGCGTAATATCCCGCAATTCAAAGTGTTTTCATCAGAATAATCCTTTGAGTAGTAAACCATAATGAAATCAGTTGTTTGTACCTAACTCTTTCTTCATAGCTAAAGGCTGTCTGAGCGAGGACACGATCCGCGTGTTACTGCAGCAGTTGGCGGGAGCCATGAGTGTTTTAATGAGTAAAGGCATCATTCACCGTGACCTGAAGCCCCAAAACATTCTCCTTTCGTACAACACAGGTCGCAGGGCCAACCCCAACAACATCTGCATCAAACTGGGTGAGTGCTCCAGGTCAACAGTTTTGAACCCTCTACTAAAAGAAACACAAAGACTGTTCATGGATCACTATGTACTGCTTATGAGACTGTGTGATTGTGAGTTATCAGGTTTGGCAGTGGTTGGTTGTGGTGTTTTTGTTCTTGTGTTATGACTGCGGTTTGTTTTAGGTGTTTACGACGTTGTTCTGTTTGTTCTTAAGTGTTATGTTGACACTGTGTGTCACTACCCAGCTGTGTAAAGTCAAACAACTTAAAGACACTTGCTGTAAACATTCGTGCTTCAGCTTTCACTACCAAAACAAGCTACCAATGTAGTCCTGATTTTTCTTTCTATCTCTCTCTTTAGCTGATTTTGGCTTTGCACGTTATCTGCAGGGAAACACGATGGCTGCCACACTCTGTGGCTCTCCAATGTACATGGTGAGTGCTTGACTTCAAAACTTTCATGTTTTGTATTATCCAAATGTTCAGGAAAGTAGAACTGCATGATTTGGGGGAAAAAATCAAATTGGAATTTTTTAATTTAAGAAAGTAGTATACATAAGTTGACGATACTTGGACGTTTTGTTCTACAGCATAAATTAAACACACCCATATCAAAAAGGTGAATTTAAATAACGTATATTCCTAATAAGTAACTTCCGTTTGTGGTGTGAGTGTTATTTGTGTGATATTTACACTGTAGAACAAAACGTCCAAGTATCGTCACTTAAGTTTACCACAGACTTTATTTTACTCACAAGTTAAAAAAAAACCATTATAAAAACCTATTGCTGTGATGTCATGTGAGTGACAGGTTGTCCCACCCTCGCGCCAGTAAACACGTCATCAGAGAAGAGATGTCGCTGCAAGTGGGAAGGGAAGTTATTTTGATTAAAGATGGCTAGAGCACATGAATTAGAAAAAAAAATGATACGCACGGATAATTTATTTATAATAAACACTGCAATGTTCCATAATAAACAAGAATTCCCCATTTTGATTTCATGGTGACTTTAAAGCTTCTCTTTTGTTGGCAACAGTTGGTTTATAAGCGCTTCTCATTACAAGTGTGGGAAGATCACTGGATCATGAGCTGCTTGCTTGTGAAAGAACACAGTGCCACGCTTCACTCTGAAACGCACAGTGCATGTATATTTAATTAAATCCCAGCCTTTTGTGATTTGATAACCACACTAAACCATGCCACATTTTTTGTATTAATTGCGCAGCCCATAGGAATGTATGCCATAATAAAATACAGTTTTTACTTGACGTGTTCAAAATACAGTAGCCACATAGATATTCTCACTTGCTTCAGATGGTTTTGAGTACAACTTGTCTTGCTCACCTTTACAGGCTCCCGAGGTCATCATGTCACAGAATTATGATGCCAAAGCTGACCTGTGGAGTGTAGGGACCATCATCTACCAGTGCTTGACTGGCAAAGCCCCATTTCAGGTCAGTGACATACACACACAAGCACAAAAATGACGCAAAACACAGTGGGTATGACGCAAAGAGAGAAAGCATGTTTTAACCTGACACATGCACACTCACATCTCTCTCTGTTCATTTGTGGATGTTACTATGGTCATGGTTTTAATTCTGTGCTTTTAATTTTTAGGCTTTCTCTTTGAAAAGTGTGGATCAATTTAAAGGGACAGTTCACCCAAAATTAACTTACTACAAATTAAACTCATTTACTCACCCTCATGTCTCAGTACAGACCAAATTTACTAAGTTATTTACTGAAAATCTTACAAACTTGAAAGAACATGAAGGCGAACTATCCCTTTAAATGATTTTTTCCTCAGAAGAGGAATGTGTCTAAACCACCAAGAACATATTCAGTATGAGATATTGTTGAAGAAAAGAGACATTTACCAAGTTTAGGGTGTTTTAGGTCTAAAATTCTGCTAATGCAAGCACACAAAGAAATACACTATCATTCAAAAGTTTAGGGTTGGTAAGATTTTTTTTTTTTTTTTTTAAACTGCAATATTGTTGAAAGATTATTATAAACTTTAAAAAGTTTTGTTACATAATCTAAAATCCAATATGCTGATTTGGTGCTCAGGAAATATGTATTATTATCAAAGTTAATATCAGTTGACTTAATTTATTCATTTATTTAAAATATATTTTTGTAACAACTCTTTGCTGTGATTTTTGATCAATTTAAAAAAGAAAAGATGAAAAAAAAAAACAGTTTTGAGTAATAATTTTTTTTTTTATATAAAATCTTGCTGACCCCAAACTTTTTAAAGGTATTGTATAATAATCAAGAAAAAAATTAAAGCAATGCCACAGAGTGTGAGTTTCTACTACGTCAGTCTGGAACTTCTTCATTGCGAAAGCGCAACTGGCTGGCACCCTTGGTTATTTATGCCCTGTAGAGTGTGAAACATGATTGTCACATCTCACTGATAAACATAACCATATGCCTCTGCAACTAAACACACCCTCCAATTTACTTACAAACACTCACACGTCACACCCAAACATACACACATGCTCATATGGGCGGCATCTCTCTGGTTGCACTACTAGAACAGGGAGTTCTTCTTTTTGTTGTTGTTGCAGTACTTCCTCTGAATATTTCCCCAGGCTGGTCATTATTAGTTTATTATAATTCATAACAGTCAATGATAGAACTTAATCCTGAAAAGGTGATGTGCCGTCATTAATTATTAAAATGACCTCTGTTCATTCAGCTTCCACACAGCTAACATGTGAGCCTCATCTGAGCACACGGTCAAAACCGTGTCTATTTATGGGTTCATATTTTAGCCTTCAGAAAGAGTTGGTTATGTACTAAGAATTCCAGACAGTCTTGCAATATGATATCAGTCTGCAGATGGGTCAAAATGGGTCACTGAGTTCATTCAGAACAGATCAGTCGTCTCTGGCCTGTGTTTACCTCGTCCTGCATGGAAATATTACTTTTAGTGCTTGTTCCTGCAGCCATTAGAAAGCCTTTATGGTTTGTAGAAACTTCAGGTCTAGAACTAATGTTTACATTCCAAACAGCCAGAGTATACCACGAAGAATGTAGTAAAGCCATGTGATACTGCTCACAACAAACTATAGCTCAGTGTCAAGTCTAAAAATATGTATGATAATTGCCTGCCGTGCAGTGCATAGTTTTAAGTGAATCACCAATATCTATATCTTAACTAGATTTGTGTGGTTGGTACTGGAGAGCAGTGTTATTGATTTGAGTATTAAGGACGGTTCATTACTAGCCCAAGTCAAAAGATATTAAGATTCAGACCCCTCCTTCTTTGTAAATTCTTGGGGGGATTGTTTCCAGAAAAACTATTCAGATGATCGGTTAATTATAATGAGTTCAATGCAATTTCTCAAATTCTTTCTCTTTCTAAAATCTTTTTCCAGGCAAATACTCCTCAGGAACTGCGGCAGTTCTATGAAAGAAACCGGAGCCTGAGTCCCAGGTAAGTGACCCTGAGGACTGTATGTTAGTCGTCAATCAACATGATCCGGTTTAGTGTGTGCTATACAGGCGCAAAGGTCTCTGGTGTTGTAAAAGAAATGAATACTTTTATTTAGCAAGGATGCATTAAATTGATCAAAAGTGACTGTAAAGACATTCATAATGTTACAAAAGATTTCTATTAACTTTCTATTCATCAATGAATCATAAAAAATTTATCTGTTTCCACAAAAATATTAAGCAGCATGACTGTTGTCATAGCATAGAAAGAGACTTTTTTCACAAGCATGGGCATAACCGACCCCAAACCTTTGAACGGTAGTGTACACAACTGCAGTTCATATTTATTCGTGTTGTGAATGCAGTAGAACCGGTTTCTTTCCTCTCGTTGTTTTTCTCTCTTCCATCTTTCCCTCCTTTCCCTCTTTAAAAGTAAAGCGGTAACACTTTAAAATAAGGTTTCATTAGTTAACATTAGTTAATGTATTAACTAACATGAACTAGCCATGAGCAGTACATTTGTTACAGTATTATTCATCTTTGTTAATGTTAGTTAATAAAAATACAGCTGTTCATTGTTTGTTCATGTTAGTTCACAGTGCATTAACTAATGGTAACAAGATTTGAATAAAGTATTAGTAAATGCTGAAATTAACTTTAACAAAGAGAAATAAATGCTTTATAATTGAAGTTCATCATTAGTTCATGTTAACTAATGTTAGCTAATGAACCTTATTGTAAAGTGTTACCAGTAAAGCTTTATTTATTTACCTATACTGTTGCAATGTTTGCATTCATGAGTTTCACTTTTCTACTTAGTCAATTACAGAGTTGCTCTGGCAACTCAGAGACCCCTTGCACAAGAATATAAACATGCACACAGAACTGTGTACGTTGTCATTCCTGTCAGTGTCTAACACAGCACCAAAATCCTTTTCCCAGTATTCCACGTGAAACCTCTAGTCAACTAAGGCACCTTCTACTTGGGTTGCTGCAGAGGAACCACAGGGAACGGATGGACTTCGGTCAGTGGACACATACAAGCACACATTTGACTTTAAATGACTCCGTAGAAATCAAAAATGGACAAATTAGAATTCACTGGAAGTGATTATAAATAAGTGATTATTGTCTATTTCAGATGCATTTTTCCACCATCCTTTCATGGAGGCCAGTACATCCATGAAGAAATGTACGATTGTGGTGTACATTACTTTTTTCAAGCTAATCTGCTGTAGCTTTGGTTACAGTAACATTTACATCTATTCATTGTTGTCTTAGCCTCTCCAGTGCCCATGCCCGCCTATCCCAGCTCCGGCTCTGGGAGCTCCAGCAGCGGTTCCTCAACCTCTCGTCTCACTCCTACTCAGGTAGCACAGTAACAGCACATGATGCATGAAATGCACCTTTATGAGGTGTATTGTGCGTTTCTTGCTTTGTATGTATAATGTATACATTACCATATAGCTACCATATATTGAAACACTACCTTTTAAAAGTTTGGGGTCAATAAGATTTATATATATATATATCGTCCCCTTGGAATTATAAGGTTCTATCTGACGTTTTTGTCAAAATTGAGTTATTCACATATTCTTATTCTGTGACAACTTATTTACATTATGGGATGTTTTTTTTTTAAGTTGTGTACATTTTGGGACTTTTTATTGAAAAACAAAAAGGTTCTATCTACAAAGTCGAACTCTGACTTGGCTCTATAAGGTTCTATCTGCGTGAGCCAATCAACACTTCGAATGCACAGAAGAGGACCAATCAGGATAAACTTTATAGGTCGTGTCGCCAGCTTTTTACTTGACAGGAAAGATTGCAGACACACAATATCTGTGAGAATTATGGCACACAACGCAAAGTTTTTAAAAAACCTCAAGATCGACAATTTTATTGACGATCTTGTCAAGGACAGCAGCCCGAATTCCAGGCATCATATAGTCAGTGAATCATTTTTCAATGATTATTAAACATTATGAATTAATTTGCTGAAGCATGTCTGTTTTCTTGCAGTTTTAAAAGTCTTAAAAGGTCTTAATTTTTACAATATTAAGCCATAAAAGGTCAAATAGTCAACAGTTTAATTGATGGGGTCTTAATTACAACAATAAATGTTAGCATGTTATTTCAGCCATACTGATGTCTAGAGAGAAAGCCATTTTACCTGGCCCACTTTAGGTGGAATAAAATCCTGCTCAGATGTATTACAGTAGCTGCTTTCTGTCTAAACAAAAGAAAGATTAACAATTTCTGCAATAATGTGTTTAATTACCCACCATATTGGTACCAAAAATTAACATCTGCACTGGACAAAATATTTAGACCTACCTTGCTTAATTTGAAATGTCCTAAATACATGGAAGTACTAAAAATATGAAATAAATGTCATAGAAAGGATAACATTTTACTTTCCAACACATGTTGAGACATTGTTACAACATTATTTTTATATTTAATGTTCAAATAATGTTTTGGCAGATAGAACCTTATAATTCTAATCGAAAAGTGTTTTTTTAGAATTAGAAGGTTCTATCTGCATTTGACCCATTCCAAAAATCCCCATTTACAATTTTGAGAGGATTGTGATATTGTATATTTAGAATACATTTAGGGTCCCTGTTATTTTCATGTTTGAAAGAAACTTGTTCCCCATATAAATTTTCCTATATGTAATGCAAAAACTTTGAAGCTCAATATCTCAAAACTGCTCAGAACGCAGATAGAACCTTATAATTCCAAGGGGACGATATATTAATTAATACTCTTATTAAGCAAAGATGCATTAAATTGATCAAAAGTGATAGTGAAGACATGTATAATGTTATAAAAAAAATGCTGTTTTTATACTTTCTATTCATCAAAGAAACCTGAAATAAATGTGTTACGTTTGCCACCAAATCAGCATATTTGAGTGATTTCTGAAGGGTCATGTGACACTGATAACTGGAGACAGGAGTTATGATTCTTGAAATTCAGCTTTACCATCACAGGAATATCAATTACATTTTAAAAAATATTAAAATAGAATTCTTTTAAACTGTAATAATATTTCAGAATATTGCTGTTTTACTGTATTTTTTTATTAAATAAATGCAGCTTTGATGAGCATAAGAGACTTCTGTGGAAGCTTGTTTCCACCACAAAATTACAAAATTAAAAAGGTAATTGCAACTTTTTATCTCAGAATTCTGACTTTTTCTCAGAATTGAGATATAAATTCACAATTGCGAGTTATAAAGTCAGAATTGAAGGATATAAACTCACAAATACAAGAAATGGAACAAATAAAAAAATAAAAATAAACCGAATAAAAAAATTTAAAATGTAATTGGCTTTTTTTTTTCGAAATCATTTACATCTCACAATTCTTACTTCTTTTCTCGCAATTGCAAGGTTATATCCCGCAATTCTTCTTTTCTCAGAAATGTGAGATATAAAGTCCAATTCTGAGTTTATATCACTTTATGTTCTACTATATTGTGAGATAAAAAGTTGCAATTACCTTTTTATTTTTTTTATTCCTTTGGCGGAAGCACGCTTCCATAGCTTCTTCCAAAAACGTAATACATTTTAGTGACCCCAAACTTTTGAACAGTAGTGTATATATGAAGTATTTTTCTTGACAGTCTGACACTGAAGCTCCGAGGCCCCTCCCTCAAATGAACCCCACGCCGTCTCCAGGTTCTCTGCTGAAAGACTCTTCCTCCGAGTCCGATGACTTCGTAATGGTGCCGGCTCAGTTCACCAGTAAGATGAGCCCTTGCACACGTTGACCTACTTTGGATTATGTAGAACACAACACTGCTTTAATTGCACAAATATAACATCTCAATCTGATCACTCTTGTAGGTGAAACAGTCTCAGCAGAAGAGCAGGACAGTTTGATAGTCAGCGGGTAAGTGAGTTTACATTTTTCCAATACTTTAAGGGTTAAAGTGACACTGGCCACACACATGCAGAAGTGTATATAGTTACATGCGACATGCTTCTCAAGTCTAACCTACACAACAGATGTGCTTGCATTGTTTCTGCACTTAACATAACAATTTGCATGCTTGCCAGTATGTCACATGTCATGAATATTCATTTCTAGAGTGTCAGCTGACCTTTTGACCTGCTGACCATTTTTATGGTTCTGTGAAGAGGTCTGTTTATGTGCTGATGCGTTTGTGCAATGAAGGAAGGAAGACCTTACGGTCCTGATAGCAAAAGTTGCTTTCTGCAGTTTTTTTAACATCTGTGTCTGTCATCTAATGCATTCATGAGCAGTGTTGCCACAGTCACTTTGAAAAAATAATCTGATTACTGATTACTCCTTTAAAAAGTAACTTAGTTACTTTACAGATTACTTGATTTTAAAAGTAACTAAGTTAGATTACAAGTTACTTTATTAGTTACATTCAGCAGTTGCCAACAACACCCCTGCCGCCTCAACATAGAAATGACAACCGTTTTTGCCAACACTCACTTTATTGGAAGTGCCTTTTTAATAGTAACGTCAACAATGTATCTCCTGACATTTTAAATTGAAATTAAAAAATATTTCCTGAAAAAAAAAAACATGTTTCAATAAAAAAATTAATAAATCACTTAATATAAATACTCTCCCCGAGACGCAAGAAGAAAGCAAAAATATATATTTTTACTAAGGAAAATTACTAAAATAGTAACTCATAGTGACTTGGATAAATTACTTTAATCTGATTACTGGTTTGGAAATAGTAACGCGTTACTGGAAAAAAGTAGTCAGATTAGAGTTACTGGCATCACTGTTCATAAGTTAAAAGACTTTATACAGTTTAGTTTATACAGAGTTTATACACTACTGTTAAAAAATGTGGGGTTTAGTTAGATGTTTCATTGTTTTTTTTAAAAAGTAGATTATAATCACCAAGGCTGCATATATTTGAACATAAATACAGTAAAACAAGTAATTTTGTGGAATGTTATAACAATTTAAAAGAAGACTAGTTTTTTTACTTTTTTTTTTTTACTTTTTTTATATATTTTAAGATGTAATTTATTCCTATTATGGCAAAGCCTTAGTGAGCAATAGACCTCTTGCATTTAAAAAAATCTTAACACAGAAAGTTGGGGGGGGGGGGGTATTTAAAAGGTATGAAAAAATAAGATGAAATATAAAAATTTTATTTAAAATGTATTGAATGATAAAAATTTGATATAAATAAATAATTTTTTTTAAGTTTATTTATTATGTTTCTGCTTAATAATAGGATTTAATTAATGCAGAAAGTACATCAGAAAGTAAGACTGCAAATAAAAGTATAAAAACTAATACAGATACAAATACTCATAGAAGTTTAAAAACAGAAATTTCTCAGTACAATATCATGTGTATGTATGTGTATATATTATACAGTATATATGTATGTATGTATGTTTGTGTGTATTTTATATATAAAATCTTGAAACAGTTCAGAATCAAAATATGTAACAGTACAGAATCTAATTGAGAAGAAAAAAACTTAATGTACTGCAATTTAGAATGGGGGTCCATTGCATGAGGATGATGATCATATTTGGGGGTCTGTGGCATCTAAAAGATTGAAAACCCCCTGGTCTATATTATATAGATGGATGGTTTAATAGCACAGCAATAATGGCATTATTGTTGATGTGTACTATTTCTAGAAGCTCGCCGCTGAGTGTTACTGCTTGTATGGGTCAAACGCCATCATCCTCCCCGTCTGTCCGAGCCTCCCCAAGCCCCTCCAGGTATTGTGTGTGTGCATTTAATATGGAGATTAGCATTTAATACGGCAGAGACTTTGTTTGCATGTGTGAAGTGAGAGACAGCTGTCTGAGCTAATGTGACCGGAGGTAGCTGGAATTTTAGAGATGAAAGTAATTCTCAGATCACCGGGTTTGTGCACATGACATGCCAATCCTTCACCCCTCTCTCTTTCTCTCTCTAGGCCTCTGGAGTCATGTGGCAGTAGTTACGCTCAGTCTGTGCCTGTTCCAGTGCCGTCACAAAAACATAACTACCAGAGGATGGAGCAGAACCTACAAGTGTCTGACAGGTTGGGTTTATCTCTATATTTTTCTCTCTGACATGATACGGATGCATAAATGCATAAATGTGCTCCTGAATGCTCCATGCATCAACACATGAGCTCTGTTTATGTTGTTCAGGACAGCAACACCTGTACAACACTACTGCTCAAATGGATTTCCAAAATGTGGGAGAACCAGGGCTTCTTCAGAATCAGGAGGATCCCGACCGTTTCTACCTTTCCCACAGGGTAAAGAAACCAGTTTCCTTGAGCTGTGGTTTGATTTGCTAAAATAACACTGATGGAAATGCATTGGTCAAAAGTTAGGAAACCATGTGTTTTTGTAGATCATATAGAGAATGCTGACCTGTTGTGGGTTTTTTTCAGTGGGAAGTGTTCCTGAAACACCCAGTCAGCCCCAGCCTGTTGGCAGTAAGACAGGGTTTCATGCTGCAGGTAAAATACCTGTTTCACTGCATATCAATTTGATTTTTGTAAGACTTCTTGTTCCAACTTCTCAGCTTTCTTTGTCTCTCAGATCAGCGGCCTGGCCAGGTATCTCCGCTCTTCACTGACCTGACGTCCATGGACACGACCCTGACCCACAGACTCAGAGGTCATCAGCACAGCCCAGAATCTGTAGTGCACAGAGTGAGTAACTGTTGCTGGCTAATCAGGGAGTGACAGAACATAAACACAAAAAAACAGCTCCACCGCCATAGTGTGTAAACCACTGGTATCCTTGTATAGAAGAGGGAGTCATTTGATTTTGCAATAACTTCAACACAGAATAATCAGTATAATACATGTTTACTTTATTTAAAACGCATTCAACTGAGCATTTTACCAAATGTGTCGGTATACTCACATTATATTGTCGGTACTGTTCAAAAGTTTGCCATCAGTAAGATTATTTTTATCGAAATGTATACTTTTATTCAGCAAGGATACATTAAAATGATTAAAAAGTTACAGTAAAGACATTTATGTTACAAAAGATTTCTACTTCAAACAAACGCCATTCTTTTTATTCATCAAAGAATCCTGGGGAAAAAAGTTTCTCAGTTTATACAAAAATATTAAGCAACACAACTGTTTTGAGCATTGATTGTAATAAGAAATGTTTCTTGAGCATCAAATCAGCAATTAGAGTGATTTCCAAAGGATCATGTGACACTGAAGACTGGAGTAAAGATGCTGAACGTTCAGCTTTACTATATTAAGGAATGAACTACATTTTAAATATATATTAAAATAGTCATTTTAAATTGTAATAATATTTCTTAATATTACTGTTTTAGTTTTTTTTTTTTATCTTACTGACTTACCCAAACTTTTTAATGTTAGTGTAATGTAATTTTTACGGTAATTTAACGAGTTTATTGCAATACTGATGCTGTATTTATCCTCACATAAAAATATCGATACTAAATATTTTAACTAGTAATTTTCTTGTGAAAATTGATGCGCAAAATAGCTGAAATCATTACTATACACTATATAAAGCACTATATTAAAGGTGCAGCTAAATGTGACATTTATTATAATGGGTGTACGTGAAGATTTTCACTTTTTTACCCTATTAAATATTTAAAACATTATGTCTTTTCAATTATACTGTAACGTTGAATGGCTATAATTACTAATTTCACCCCCAGAAATTGAGGAAAAATATAAGAGACATCTGTAACTGTATTGGTATTTAAAATATACCATCTTTATGTTGTGTCTACATTCATTTGGATATTCAGTGTGAAAATATGTATTACAATATAAACATTTTAGGTATGATTTATTGTGATTTTAATTACTGAAAAAATTTGTGATAAATTAGTTCCTTTTTTTAAATCAATTAACAACACTATTTTATATGCTACTATTTTTAATTTCAGTGGGATTTGTATCGGCGGCCCATCTCTGGTCAAACTCCAAGTACAGCGCTGGTTCAGCGAGGCCTGACCACCCGAACCAAGACCATGACTGACCTAAAAGATCTGGCACAGTACCCAACTACAGGGCCCCGTGTGCCACTTTTCAGGCCAGCAGAAAGAAGGGACACGGTCAAAAGGTATTAGTCAATAAGGCTTTAGTTCAGGGGGAAGAAAGCTTGTGGCGCATTAGTTATGATATTTCATAATTGGCACTGGAATCACTGCAGTGATGTGATTTTGCTGGAATCTGAGTTTTCTCCCTAGAGCTGTGTTTATGGGTCATTTGTGTTGTAGGTCATTAAGTACTGGCCGTCTCTCAGATAAGCTGCTGAAGGCTGTATTCGGACATCAACTTGACAGGGGCAGCTGTGAGAGCTTAAATTCAGAGAAACCCATGGACACAATAGGTATGAACTCATGCTAACAGTGATGTTAACCACTCAACAAAAGACAAGCTTTAAAGTCGGCATGAAACAGAAGTTGTGAGAGTCTTTTTATCCCTATTATCACGAGTGAAACAGCTCAAACTAGAAATAAACATAGAGCAGGACTTGGGAATTGATTGGATAGTTGAATAGTTGCGGTTTGCTACTGGTGTTGAAAGAATTAAAAGAGCAGTTTCATGTCAATCCTTGTATTGTTCAACTGGGCGAGGTTGATATGGGAATTAGGAAGTAATTAGTAATGCAATACTTTATAGAGAGAGTAATTAGCACAATAATCTAATTACACTGTTGAAGATGTACATAGTAGCTAGTAATTAATTACTTTTTTGGAGCAACTTACCCAACACTGGTTCCCTCAGGGAACTATAATTGTTCAAATCTATTAATTACCATTAAACTATTCATACTTGGCATACAAATGGAAATCCACCCCAGAAATCATCTTCATTTGTTTATTTATTGTTTATTCACAAATGACTGGAATACACTCTTGACCCTGTATTTAGAAGCAATGTAACCATGTACAGTCTTGTATTTGTAAAGTTTATAACTATGCTTGCGGCAATTATCTTATGCCATGATAATACATTTTTAAAGATGTTTTCTTTATATCTATAATTAATAATAGTCATAAATAATATTTTAAAAACATGCCATCAGGCACTTCTCTTAGTGTACCTGCTGTTTAAAATGGCATTTTGTGCTGATCTCTGCAGCACCCTCTTGTGGCAGTGATGGCATAGAGCAGGGCTCAGGCAGTCCTGCTGGAGTTGTGTTCATGCTGGGCTCTCCTGAATTCGGACACACGCCTCATCACGCTACTCGGCCTAGACGCATCTCAGGTGACACTTCCATTATTTTACTTAATGAGATTGAAACACAAGTATTGTATTTGCGTGTTATTGTATCTGTTAGACTCACAGTGCATTTTCAATTCATCTGCTGTTGTAGTGGGCACTCTCAGCCCAACAAGCCCTGGCTGGACCTACGGTCATTTGCACGAGGCCTACGGATCACCTGACAGCCTACGCTATGGTTACACAGATGCCATGGCAACAAACCTCAGTGAGGGTGTGGCATTTGTGCCACCTGAACTGCCAGAGGAGACGCTTATGGAGGTAAAATAATTGGGCTATACATTATGTATGAAAAATACAGTAGCTGGTAATTATAAGCAGTTAACACGTGTACCAGTTCTGCACTGCTGTCTGTTTTTTTGATGTTTATCAAACAACAAAAGACAAAAAATCGCTCACTACTTTCGACTAAACTTTTGTAACTTTAATAAGGATTAATGTATATTTAATTTATTCAATGAATAATATATTTTACATTTGATTACTGTATTTTTGTACCTGAAATTTATGGTTGGACCTACCTGAAAAGCATTGTTTATTTCAAATGCATCTTTGTTCTGTTGTATTTATCTATTTATGTTGGCCTGTTGAATATTAAATGGATCCAATCCATGTTCAATAGAAATTATTTGATGATGCACCAATAAACCTTAATGCATTCTAATTTAAAACATGATAAAAACACTAATATATTTTAATGACAAAAGTTGGAATAAGAGAAAAAGTGACAAATATCGGATTTGGAATCGGCCAATAGTTGTTTGATAAAATCGGTATTGTTATCGGCCTATAAAAAGTCCTATCGGTGCATCCCTAATTATTTTCAATTTGAATGTGTTGTAAATGTAATTATTCATGATGATACAGCTGAATTTTCAGCATCATTACTCCAGTCTTCAGTGTCACATGATCCTTCAGAAATCATTCCGATATGCTGATTTGGTGCTCAAAAAACTATTGTGCTGCTTAATGTTTTTGTGAAAACCATGATACATTTTAGGATACTTTGATGAATAGAAATTGTAAATTATATTCCTCACAAGTAAAAATGTTTTTGTTGATTGAAAATGCCATCCTCTTCTTCTCCACAGGAGGGGCATACAGATTTGCTGAGCCGACTGCGCTTCATTCTAGCCTTTTCCCACTGCATCACAGAGGTCGCGCGAGCAAAGGACAGTGGGACTGAAAGGAACATGGCACTTGATGCTTCATTCTTAGAGCAGAGCATGGTGGCTGACCAGATCAGCCTTCTGAGCCATGAGTGGAGGTGAGATACTACTCAATCGTGCATAAAGATACACATGTTTTATGTATCATGTGTATGATATTATGTCATGCACACTGTGAGTGATGTGCACATGTGTATGTAGCTCTGCAGAGCAGCTGGTCCTCTATATGAAGTGTGCTGAGCTGCTGTCCTCAGCGCTACACACAGCGATGGCCGGGATCAAAGAAGGCAAACTCTACCCATCAGGATCTGTTAAACAAGGTAAGTCACATACTACAAGCACAATCACCAACAATTTGAATGCAAAATCAATTTTAAAAAACCTGTCCCACTTTGTATTGGGTGTCCTTAACTACTAGTATGGTTAATTTTAAGGGTGCGTTAAGGAGTAAAGAATGAGTCAACAGTGTAATTATAAATGTAATTATGGAAATGAATTACACCTGTAATTACATGCAGGTATTTTTTGTAAAAACATATATATACATAAGTGCATGATTAATTTAAATTTTGGTACATAGTATTTAATATAAAGTGGGACCAAAAAATCTCTAAATATGCAACCATACTTCACAGGAAAAGTTGTCAATTGTATTGACATTCGGCATCTGTTTTATACTTTTAATTTATTCCATTTATTAATTATGATTTCTGTATAATGGTTTAATAATTGTGTATGTTACCTTTTACATTGGAACCGTTATATGGATTGTTTTGTGTTTGTTTTACTGTTTAAATTGACTGCTGAAATAAAACACCCCACGATATAGGCATGATATCACAGACATAATCAATTGTGAAAACAAGATCAATATTTATTTAATTAAAATTAGTGCTGGGGAAAAATTTATCATGATTAATTACATCCAAAATAAAAGTTTAACAATGTTAACATAATATATGTGTGTGTGTACCGTATATATAAATACACACACACATGCATGTAAATACTGTTTATTTAATTTATCTTTATTTATATACACAATAATTATACACAGTACACACACATATTTTATGTAAACAGCACTAATTAAAATGTATCATTAAATATATTTTATTTATTGAACAAAGACATTTATATGAATTTATATACACCGTTACACACACACAAATTCATTCTAATATGCTGATTTGGTGTAAAAAAAACCATTGCGGTAATACCTTATTTTTAGTGTCCCTGTTAAACATTTTACATGTACTTACTATAGTGATAATAGTAAATTATGCACAAGCAACTAATCCTAATTATATAATAAGTACATGTTGTTCATTAATATTACTCAGTATTTATTTGTATTATTTGTATTATTTTTTTATTTCATTATCAACATTTTGTGGAAATTGTGATATTTTTGAGATTTGTACCATTCTAAATGTCTTTACTGTTGTGTATGTTGTGTTTGTGCGTATGTTGTTCTTACAGTAATACGTAAGCTTAATGAGATGTATAAGGGGTGTGTGAACTCCTGCCGTTCTCTCACTGAGAAACTCCAGCTGTTCTTCAGCAGCAAGCAAAGACTGATGGACCGCATGAACAACATTACTGCTGAGAGACTCATCTACACGCACACCGTTCAGATGGTATGATGTTTGTGGTCTTACAATAAGAGGAGAAACATCTACGCATCTAATCTGTAATACAGAGTATGAATTGCGCTGCTCTCTTATATGATCAGGTACAGACGGCGGCGCTGGACGAGATGTTTCATCATGGAGAAACCTCTGTAGAGCGATACCATAAGGCCTTACTGCTGATGGAGGGCCTGTCTTTAATTATTACAGAGACTACAGACATAAACAATATCAACAAATGTGAGTGTGACACACCTACTCAACACCTACAGTACAGACATTCATAATGTTTCAAAGATTTCTATTTCAAATATGAAAATAATATAATGGTTTCCACAAAAATATGAAGCAGCACAACAATTTGATGATGATATGAAATAATCTTGAGCACCAAATCAGCATATTTGAATGATTTCTGAAGGATCATGTGACACTGAAGACTGGAGGAATGATGCTGAAAATTCACCTTTGCCATCACATATAAATTACATTTTATAGCATGGCAAAATAAAAAAAACAGTTCTGTAATAATATATCTTTTTTTATTAAATAAACGGAGCCTTGGTGAATGTAAGAGACTTTTTTCCCTAAAACATTAAAAGATCTTACCTAACTCAAACTTTTGAACAGTAGTACAAACATACTAGTTATATATAGATTGCTCAGTATTCATCTCATCCAAAGACTTTATATACAAAGACGGTGCGCTCATATTATTATGAATGGAAAATAAGTCCCACCTTCTACATAAAAGAGCCAGTCGCCAATTAAGCTCCGGTTACTATAGAAACAGTCAGTGTTCTGAGAACACGCTTATGACTGCACGTGCACATTGCTGCACTTTTTTTTTTTGTGGTCATGATTTGAGCGTTTACCAACGAGACAGTTGTCAGATTTCATTGGTGAATTCAAATATGAAATTTAATCGTAAGCTTGGTGAACCGCTTTGGAGAATTTGATGTTTCCCCATTCAAAGAGATAGGAGCTGCACTTGCACGAGAGGCGTTTCAAAGATGGCCGCTGAGTGAATTGTATTACCCTAAAGGGACTTTGTCTCATCTCTGATGTACATTTGTTTGCCGTTTTTGTAGGTAAACAGTGTATTGAGCGGCGACTCTCCTCCCTCCAGCCCAAAGGAAATGTGTGATCAGCATCTACATCTCATTTTATGACAGTTGCCATTTAAAATTTTGTGAAAGGAAAAACTCACCTGCTCATTTAAAATGTGATACTTGGTTTCCAAAGCCAAAAAAGGTGAGAAAAGACTTTCAATAAATCGACAGAGATGAAATCTCTATTGATATATGTATGATCCTTAATGTATATAAACATAAGCAACATCTGCTGATTTAAACATCTATTTTGTTCACTTTAAAGAATACTGAGTGAAAAAAAGAATCAATTGGTGTAATAGATGTCACGTGTAAACCTTTTGACTTCTAATTCCACACCAATGCATGATGGCACTTCAAGTGATGACTTTGATCTTAGCACTATGATATTAAAGACAGTGTTTGGGACTGAAAGGGCAACAGCTTGAATGCTTCTCATTCAGTACCAAAACATGCCTATAATGTTAGTCTCGTGAAGTTACATGGAATGATCCTGTGTTGATGGACTTATCCTGCATGTTTTTGCATGATTCTGAGGAAATTATAGTTATCTGCTGAAGGGAATTCGTAATCATTTGAAACCTCTGCGACCACCGAACCGTTGTTGAAATAGCAGCAGGTGGTGGATGTGTAGTAGTCAGCTACAGATGTACAGCTCTAATGTGGCAATTGACCAAAATTGTGGCAAACCTTTGCAGACCTGCTGATAAAGACGGTCAGTTTCATATGTTGTCATATGAAGGTGGGAGAAATACTTGAGAATTGTATTAGAGTAACTATCATACTGTTATTCATGTATATGTAAAATAGCAAAGCACTTTACAAACCATTTTGCCTTCTGGATTCCTGTAAAGAACCACTGCAGAGGAGGCAAGCCTTCAATGTAATGGCTCATTTCAGTTTAATTAACACCTGAAAGTCAAAGAAAATGCAATAAGATAATAGTCAATAGCTTGTGTGTAGCATTTTATATGTATCTGTTTTTAATTGTCAGTCTGAAAGTGACGTTTTAAGATTTCAGTTTGCTTAGAATCAGTTGCAAGTAAATGACTTTTGCACATTTTACTGGGACGACTTTGTCTGTGATTTGGTAGTGCCTTAAAGAACCTAACTGGTTTAATTTCACTGGACACTCAAAACAAATCTGAGACTTACAATCTACTTCTAGCATATTCATATCATGTTTGTTTGTTCGTTACTTGCACTATTTTTGCATTTTCCAATGGCAATAACTAAGGTGTTTTTTTCATATCAAGGTGTTTTTTAAGGCATTTAGTCAGAACTGTGTGGTAGAATGATTATGAATGCACATGAAACAATAGTTATGTTAAATTGAGGACAATTAACTATTTTGTATATGTTGTTACAGTATTTATGATGTGTTTCTTGATGTTTTTGTTTTTTTATGTCCATTTGCAGAAGCCAAAAATAAGTGCAGAATGCATGTGGTATGGGTGTGTAATCGAATAAATTTCACTTTTATATTACTCTGTGTATGTTGATTCATTTCAAAATATATTATGAAAAGTATTTAAGCATTTATTAGAACTTTTTCGTAGTCAGTGCTTGAGGTATATACATTATGCAAAAAAAATCGCTTTCACCTATATATATTTCTCTGTATATAGATTCTACTACATCATAAATACTCATTATCCATGCAAGTGAGTAACGAAGGGAAGCAAAACCTCAGATAGTCCCGCCCTCACGCATACTTGCTCTTTCTTTGTGATTTGATTGGACAACAGCCCGTCAGTCAAGTAAACGTCACGCTCTCAGTCGAGTGTTTCCGGGTGTTCAGAGAAGAAAGAAAAAAAAATATCAGTCTATCGCCATGTTCCGCACAGAAACATCTGTCATACGCTTATAACAGTTTTATTGAGCTTTGTATTCGTGAGAGTGGAAACCCACGGGTGTTTTGTCACTTAGACTCTGGAGGTAGAGTTTACAGTGGATGGTTGGAGCGCGGGACGGGGATTTTACAGTAAGTGGCGCGTGTTGATGTTTGTGTTTAGCAGGCGAGCTAATTCTCCGCGAGCGGAAACTCAAAACATATTCTGCTCTGAATGCTCACATAAACCACACCACTACACACACCAAACGAATACACAAGGGCATGTTGCACGTGCTCTCACTGGATAAGAATAGCTATTTGTTGATACGAGTGCAGTGTTTGAGTTTGTAAGCTGTAGCAGGCTGTGTCTGACCATGTCAGTCAGCCTGAGAGCAGAGAGGGCTTTCCTAGTAAACACAGTGTTGTCATCCCCATAGTGGGTCTTATTCCTTGCTAAAATACACCGTGGTAATTATTTCCACCTCAAATACCATAGTTACTCTAAAAAAAAAACATAAAACGTTAATACAGAATATTATTCAAACATTAAGAAACTGTCAGTTTTCTCTCTCTCTCATTTTGTTTCATTTCTCTTTTTATTCAGTGGCTTGTGGCTAGTATTAATACTCTACAATTACTGTAAAAGCAATATGATCATCTTTTTTAGCGGAAGCTGTGGTTACCATGGTGAATTTTTATAAGAGCTGGTATGGATGTAGTGACAGACTCTAGCTGATCGATACAGTATTGAATAGAACAAATTTTATTTGTATAAAGATTTTCAAACTGCACATTGTTTCAAAATCATGATGGTATAGAGTTTACCATAATTGCTAAGACACATTTTTTAAAAGCTTCACCTATTTTCTCACAACTTTAAACACAAAACCAAATCTTCAAACTGCTTTTACAAAACCACTGACTCTTCTGGCAAATTCAAACAATTGCCTCAAAGCTATTTCACCTGTACTGAAGATCATATACAGTAAATATAAGTATTAAAGATCATTCATTTGACACGACAGAAAAATGGAAAACACAGCATCCAGATCATGTAGTTACAGAAAATGTATTTTGTATACAGTAAACAAATCTTACAATTATTTAAAGTATAGTGATCGCAATATTGTTAGCAGTATTTAATGCAAGTATAGTATTGTATTGAATATTGTATAGTATTATTGAATATCTGTATAGCAGTTGCATACTGTAAAAAATGCACTAGTCAAACTGCAAAAGCCGTAAAAGTAAAATAATCCTCTGAATTAGTATGTTACAGTACAAACAAAAAAATGGCAAAACTGCAAAAATCAAGGTCAGCGAGAGATTCATTCTGTCTCAGCATCACGTCTTCGCGCTGGATCCAGCCTCGGTACTTTGTCCACATCACGGGCAACATTGATGCCCTAACCCTAACATTGATGTCCCTTGCCTGGCCGGATCCAGCCTTTACAACACTGTCCACACCTTGCTCTTTCTCAACCTCTTCCTCCTCGTCCTCCACCTCTTACACATACTCTTCCTTCTCTCCCTCTCAGATTGTTTCTATGCGTTGTTTGTTCGTATCAACATTCAGTGCCACCTGTGCACTCTGAACTGCCTTATTTTGCACAGTTGTTTTGATCACATCATTACAAACGAGAGTGAACACTTTTGAGTCCACTGTGTTATAGTTTTTTAACTTTTTTTTTTTTAACAAGCAACTTTTTCTGCTTGTTTCCAACACTGTGAAATGTGTTTTAGTAACTTGTGTTTAGAGTTTTGCAAAAAGAGTTCATGAGAATTGCAAATGATTATGTTAATGGTGTCTACTGTCTAACTACCTGAACTTGTTAAAGGTTTTTCCAAAAGAGCGATTTATCTGACAAAATATGTTTAGGCCACTGAGCATTTGGTTCAGAGAATGGGGTTTAGTGTTTAAGCATTTGAGAGAAACTGTAATATCCTCATGTCTTATAACAAAATAGTTTTAACTGGGCGATAATTTGCATTTTGTATTGTTTTACAGGAGTATACTGTATATGAATAAATTGGATGCATATGATATTATTTGTAGTTAGATACATAATGCATCCAACTTTATTCATAATAAATTATTCATAATGCAAAATGTAAACTGTATTATCATATATACACATACACGATAATATTGTTTACATTTTGCGACGATATAAACAGTTGAGATTTTCTGTATCGTATATTGCTTTACGTAAGTGTACTGTATGATAGTTGCTTACAGGGTAAAAAACAATGTACCGTAAACATATACATATTGTTTGAATTCTCAAATTTAATTTGTGAATTTTGTAATGTTGGATCTTTAGGTATATATTGTGGTTTCTGATGAAAACATCTGATAGATTAGTAGTAGTTGACTAATATGGGTTTTCAAAAGCTGATACTTAAGGAGGTGATTTATTACACTGTAATATTATATGATGATGATAAATCTTTGAATGACTAATTTTTGGCATATTAGAGGGATAGTTCACCTAAAATAAAAATTGTCATTACTCATCCTCATGTCGTTCCAAATCTGTATGGATTTTGTTCATTTTTTGAAACACAAATGAAGATATTTTTTATGAAATATTTCTGTCCCTCCATTGAAAGTCCATTCCACTAAAAGTTTCATGCATCAAATCAAGACATCGTAAAAGTAATCCATATAATTTGAGTTCAATCCAAGTCGACTGATAAGACATGATCGCATTATAAGATGAACAGATTTAATAAAGGCTTTTATTCATGTTTAAACAAACATTGATCATTGCACATACATAGAGCACATTGGTTCTCATGTGTCAAGTAAGCACATTGAAGGAAGCATATGTTTACCATAATTGATTAACTTGGTTTCATTAAAAATATCTTCATAATGTTATTCATGTGTAAAAAAGGAGTTTTAAATGACATAAAGATGAGTAAATGTTGACAGGATTTCATTTTTGAAGAAACTGTCCCTTTAATTGACCTGGTCTGTTTGTCACTACAAATTATTAATGACCTTAATAATTTCCTTTGAGCTTCAGTATTAATTAATTTCTATATATTTGGCCAAATATATGCATGATAGAAACATTGCACTGTTGTCTCTCCACAGAGTGTCTTTTAATACAGTAAAAGTGGCACGAAATGCACCATGGAGGCGGCCCACCAAATGTGCAGAGGAACCTTCAGAGATCAAAGTCCTTCACTGGATCTGAGGCAGAAGAACAACAGCAGCAGCAGCAACCACAGCAGTCCCAGCAGCAGCCCATGCCGGTTACCCAGCAACAGCCAGCAAATGCCAATCACCCCCAGTCACCGGTGACATCTTTTGCACCTTCTGCGAGTCCGTCTGCGCCACAGTCTCCCAATTACCAAATCATCATGAGCCGCAGTCCGGTCACAGGCCAGAACATGAACATCACTTTACAGAATGTGGGACCAATGGTTCCAGGGAACCAGCAAATCACTCTCGCCTCCCTTCCTCTCCAGAGCCCGGCGTCCCCTGGCTTTCAGCATCAGCCCCAGCAGTGGAGGTTTGAGCCTGGGTCTTCGTCTTACATCCAGGTGACGTCACCCTTGCCTCAGACCATACAGCCTCAAAGTCCCACCCAGCACAGTCCGGTCCCTATACAGGCTGTGCCCAGGCCAAACGCTCCTGGGTCGGCTCTGGGAGTGTGCGGCCAAAGCCCGACGCGGTTTGTGGAGGCAGGTATTATGGTTAGGCAGATCAACTTGGGCAGCCCACCCGGAAGTGGTCATTTTGTGTACCAGGATGGAACAGGATTGGCTCAGCTGGCTCCGACCACAGCAGGAGCCGTTCAGCTGACCTCACCTGGGACGCCGGGGGCCGTCAGAGAAAGACGACTGTCCCAGCCACACTCTCAAACCGGTGGCACCATACACCATTTGGGCCCGCAGAGCCCAGTTGCGACAGGGCCTGCTCTCCCGACGTTGGGCAGCCCTGGGCATATCACCACCTCCAATCTGCCTCCTCAGATTAGTAGCATCATCCAAGGCCAGTTAGCACGACCCATGATTTTTGAGAAGACTGCGCAAGGCGTTGTGGCAGCCCCTGCGGTGGCCTCTTTCGGGGTCCCATCCGCCATCCCTCCCTCCAGCCCATCCAGGAGCAACCCTTCCCAGGGCCTCGCCAACCAGTCCATGACCACCACCAGCATGAAGAAGATGCAGCCGAAGAAGCTGGAAGAGATTGCGCCCTCAAACCCCGAAGTGGCACAGTTGAGGAAGCAGTGTCTGGAGCATCATGGGAAGAAAATGGACAGTCTGAAGGAGGTGTTTAAAGAGTACCTGATTGAGCTCTTTTTCCTGCAGCATCTGCAAGGGAACATGATGGACTACCTTGCCTTCAAGAAAAAGCCTTGTGTGCCTCTCTTCACCTACTTGAGGCAAAACGATCTTGACCTTGAAGATGAAGAGGAGGAGGAAGAGCAGTCCGAGGTCATTAATGATGAGGTAAAAGAATGCATTGGGCTCTTACCTACATTCTGTTTTCAAATGCATTTTTCTTTGTGTAAGGCTCAGTGATAAGTGCTCACAATAAACCCTTTATTGTGTCCAAAAAATATTTTCTAAGACATGTTAAAAAAACTTCCATTCTATTTAAGAAGCATTTAAATGTAATGGCTTTAAAATGGCATCATGTGGTGTAACCATCAAGTAAAAAAGAAATATAATTTTTTCCTTAAACCTTGAATACACGCGAGTGTACACATCATACTCTTTATTTTAAAAAACAGTTAAAATATATATTTTAAGTAAGAAATATACACTCCATTCAAATGTTTGGGGTCATTAAGATTTTTAAAAATGCTTTTTGAAAGAAGTCTCTTATGCTCACCCAGGCTGTATTTATTTGATCAAAAATACAGTGAAAACAGTAATATTTTGAAATTTGTTGGATTCGCAACACATGATATTTTACAGCCTTTTCGTCGTAATAAGATCACATTTCTGATATTTGAATAGGCTGATTGACCTAAGAGACTGTCGCTGGTGTCCTCTTTATGATATCCCTTTTCTGTGTTTTTTTTCTGCACGTTGATTACACCACGATTCGCACAACATTACATGATATTCTCTTTTTTTCCCTAAGAACAAATGTATACCGAACTACAAAAAAAATCCTTTTAAAGAATTGAATTCCTAAAAGGATGGTTTCTCACTTAATTATTATATCAAGACAGCTGGATCCTTTTTTTTTTACTTCCTCCCCCAATAATATCAAAATAAATACATTGTTGTATTTTGAATAAATTAATAGATCCAGATGATAAAAATGATCATCATTTCTTTGACCCATGAAACAACTTTTCTTTGTAGAGAACTGGTTTCTATTTCTTTCGCAGACATCAAGATGTATTTTCTGTGGCTTTGTATCTTTCATCTGTTTCTATGACAACCTCTCAGGTGAAAGTAGTGACTGGCAAGGATGGACAGACGGTGACTCCTGTTGCTATAGCTACACAACTCCCACCCAACGTGTCTGCAGCGTTCTCTGCTCCGCAGCAGTTCCAGGTGATGGAGGCTTCCTTACTGGGAATGTGAAGGAGGATTCATTCAGGACATTTCAAATATTTATAACCCTCAGTATGACAGTGCTTTTATTATGTGGTTTGAGACAATTGTGACATTAGACATTATCAGGCAAGATTGATTTAAGGTCAACAGAACTGTTTTCGCTTTGTGTGAATGAGACTCACTTTGGTTTGTTTTCCATCTCACAGACCCATGTCGGGGTGGCAGGTGGCAGCCTCTCTAACCCTGTGGACATGGAGGCTTTCAAACGGCAGCAGGCCATGGCACAAGCAGGTAGGGCGATGTTGACGCAGGCCAAAGGTGGAGGCCAGTTTTCTTTTGTTTTCTTTTGGTTCTTTTTGTTTTCTACCTTTCCGTTTGCTGTTCTTAGTTTCTTTATCTCCCCTTCCAAATCGCTTCTGCTTACTCAGTATTCCAGCATCTTTTCCCAGCTCTGTGTTTGAAGCCTGTAATCCAGAAAACAGGGAGCGGAGCTTCCCAACAGCTACCTGCTGGTGTGCAAACATCATTGCCATGTGCCAAGTGTTTTTTTGTTTTTTTTTACCCTTCTTTTGGTTTTCCTGTTTCCTGTTCTTGGGAGGGAGGTTTTTGCGTTTTGAGGGTATTGTGTGTTTTGCATCCCAGATCAAGCTAAGAGGTCCCGGATGGAAGTGGGCCGGCATGGGATGATATTCCAACACCCCGCTGTAACTGCTTTAGGATCTCCCGGTGTTCCCCTCCAGCAGCTTATGCCGACAGCGCAAGGTAGGAGCGCCGCTGCGTCTCGGGCCAGGTCCGCTCTTGTGTCCGTTATTCAATGCTGCTGGAGGTCAGGGTTCATTCCAGAGTCCCCAAAGTTGATCCCACCTTTTTTCCAAGCATCATCTACCAGTTGTGATCCACTTATTGGGACTCAGTTCAGTCTCAGTCCTCATCTCAAAATCTTTCTCTAACCATCAAAGCTGAGCAGAAGATGCCGCTGAAGATCAATTTGGAAGACATCACTTTTTTCATTTATGATTTGCTCATTAGTTCCTTGAGCCGTTCACCTCATCCGTTTACGTTCTTCTTCGCCATAATGGCATCTCTGATTCCATCCATGGTTCATCAGATGATGAGCCCCAAACTGTCCTCTCTACTGGGATGTCCTCTTTCACACCGTGTTTGTTTTCCGTTTAGTTCTGCGGTTTTATAGTTGACATCTCCTCTCCTGATCCTACAAAGATCCTCCTTCACTTCCCTAAACTTGCCAAATTGCATTGTCAAATTGGACTCTCAATGCATTTTCAATCTTGGTTCCCTTCATCTAGCAAGTTACAAGTTTCATTTCTCCTTGTTTTATTGTCATCATATTTTCAGTTCCCACCCTCATCTTCGGTTTCCATAACATTCCTTCATGACCTGATGATGAGGAGCCGATAGTGGCGCTCAGGAAAGCTCTTATAAACAAGCAAAATTAACCTTAGAAAGCTCCGGAATTGAACAATTGCCGTAGTTGTGCTCATGATGAAATGCTAAAAGAGGGAGATACTTTGTGTTTACAGCTGGGCTTTACCTTCCTCTGTGCTAAACTTCCCTTGTCATTCCTCTGCTATACCCTCTGCTTTGCTGTTGTTTAGCACGTGTATTAACGCAGATGTTTCAGACATTACCTGCTTCATGCATGTTCATGAAATTTGCCAGTGCTTCAGTCGTGTCCATTTCCTTTCTGTGCCTTTTGTTCTTTTGAGTTCCTCTCCTGTTTGTCTTTTCTTTTTATTTCTGTTTTGTTTACTTGATTTTTTTTCTTTCTTTCTTTTCTTTTTATATCTAGACTTTTCCACTTATAGATAGTTCAGTGGTAATGCATGATTAGTTTTGTTCTTCATAGTAGTTTTCTTAAGTATTGAATGATATATTTTAATTTTCACATTTACGAGTTCTAATTTTCCATTATTAGAACATGTAAATCTTCCTTGATTTTTGTTATGTAGTCATTGTGACATGAACTGTATTTTTCATTAATGATCCCTTTTCTTCAGCATTGTGTAACACATTGCTGGTAACTCATAGCATCATACCCATAAAATCAAAAGTTTGGTTGAAATATAAACGGGTAAAATGTCTGAGTTCTATAGCACTCCACATTCAAAATAGATTTTTGGAACCATAAAGCTTTAAGTATCGTGGCATTATCTTATTGTATTGTACTGTGATTGATTTAGACATCTATAATTTTTTTTTATCAACAAAAATCAAACAATTTTAAAATCAATATATTAAATTTTTAATGTTATGAGAGAGCACTTTTTATCAGGACAAACCTTTTAAGGACTTTTTTTTTTATGGATCCCAAAAAAGGTTTACAATTTTGTATGTAAATGTACGTATCACAAGTACATTTAAAGAATCTTACATAGAATTGTATATGATATTTTTATGATATTATGTTGAGAAATGTTTAATTTGTTTCTACCATGTAATAACTGGTTATGCTGATATGGCAATAAACTTAAATATAACAACAACAAAATCAATATATTACAGGCTGTTTAACACGTCAACAAAAAGGTGTAAATATTTTAAGATTTATTATTAAATGTCACATAAATATAATTTAATAATATGTAATATTAATGTAATGAGAAATGGAGTTGAATTATTCTTAATTGTCAAAAATAATGTCAATTCAAATACTAATCTCTGTATTTAAGCCAAGAGGTATTTCTTATTTGGGAGTGAAATATGACTCAGACATGTTCTTTCACTTTATTGTCTTAAAACAAGATCAATTTGTTTGGATATAAAGTGTAACTTTTAAAATGTGGGTTCTTCAGGTAAACATTCAAGACAATATATTGTTTCCAATTCTTAATTTTCTCCTTCTTTGGAATTCTTCCTTGCCCCCCATATCTCTCTATCCTCTCTCTACTCTTTTTCCTTCATCTTGCCCCCTGCAACAGGAGGCATGCCCCCAACCCCACAAACAGTCCAGATTGGTGGGCAGAAGCAGAACCAGCAGCAGTATGACCCATCCAAAGGTCCCCCGGTCCAGAACGCCGCCAGCCTTCACACGCCACCCCCACAGCTTCCAGGCCGCCTACCCCAGGGTGGGATCCCCATGGCGGGTCTGCCTCTCTCACTGTCCCAGGGTCAGGCCATGTTGGTGGACCAGCAGGCTCCGATGACTGGAGGACAGCTCCAGGTGAAGGTGCAGGGTACTGGGGCTTTGCTGGCTCCAGTTAACCCACATGCGCAGCTGCAGGCACAGCTTCAGCAGATGCAGTCAGGGCTCCACCTCCAGATGCAACAGCAGATGCAGCAGTCGATCATGCAGCCTGGACAGGCAGTGAGTATGCTAAAAAAAAATGTGCAACAAAAACCTCACTAACCACATTGAGAAGTCTTCTGCGTTTGTAAAATCTTGTTCTGCTTCCTGCGATAGGAATAAAAGTGTTTAAAGATGGGCACGTTTGTGATTTTGGCTCTCTAGCTTCTGGACTTGAAATCTTAATTCCGCTAATGACACTTTTGGAAACTTCAAAATCTTCACAATATTTGCAATTTTGTTTTATATCGTGAGCAAAACCATTATGAATATGTCATGAAAAGTCAATATATCGGACAGCCCTAATACAACAGTAGATTTTGTTACAGTTCATCTTCTCTCTTTTTTCAGACTGTGGCACTTGTTCGTCCTGGATCAGATTCCTCCCAGCCTTCCCAACGTTTGATGTCCAACTCTCTCTCCAACCCTGCCATGTCTCCTGCTCCTCTCACATCCCCGTCCTCTCTACCCTCCCCACATCCATCTGGCCCGGTTCGCACCCCCTGTACTGGCCCCAGCCTCTCCTCTGCTGCCCAGTCCAAACTTGCTACCACGAATGGCACCGCCGGGCTGAAAATGTCTGGGCTGGGTCAGAATCCGGTCGGGCAGAACTCACAGGAAATCTCTCAGGACAAGCAAGCAGAACAAGCCAAGCTGGTGAGAACTCTCAGATTACATTACAATCTTAAATTTTAAAGGGCATATTGCAGGTTAAATTTTTTAATATGTACTAGATTAATATGTAACCTTTTATGAAAATACCGTATAAAAGGTAATGCAGGATTTAAAATGTTTTAAAATTACATAAGAGCACAAATTTAGTAGATAAAGTGGCCATTTCGTTGGCCGCTTGGAAAAAGCGCTTTTTTTTTCAACATCGCGTCACATTACGTCACGAGAGGGAGTCGTTCGCCCAGCTCTGCGTTGGCTCAGTGCAGAATAGGTTGGTATTCAGTACGAGTCTGTGTATTTTTGGTAATTTTTCTCTTCCAATTTATCATTGTCATGGTAAATTATTGTGTCCAGCCTGTCAGGACATCGTGTCCACAGGTTTCCTAAAAAAAAAGTTAGGAATTCTGCATGGTGGCGTTTTGTGCAGGTGAAGAAACGGGACTTCCCTTTGCGCATCTGCTTCGAAACATGCGGTGGTGTGTATAGTGCTTTAGAGGATTATCATCTCGGCGATATGATGGAGTCAAAAATTGTTATACTCATGTAAGGCCGGCTACACACTGGCTATGTGACGTGAGCGTAGCGTTTTCTATGTCTTTACACACCAGAAGCGTGTCTGACGCGGTGCTGCTGCTGCTAGGTGACGTACAAGGAGGGCTATACTTCATGTTAAACATAAATCTGTAGTCTACTGATACAGCAAAGACCAGGGGTGCGTCGCGTTCAGTAGTCGGGATACTGATCAGGACATAAGTCAATGGGCTGACTCCCTGATCAGTGCCCTGACTACTGAACTAGGGAGCTGATTGAAACGCACCCGATGTCAGCAGTATTGACGGCAAAATAGGCTGCAGAATATTTCATTCTGTATTGACAGGTACAATATTTGAAAATCGAGAATTTTTTTTTTTCTTAATTACAATTATATCTGCATTTATGTCAAAACCTAAAGACTTTCACACATCAAAATTTCATTTATTAATATGTATTCGTGTCAAAATGACAAACAGCTTTTCCTATTCTATTTTGCCTGGAAACGCTTCCAACACACTTGCGTGTCGCATCGGTTCTATTTCTAGCATGCGCTTTCAGCATGGCTCGAGCCGCACGTGTCACGCAGGCAGTGTAGCTTGCCTAAAGGATGAATAAACATCCACACGCGATGCTTCTTTGCCGTCGTGATAATACAAAGTATGTACATTAACACAAATTAATACAGTCTCACACTTTTTCGAAAAAAAGTTCTGAATTATGTGCTGGTAATGTAAATATTTTATTCATGCCATGTATGTACATTCAAGTTCACTCAAATACATACTTATAACGTCATATCCATCCTCACACTAGCGGCGAATCGGCACGAAATAAACCCATAATACAGAATTAATGAATAAAGGATAAACACAATAAAACTATAGTGTCTGTGGTTCGGTGGCCGGCGGGAGATGTGACGGTCCCGGATCCGTCAGAGATGCAGCTCGGAGAAAACGTGAACTGTGCACCGTGACGTGAGTCTTGTTTTTTAAACATTTGCTGAGTAAGTTACCAAATCAGTCGTGATGAGAAACCGCTAACGTTATATCACATAATGTTTAGTGTGGACGGATATTAACGAGTGTGACTTTTCCTGATGGTCAAAGTCTATAAGTTTCTGTTATTGGTAAGTATCAATACTAGATGACAATAACGTTACCAGCTTTGCTACTGCCTGATACATGATAATAATCAGTACAGAGTTGTAATCTGAGCACAGTGTTCATATCGTTAGCTAGCTTTATCTAGCTAACTCTGGTCTCTCTCCGAGACACCTGTCGCTGTTCTCCACTGTTTCTCCTCACACAACAACTCAATTTGTCTCCTGTAATCGTTGTTCTGTCTAATCCTGGTCTGTCCCTAATTGTGTGTCATAATTGTATTGCTGTGGTCTGCCATATGAGTATTAATAAACATTTATAATGTCCTCAGCGTCCGAGCTGTCATTGTGATCCATTGTTTTCCTATCGTTGAAATGCACCGCACTCCCTCTCGTTATGTCACGTCCGGTTTTGGCATTTTTAGATGCGGAAGTAATATTTTCTCACAAAAACGACTCCAAAAGCCTTAATAGCGTATTTTAAAGTATATTTTAAAGAAAATCTAGTTCCTACATTATTTTTCTATACATTGACTCACTGGAGTCTCTAACCTGCAATATGCCCTTTAATATCCACTAAAAAAGATTAATGTTAGATTTTGTAGTATGTGCTGCGTATAATATTTCAGACACAATTGTCACATTGTATTGTAGGAGAGTCATGTGCACCAGCGCATTGCAGAGCTCCGTAAAGAGGGCCAGTGGTCAGCCAGCCGCTTACCCAAGCTGCAGGAGGCCTGCAGGCCCAAATCCCATTGGGACTACCTGCTGGAGGAGATGCAGTGGATGGCTGCTGACTTTGCCCAGGAAAGGCGCTGGAAGATGGCAGCTGCCAAGAAGGTGAGAAGACTCCCACTCAGTCTCTGATATTAGAAATGTTTCAGACAGTATTAAGTGAGCCAATTGCTCTGTAACTTCTAGCATAGATAACACCTCAATGCATTCAGCGACATGTAATAGTGCCAGTGACCATTCATTATAGAGCAGGCTAAAGTTCTACTTTGATTTTGAGTTCAATGTCATCTCTCTCTGTAGCTTGTGCGTACATGTGCACGTTACCGTGACGAACAGAAGAAGATTGAGGAACGTGAGAAGAGAGAGGAGGAGATGAGGCTCCGGCAAATTGCCAGCACCATCGCCCGTGGGGTTGACTACTTCTGGTCCAATATTGAACAGGTACAATGACTTATTATTTATACCCATCTTGTTTTATTATTATTTATATACTATTGTAGTATTTATATGTATATTATTATTTTGAATGAGCTTTTATTTCTATATTTTCAGTTTGTTTTAGTCATTTTGTTGTGCTTTTGTCATTTTTTTAAAATATTTTAATTTAGATATGTGATTAATTTAGACATGTGAATAAGTAACAACAATGTGAATAAGTTGTTTCTTTCGGTCTTACCACAGGTTGTGGAAATCAAGCTGCGTTTTGAGATCTATGACAAACAACAAAAAGTTCTCGGCCTGCAGAAGGCTGTTAGTAAAGGTGAGATTGTGTAATAATTATATGTATATCTAGTTTTAACTGTTTGTCAGAGTTTATTAATTCAGAAGAGATGTTGTATTGCTACAGGTCAGTGTGCTAAACCGGCCCTGTCATCCGGAGAGAAGCCAGATAAAGAGAGTAAAGGGGTAAGATCTTCTCCATGAGGTCTCCAAGATCCTTCCTCATTGCTGCTTAACTTATCCTCTCATTGTCCACAACAATCTTTAACCTCTTTTTTCCCCCTTTAAACAGGAGACTGGCCCATCCCGCAAGAGAAAGTCAAGCACTTCGCTGTCAGATGTAGAGGGTACATATTGCATTTCTACATTGTTGGCCTACCATTCTCTTCTGTGTGTGCCAGGGGTTGAACAACTTTAGATTTTTTGAAGTCGACATTTATGTGATGAAATTCGAGTCGACTAATCGCTGATGAAGTCATTAATGGACAAATAAGCCTGAACCTCGAGCTGAGGTGAATGCGGGTTTTCTTGTGCTCAGCTATGGCATATTTGACAGCGCTGACCACAGGCTATTGCTCCTACATAACAGTTTTTTTATCATTTCTTTTGTCTTTGGGTCGTTATTATTTCTCACAGATTTCTGCGCGTTCTAAATCAGATACAGATAAAGTAGCACAATAAAGATTACATTTATATGAATGCATTAGTGAGAGAGAGAGCGCGATTTGCGTGTGAATTAAAGCGGTGAGTTTTAGTTACTAAGTAATATATGCTAGAATTTTCAGTTAAAGCTATTTTATTAATAAATCACAGAACGGTGTTGACAACACATTTCTGCGCTACTGAATGATTCTATGCACGCGCAATCTCTGTGATGTACAAGCAATGTGTGTGCGTTACAACACAACACAGCACTGCATTAGTTTAGAAAGGTGAGTAACTTGCGTTCACAATAGGTTGTTTAAAATTTTCATTCTCCCAATCAATTTTGAGCATCCAGATGGTATAATCAAACACGTCTTGTAGAGAGCTATCTATGAATCTTTGTCATTTTAACTTTTGGAAATGGAGCGTACCTGTCAGGCAATGGCTTATCCTGTTGTGCCCTCTATAGGCCAGCGACTAGTCAAGCTTAAAGCATCATAGCAGAGCATTAAAGTCGACTAGTTAATTAGTCAACTAGTCTATGCAACCCTTAGTGGGTGCATCTGTGTGCATGCTGCTGAATGCTCTGTTGTTCTTTTGCAGTTGAAGATGAGGAAAGTACAATAGAAGAGCAGGAGGCTATGGAGGTTGCGGCTGATCAGAAAGCCGAGCTGGTTGAACTAACAAAAGAAGGTAAATTTTACATCTCAGACATTTTGTCATTTCTTTAAACGGTAATACATTTTGATATTAATATTTTGGAAATATATCAGTCTATGTATGAACATAGAGTATTGCATATTTAGTAATGGACTGAAATATATAGCTGCGTTTTGGCTTTTTTTAAGGTAATTGATCATGCCTTCTTGCTTAGTTATATAAATCTATTTATATACTTGGCAATTATTATTTTTTTAATCAATTATTTTTATTTAATGCTTTCAAAAAAAGTTAATTTTGAATGATTTTCAGGAATTTTGTGTGCAACTTATGGGCTAATAATTTATTTTTAATATTTCTGAGTATTTTTGAGTGAATCTTGAGATTAAATTAATTTATTTTAAGTTTTGTGTATATGTGTATGCGTAACATTTTCAGGCTATTATACACCTGCAACCTCGTTCTCTAGTTATCAGCCACTAAAAACTTAAACAACCACTACTATAAACTATGTCTGTGTCTTGTAGCTGTAGTGCCATTGGATGATCTGGTGAAGCAGTACGCTGGTGCTTACGCTGAGGGCTTTGAGTGGCCGCAGCCTTCCAGCCAGAGTGAGGATGAAGACAGAGAGGAAGCTGATGGTTTGTCTACATCTGTTGCTTTAGAATTAAAGCAGTTATTAATAAATTCTCCATAAAAACCCTGAAATAGAAAATAATTCAAATAAATCAGTACTTCTGACAGTGTAGTGATTTGATGTTGCAGTAAGAGTTTTTCTTTATGCTGTTCTCTGTTCAGACATGAATTCCCCATTGGCCAGTCCACATGATGCAGTGTTGATAGACTCTTTGCTGAGTATGGATCAGTACCGTGGGGCTGAGCGGATGGCTTCGGGCCCTGATGGGAAGCCCACAAAGGATATCGCTGAGGTGGCCGCAGCAACGGACCTGATTCTGCCCAAAGGCAGCGCCAGGACCACTCTAACTGTGAGTCACTTACGCTGTTACTAACAGGGACTGTTTTATTCAATTTTGAGCAGTTTTTTAATTCAAAGTGGGCTCGCTGTGTTTGATTGTCTGATGACTTAATTATCCCTTACTTCTCAGAGTCGTTCCTCTCCTCCTGCTCTGTTGCACGGCTCTCTGAGAGAGTACCAGCAGGTCGGGGTGGAGTGGCTGGCAAACCTCTACCGCAAAAACCTCAATGGCATTCTGGCAGATGAAACCGGCCTTGGCAAAACTGTACAGACTGTGGCTTACTTCGCTCACTTGGCCTGCAACCAGGGTACCACCATCAGCCACTTTTACATTTATAAACAATAAAAAAATGTCTTAAGGTGAATTAAGTTACTTTTTGTGAATTTAAAAATAAAATACAACACATTCTGGTGTCATGTGGGTGTTGCAGGTATATGGGGACCGCATTTGGTGGTGGTGAGGACCTGTAAGCTGTTGAACTGGGAAATGGAGTTTAAACGCTGGTGTCCTGGACTGAAGATACTCCTGTACCTCGGCAGCCGAAGGCAGCGCAGAAACAAAAGATTGGTATGAACCTACCACACTTGCTGTAAATCCAGCCAGAGCATTTTTTTTAGCATTAGAAAATTCCCCAACATAGTTTTCAAAGGAGTTGATAGGTCATTTAAATTTTTAATTATTAAGTGGGCACCTTTTTTCCCCCTGTTGTCTGTTCTCACTTTCCCGTTGTTGTCTAATGTGTGCAGAGGTGGTGTGAGCCGAACAGCTTTCACGTGTGTGTGACCTCATACAAGCTTCTGCTGAAAGATCAGTCTCACTTTATGAGGAGGCGATGGAGGCACCTGGTGCTAGACGAGGTGCAGCTCATTAAGAACATGACTGAGAAACACTGGGAAACCATCTTCAACATAAAGAGGTTAGGACACACGGCAAAACACTGGAACACTTTCCATTCGGTATCTATTGGTGTCATGTTTTTGAGATTTTAGCTTTTGAGAAAATATTCACAGTAGATTTTAAGTGCTATTTATTACGGATGCGCAATAAATTAGTGCCAATAGTTAATCTTCACTTAGAGCATTCAGTGTGTTATTGTTAACTATAACTAATGCCATCAAAATAAATTTTCATTAATTGAACTAAAGCTCAAACATAATATAAATAATAAAAACTTAATAAAATAGACTGAAATGAAATGTTTGACACACTAAAATAATATAAATTAATAATATAATATATTATTAATATATTTTTATTAGGGGTGTAACGGTACACAAAACTGACGGTTCGGTACGTACCTCGGTTTTGAAGTCACGGTTCGGTACAGATTCGGTACAGCAGTTTTACAAAATGGCTTTTTATTAATTTGTATTCAACAGTGGTTTAATGGGAAAAAAATTGTCTGTCCTTAAATGAATTCAGTTATAACTAAAAGTTTCTTAAAGATAATGCTGTAAACTATATAGGGAGCCCTTACTTACATATTGCTATTAAAGATTAACAACAGAGCCCAAACTATTAGCCTAAATTAATTTGCTATTTATTTTTAGATATAATAATAAACACTCATAAGCTTCACATAAGGCAGTTTTTGCATTAACTTCTAAATCTAATTATTAAAAAGTTTTCTCCAATTCGTTGTTGAAATATAATCATTTAGTGGCTGTAATTTTCATGACAGGTTTATTTAAGCATACATTAAATAACCAAGACATCACTAACAGGCTATTGAGGCTAAGTAGTATATAATGAATATATATAGGCTAATATAACGAATATATAGGCTAATATAGTGCATGTATTTAGTGAAAGAGTTAATCTCTCTAGTGAACTCACAGCTGTGGACACTGAATGACTTCTGAAGTAAACGTGATTCTACATGACATTGTTTACAAGCTGTTTTATTGTCTTTCCGCGGTTGAAACACAGATGGAGCGATTACACAACATATTATACGTTTCAGTAAGTTGTAATGTATCCTCAACATACCTTAAGATATTAATTTATGTTTATTCTTTAGAAGAGATGATCGCGTTCACTCGCGCGCAGCCACTGCCGCTTGAAGTTGAACTGATTCGCATCTATCAGTCACGTCACATTAAAGAGCATTAAAACGGCATTTATCGTTTGAATTTCGTGATAAAATGGACTGAATACTCAATATGTTCGTGTGGGAACTCGGATTGAAGTGTGTTCCGCGCTTTAAACAAGCCTACTGTTAACTGTTAAAGACTGCATTCATAACCGTTCGGTACACGCGCACACCGTACCGAAAGCCCTGTACCGAAACGGTTCAATACGAATACGTGTACCGTTACACCCCTAATATATATATATATATATATATATATGGGGAAATAATTATAAATGAAAGCAAAATTTAAATGTTAAAAAACTAGGGAAAAAAGCACATCAAAATTAAGCTTAAACTAAAATTAAAATAAAAACAAAAAAATATAAAAAATAAAAGCTAATTACAAATATGAATAATATTATATATAAATCATATTTGTAATTAGCTTTTATTTTTATATTTTTTTATTTTAATTTTAGTTTAAGCTTAATAATTTTGATGTGCTTTTTTCCCTAGTTTTTTATATATATAAAATAAATCATTTAATTTTAGTATTTATTTAGACAAATCTTTTAGAAATAATATAATATCAGTAATAATATCATCTATGTATCAGTTGTCAACCATAACATCAAAAACAAATTGGCTGCTTATCGGCATCTTAATATTGGTGCATCCCTATACTATTTTCTATATAAGTTTAAAAAATGCTTTGTATGATTAAAATATATTGTAAAAGTTAGAACTTTTATATGATTTTTCTTCTTGTCTTTCAGTCAGCAAAGAATCCTTTTAATCAACACACCTCTGCAGAACACTCTAAAAGAATTATGGACAATGATCCACTTCCTCCTGCCTGGAATCACTCACCCATACCTCAACTTCCCCATCAAACCTGGTACTGATCAGAACCAGGACTACTGCCACAAACTGGTCATCAGACTGCACAGGGTGAGTCCTGGTTCGAGTTGTTTCTGGTGACTTTTACCACAGAATGTTGTGCCTTTGGTTAACTACCTTGCTCCAGCGCCACAGTCATAATTTTGTTTCTGCTATAGATGATTCAGCCCTTTATCCTGCGTCGTTCCAAGAGAGATGTAGAGAAGCAAATGCCCAAGAAGTATGAGCACATTCTCAAGTGCCGTCTGTCCAAGAGGCAAAAGAGCATGTACGAGGACATCCTCATCCAGCCCAGGTCAGTACAGGTACACTCAGCCAAACACAATGGCCCTCATTTATCAAAAGTGCGTACACCAAATTTCCAGCGTACACCTGGCGTACACCCAAAACCACGGTGACTTTGAGATTTATCAATATGGACGTTGGCGTACGGCACGCTCAAATCCTACGCCAGCTCAGGAGGTGGTGTACGCACGTTTTGAGTTAGTGCGAAAATGCGCAGAAAAACAATTCCTAACACCACAAAACGCACTGACAAAGATATGCTATATTATGACCCACTGTAAAAAAAACAAAAACAACAACAACAACAACAACAAATAAAGCCCTATTTGCACGGGATAAGTAGGCTAGGCTATTATCTGGGGACCTCGTGTGATTTAGAAATTACTCCCCCACATCTGAATTTTGCGTGGCGCATTCGCACGGGATAAGCTGTGATTTTACTCGAATTTACTGACTTATCTCCTGGATATGATGTTACTTGAAAATGTTTTTTCGTTATATAGCTGTATGAAATTATAAACAGTCGTATCGATATCATTTTGATTGTTTTATAGTAATACAAATAATTTCGTTCAGTTAGAGAACAGACGCAATTAAAAACGTAACTAAGCAATATAGCCTATAATAACACGGCGGAAGATTCAGTTTCAAAGCTAAATGTAAAAGTGCCCATTTAAGCGAGTTGTCATTGTACTGTTCTGTTTTTGTGTTTTTCATTAAGAATAATATTAAACACACCATTCAAGCAATTTACTCCCAATTTGTGCTCATTCTAAAGTGAAAGTGGTAGCCTATAATCCGCGCGGCCGCTCATGAAGTCATAACGGTGCACATATGCAGTCTAGCGCCATTCTTCGTGAAAGATAAAGATAGAAATGCTCACAGGACACGAAAACCTTGCAAAAATTATATACGATCGGCCTAATCCCGGCCAAATAGATGCCGATTCGCACGGGACTAATAATATCACCTCGGTGTTCGGCGAAATATGGTAGGTCATTTGCGGGGGAATTTTTACTTTAGGCCTACATATTACAGACATGGCCGATTCGCACGGGATTAAGATCACAGACATTATCTGCGATTATTAGCCTACAAATCACCAGAGGTCCCCGCATATACTAATAATCCCGTGCGAATAAGTAATTATAAACTTCAGTGTTTATTTTTGTGCAACATGAACTTCAATTTGTGTGACTTTACCAAAGCATTTGATTTGTAGGCATGTATTCGTCCAGTTGCGAGCCTGTGCGCTTTACCTGATGTTGGTTAGGCCCGGCAGCTGCGCACGGACTGGACTGAAAATAATTCAGACTGACAAAATAATAAAAATGACATTCTTCTTCTTTTAAATAATAATAAAATAAATAATAATAATGATAATAATGACATTCTTCTAAATAACAATAAGCGTCATTAATAATACAAATCATAATATTAATCTTACAAATTGTCATGCAATTATATTAATGTGAATGAATGGTACTCCACATCACATCATCATCACTATTGTACACATATTATTTCAAAACACGTGCTGTAAAATAATGAATTGTGATAGGTAATTTCTCATCCAAACAGCTATTTAAACTGGATTTCCACCGTACACCTTTTTGTGGGCACCTTTAATCCCACTCTTTAAACTTCCAAATAAAACAATTTTGTTTTTTTCCACTTCCCTGGTGATGGTCTCGATCTCTACTTCAGAGAAGTTTCGCTTCTTTGCCGTCTTCCGTATGTCCATGGCGTAAAATGAGGGCGTGGGGGAGGCGGAGACTTGAATATATAGGGGCGTGTTAATCTAATGACGATCGTTTTCAGCCGCGGCATTTATCAAGGGCAGGTATTGCGTACGCCTGGATTTCAGAGGTACGCACAGCTTCATAAATCAGGCGGTGAGAGGAGTGTAAGCATAATGTTACGCCAATATATACGCCCGTTTCTACGCAAGATTGATAAATGAGGGCCATTGTAACCAGCTCATCTCCAGTTCATCCATTTTGAATGGTTCTCTATTTTTCTACTGCCCTCTAGTGCACAGGAGGCTCTAAAGACAGGACATTTTGTCAGAGTCCTGGAGGTTCTTATGCAGCTGCAGAAGATCTGCAACCATCCAGATCTGATCCAACCTAGAGACACACACAACTCTTACATATGTCAGCCACTTCAGTACAACACCCCATCATTACTTCTTACCGCACTGCAGCAGGACCAGTGGAAGGTAAGCAAGAGAAGTAAACACATGGACTGTGCAAGATAGAAGATGTTTGTTGACTGATAGGCCATTTTCTTTTCCAGACTGTGGATATGTCACTGTTTGACCTGATCAGTAACGAGGGCAAGTTGACTCGTTATGAGGCAGAGGAGGCTCTGCCAAAACTCAGAATGACCAAACAGCTGATCGAAGAGATCTACAGTGCACGTGACCCACCAGCACGACCCAAACCATGCAAGATCAAACCTATGAGGTGTCCATTCATAAAGACCCATTACTCTCATATCATACTGAATTCTATGATGATTTCACCTATTTCTATGATAGGTTTTTAAATTAGACAAACCTATTAATATCACAGTACATTGCTAATACTGATGTTGGTGCTGTTGATTTCACACTTCCTACAGAATGATGCAATTATAGAACTGGTTATTGTTAAATATAATGTGTATGTGTATATTTCATATGTGCTATTCTTTCATGGTAAATATTAGTCTACGGTATGGTTACTGTTTTTATTGAACATATTATGATTATGTATGAAGGGGACATGGCAATGTAACCAGATCAATTGATGGTGACTGTTGGATGTTTGTAACTTCAGGTTGTTCCTGCCGGTGCAGTATGGGACTAAACCAGAGGGGCGTCTTGTCCCCATGACTAGCAGCACCACTCAAGCCCCTCGTGCCACTGCTGTGACTACTGCCCCCACCACCACTACCAACCCTGTTACTGCTACTCCTAGCACACAGCCCAGGGGCAAATCACCTCTTACCACAACCACTTCCGCCCAGGGTAAGACCCCAACTTCTTGCACAAACGTGTTCCCACACTTAGGGTAGGGACACACCAAACCGACACCACAGAACTAGCGCTGATGAAAGCGGACTGTGTTGTCGCCTCACATCAACGTCGTCTGACCGGAACCGCACTACTCGTTTGAGCTGCGCGGACGTTTCTCAGCTCGGAGCAATAATAGACAGCGCAGCGGGAGCTCACACGGCCCGATCTCGTGACACCGTTAGTACACAGCGCTGGGAGATCCAGTGAGAAAGCGTTTGAATTCACCACAGAATTAATAACATCGCTACTGCGAGATCTAGTGTAAGCGTTCGGCGCAGAATTCTCTGTTATAAACCACAGATATCAGATCAAACAGAGCTGATGTGGAAACCAGGAGAAACATTGAGACAATATGAGTGAAGATCAGGGGTTTCAGTCACAAATCACCAACATTCACCATGATTTACTGTAGTGACACCACATGGATTTAATGTTGTTGTCATTATTCATCTCAGGGTTCGTACAACCTTTTGAGATTGAAATTCAAGCACTTAAGATTTAAATCATAAATCAGATTTTTTTTTAGACCATATCGCCGAGCCCTAAAAGCAGAGATGCTTACCCTTTTGAATATCAATTCTGCAGAAAATGTTGTTTATTCCACTCTGCTCATGTTAATATTAAAGGTCCCGTTTTTCGTGTTTTTTTGAAGCTTTGATTGTGTTTACAGTGTGCAATATAACATGTGTTCATGTTTCATGTGTAAAAAAACACAGTATTTTTCACACAATTTACTTATCTGTATACTGCTGTTTTCACTGTCCTCAAAACGGCCTGAGAATTTCCTCGTTCTATGAAGTCCCTCCTTCAGAAATACGTAACGAGTTCTGATTGTGCCAGCGGGTCCCATGTTGTGATTCGACAGCAGCTTAGCTCACGTTGCCCGGAAAGGTCACGCCTCTTACCATAACGGGGAGATGAACGCGCTCAAACTACAGCCCCTGAAGGCCAAACAAAGGTGATTTGACTCCGGGATGAAAATAACCGCGTCTGAACGACATGGCGACAAACGCAACCGAACCGAACGCAACACTTCCTATTCTCCACGAGGGAGCAACAAGACCACGCCCCCTTTTTCGCGTATTCTTGTGGGTGGAGGTTAGTCGACAAACTGTTCTACTGACGTAATTAAAGCAGGATGTACATGGATGTAGTCCAAACCGGCCGTTCGCTGTAGGCTTTGAAAGGGAACTTCTGTTAAATAAAATATCTTGCTTGGCATTGAACTTTGAGGTTTAGAATTTTACAGGTATTATTTATGCTCTAACAGCAACAGTACACACTAACTAAAGTTTGAAAAATGGGATCACGAAGAACAGGACCTTTAAAACTTTTGTCCAGGAACACGCAAGTTGACGTAAAATTAGAACAGCCTTCTATCTGTATCGTTTTGACTTATTCGCTTGCTGTTATTCTCGTGCACTGACTCGCTCACTGAACAGCCAATCAGAGTTCTCTCTCTCTCACCAACGGCGCCGATTCTACATGTTGAATCGGCCCCAAAAAAATCTGACAGCGTCCGACGGTGAGAAATACACCGGAAAAACGAATTCAGCTAACGCACAAAAACGGCCTAACGTTACCTTACAGCCAACCATCGGCTTGGTGTCTCCCAGGCTTTAGACCCATAACTCACAATCTGCAAGTTTTTGTGAAGTGGTATGATATTTTTGCAGATGCTTTTTTTATGCAGAAAACATGCTCCCGTCAGTTATTTTTGTTCCTATGAAGCTCTATTTACATGTTTTTTTTTATGTGTTATTTGTTGCCATCTCTGATCTCGTTGTTAATTAATTACTTTAACTAATATATATAAGTGATGCTTTCTGAGGGTTCACTGAACTCCCTAGCCCTGTCATTTTCTTTTTCGGTTGAATTATCCTTAACTATAAGTATATATATATATATATATATATATATATATATAATGAAATGGAAATTACAAAACTTTTTTGGCTTCTATATTTGTCAATTGGGAGTTGATTGGATCCTTGTTGTTTGTTAATTCCTGTTATCTCATGCGAGTTGCTCACATCATCATAGAAGAGATGTCATTGTGAGGGGAGGGGAAGTTAATGTTTGTGATTTAAAGATTACAAGGACACAGGAATTTAACAAATAATGCACACGGATTAATCATTTATAATAAACACTGTATCTTTCCATTCATTTTGATTTTCATGATGACTTTTGCACAACTTTCTAGCACTGTTGCTGTGATTTTGGCAAGCACCACTCAACAAAATCTGTATAATATAATAAATAATATAACATTGATTGTATGTTCTAAATAAAAAACATTTTATCCTCCACCCCCATTACACTTGCTTTAATTGGTTTGTTGAGATTAATGCCACCTTTTCCTCCTTAGCCTCCGCAATCAAAAGCTCATCGGGACAACACTTAATAGGAGCCACCCCTAACCCCCCCTCTAACCCTCTGGCTATGGGTGTGACAGGGGTCACCACAATGCCTGCTGTGACCCCTCACGCCTCTGCCTCCCACCCCCTCCAGCCCAGTTTGGTATCCCAGAGGCTGGTGCTCAGCTCCCAGGCCCAGGCACGCTTGCCTAGTAAGTTGGCCTCCCCATCACCGACAGCAGATCGGCCCTCTCCTCTGCACCTGCACTTAAATGTTTCCTTATTATCATGCCCTCAAGCACAGCAGTAAACAACCTAAGTGAAGATCAGAGACTACGGTACGGTACTGCTGAAGTGGGCTAGCATGCATAAGGACCTCCATCTGAGAAACTAATGGTGAAAATTCAAACCGTAGCGTGTCTGCAAACAAATCGATACCGTGTCTGCTGGCATATCTCCAGTCTGATTTGAAGTGTAAAAATCTTTGGCTTCAGCAGATGACCTACTGTGGTTTCTCTCCTCACCCTTCGTAAACAAGCATGAGCCCTCCAGATCTCTCTCCGGACTGCACCCGCTGCCTCCAGTTTTTCACTTCTTTTTTTGCCGTATTTATTCCCTTCCCTTTATTCTGGTTTCCCTTCTGCATTTTAATGACTAATCTCTTTGTTTTTCATACAGTTCAGCTGAAGGATGATCCAGAAGCTTTCTAATATGGTTTTGCCTCCCTATCTTTTCAGTGCAGCTTTTCTTCAGAGCAGTTTATTTCAGTAGCTGATTTTTCCACTGTCAGGCTAGTGTGAGCCAGGGCTAAAAAAAAGTGTCGGGCAGGGCCAATAAGCTCGGACCTTGAGCCGGAAGGCCAAAATAAAGCTGCATTTCTGCTGTTGTGCCAGTAGCCCCGCAGCACTACCCTAAAACCTGCCTTAAAGGGATAGTTCACCCAAAAATGAAAATTAGCCCATAATTTACTCACCCTCAAGTCATCCTAGGTGTATATGACATTCCTCTTTCAGACGAATAAAATCAGAGTTATATTACAAAAGTCCAGGCTAATCCAAGCATTAGAACAATGATTCATAGTTGCTCTGTTTTTGAAGTCCATAAAAAGTGCATCTGTCCGTCAAATAACGTGCTCCACGCGGCACCGGGGTGTTAATAAGGCCTTCTGAAGCGAATCGATGCGTTTGTAAGAAAAATATTCATATTTTTAACTTTATCAAGTAAACTTTCAACCGACCGCATTCCGTGGAAAAGTGTTGAATGTTGAAAGTGAAACTCAAGATGCGTACGTGACGTCATGACGAGCGGACCTGGTCGCGTTAGTCTTTCGATCGGCAGGGTAACTTTCAACAATTTTTCCATAAATTGAACAGGAAAGGCGGTCGGGCGAAAGTTTACTTGATAAAGTTTTAAATATGGATATTTTTCTTACACAAACGCATCGATTCGCTTCAGAAGGCCTTTATTAACACCCCAGAGCCGCGTGGAGCACGTTATTTGATGGGCAGATGCACTTTTTATGGACTTCAAAAACAGAGCAACTATGAATCCAATTCAAATGCTAAGATTAGCCTGGACTTTTGTAATATAACTCAGATTTTATTCGTCTGAAAGAAGAATGTCATATACACCTAGGATGACTTGAGGGTGAGTAAATTATGGGCTAATTTTCATTTTTGGGTGAACTATCCCTTTAACACACCTCCACCATTTCACCAGCTGACTGAAAACTAGCTACATCACAAAATGAGCATGCAGAAGCGAATGTTTGGTCTTTACTTAAAGACTTTAAGACTCCATGCTTTGATATTTGACAAATTATATACAAGAAAAAATGCTTCAGTGACAGTATTTATTTTTTAATTTGTATCAGGAGTGCACATCAATCATTCCGAATCAAACTGGTATTTATCATCTCACATAAAAAAAGAACAGTCACACTTATTCAGTTGTGCCTGTTTCCATTTATTTGTGCTTTACTTTTCCGTTTACTTTTGACCCGACAGTGGAAGCACAGCTATTGTCCTTCTGTGGGTGTAAAGAGTATCAGGCTTGTGGGCGTAGCTCCCCATGTCACATGTAACTATTGTTACATGAAAACAAGCAAAGATTTGCACCCACTTAGATTTGCTCTGCTAAACAGGTCAGAGGGATTTCAGGTTTTTTCTTGCAGGTTTTTATTTTTAAGGTTTTGTTTGTGAAAGTGTCTTTCTTTTAACACACCCTGGCCGCGCATGTCTCTTTCCGTGCTCACCCGAAACTAACTAAAAAAAAAAAATTTCTCAGAGATAAAATTTCAGCCGCTTTGCACTGTAATTTAACAGTAGTCTTTTTTTCTCTACTGAAGGTGGAGATGTAGTGAAAGTTGCTCAGTTGGTTGGACCGGGCCGCATCACCCAGCCAGAGACCCCTGTGACCCTGCAGTTCCAAGGAAACAAGTTCACCTTGTCCCCAAGTCAGCTGCGGCAGCTCACCACTGGCCAGCCCCTGCAGCTCCAAGGTACACTCGGTAATGTCCAGCCCATATTCATCCTCTCTCGGCCTCATTTCATTGCCATGTTCAGTCACATGTGCCAGTTATTTTTATTTGTGTTCAGTGGCTTAATGTGACACCTTGGATATGTATGTTTCTGCATTAGGCAACATCCTGCAGATTGTGTCAGCCCCCGGACAGCCTCTTCTCAGGCCACAGGGACCACCTATGGTGATGCCTACTGTGCCCCAGACTGTGCCTGTCCAGAACTCCTCAGGCACCCCACCCCCTGCCACCTCCACACCACAAGGTGAGGCACTGCTCAATCCTGAAGCTGATTGTTATTCTCATTAGTGATCGACCATCACCTAAATCAGTGGTTCTCAACCTTTTTGGCAACACAGTCCAAGACATCTATAAAGGTTAAGATGTTTCTGCTATTTGTTGTTCCATTACCTGCTTTTAGTTACTTTTCAATGTTTGTTTGTTTTTGTTTATAGAAGCTAGGACTGGTAATATCTTAATTAATTATATAATTTAAAATATAATTTAGAATTTAACATAAAATTATAGTAAAATGATTTCCTGATTCCATTCCCCTCTCTCCTCTCCAGTTCTCTTCATATTGTGCCAAATAAAAATTCCAAATTATTCAAGAGCTCTATGTCCTTGAGGGTTTGCACTATTTTTGCCCAATATGAATTTACGTGATCTTTCTAGTTATTTGTGATTTATGGGATAAGCTTTTATAAAATAATTTTTAATCACTAATAGACGTTTCTCCATTTCTACCTGATTAAATTCAAGTTGAAAACATTATATAGTAAGCTCACTAAACGTTAGTAAGATTTTACCAGAAAAACGTTTTAGAATTTCTTTTAATACCTGATTTAAATATTTTAGAGCTTGACGTAGCTAGGCAAAAATTATATTTGTTACAGAATTATATTTATTGTATTTATCTTTTGTTTCAGTTCTAGAAACATCTTTCTAGACATTAGGAACACTGGTTCTTAAAAAAAAATGCCAGTTGTTGATGGAACACAGTAAAATAATCAATATGATTTGATATTAATCTTTAAGCTTATTTTGTTCATTTGGAATAATTTTAAGACATATTGTGCCCCCTTGATCGTGTGCTGAGGCCCCCTAGTTGTTCCCGGCCCTCTGGTTGAGAACCACTGACCTAAATATGTAATATTCTACTACTGTCTTAGATCATTTAAACTTAAGTGCTCTTTCTGCCTGTTTCCATAAAGCAACCACAGTCACTCCAGCTATCACAGACATGGAAACGAACGCTAAACACTCAGCTAACGCCATAACACAGGTGAGTTTGGAAGACACGTTAAAGGAAATAATAAGGTCCATTAAATAGTTGTGAACACTGAACCCTTTCTTTCTGTCTGTTTAGGAGTCAAGTGAGGAAAGAAACAGGCAGCTAAAAGAGCGTCTGGCTAGTTTATTTCACGCAAACGAACAGCGGTCCTCTCGTTCTGTGCTTTATGGCTCAGACCTGATCAAGACCTGCTCCATTTATGAGGGACGCCCTCCACCGGCCTTCCCCGCTCCCCAGCACTCCCGCTGGTCCTGGGTTGGCAGAGACAGTTGCATCAGGGCCCAGCAGACATGCGTGTCCACAGTGGCTCCACTCCGCTCAGCGATTCTCTCCAACACGGAGCAGGAGGCAGCAGCAGGCATCTTGTTGAAGAGGTCTGGATTTTACGATTATCTCCTTGTCATGGAAGCAGTTTTGTGAGCTTTCTGTGATCTAATTCTGCTTACTGTTATATTTTAGGTTCTCCTGCACACTTCCTGCTGCTGTGGCCCCTCCCCCTCAGCTGTATGCGTCCAATCCTCCACCATTTTACAGTATAGCACAAAAATCTTTCAGGCGACGGCTACAGGAAGTGTCTGCTCCACACAACGCCGAGATCCGTAACTTAGCCTGTCCTCCTGTTACCTGCTTCCCTGATATGCACATGCTGGAGATGGATTCAGGTGTGCACCTCAGCTCTGTTACCTTCAGCATATCATTGTATATACTTCTATCCGTCTTTTAGCTACCATTCTTCCTTTACACTGCTGTTTAAAAAATTGGGGTCAGTAAGATTTTCTTGGTAATTAATACTTTTATTCAGGAAGGACACATTAATTGATTAAAAGTGACCGTAAAGACATTTGTAATGTTGCAAAAGATTTCTGTTTTAATTAAAGTAACTTTGGAAAAACATTTATCACCGTTTCCTCAAAAATATTAATCAAAATATTCAATATTGATGATAAAAAAAAATCTTGAGCACCAAATCAGTATATTAGAATGTTTTCTGAAGGATATTTGCCTAAATAAATGCAGCCTTGGTGAGCATAGCGAGCAAATGTTAGCTATTGGTTATGGCAGATCCAATAGTTTAAAACTTCAACAGAGTACCCGCCTTCAAGTAAGTTAACGCTTGTCAATGGAGAGTGGCCAGACTCTCTGTACAAATGACATGTACAAGAGTCTGGTAGGACCAGGCTAAGCATAACTGACTTCTTTCAAAAACAATCTTACAAACCCTAAACTTTTGAATGGCAGTGTGTTATACTAGTCACCTTTATAATCTATAAATATCAGCATAATGTTCGGCCCACATTTGCTGCTTATTCTACTGATCTTCTGTTAAAAAGTATGAAATAAAACTGGTAAAATGGTATACATTTTGATGTGATATAATGTTCCTGTATCTGTTTGAAGGAAAACTAGAGGCGCTGTCCATTCTGCTGCAGAAACTGAGTGTTGAGAACAGGCGTGTTCTGATCTTCACCCAGATGGCTAGCATGCTAGACATACTGGAGGCCTTCTTAGACTACCATCATCTCACCTATGTACGGCTGGATGAGAGTCTGTCACTGGAGGAGAGACAGGTAATAGACATGGGGCCTCATTTATAAAACTTTGTGTAGGATCTGCGTCAGAAGTGGCGTACGGATGAAATATAGGACGTGCGTACGCACAGAAATATTTGGATTTATAAAACTGTGCGCACGCACATCCTACGCAGTTTTCCCTTAATAAATCACAATCAATTCTAAATGTAGCGCAGCTTTTGCGGCTTCATGTCACGCCCATAGTTGCCCATAAATAGTCAGTGAAACGCCCACAAGTTAATATTCATCGATTGCGAAATCATGGCAAACACAGAGAGGAAATAAAAAAAACTTAACTTCACTCAATGTGAAGTAGAAGTTATCGTTGGCGAGGTGGAAAAGAGGAGAAAAATGTTGTTTTGGAGGGCACAGTGTGGGCATTACTAATGCCACTTGAGTGGCAAAAGATTGCAGACGCCGTAAATGCTGTAGCCTCACAACCTCGGACCATGGCCTAAATAAAAAAGAAATGGTCGGACATCAAAGTTGAGGCAAAAAAGCGTCTAGCGCTCCTTCGACAGAGTGTGTCCTCGTTTGCCAGCAAGTCTTCTTGCTGTCTGAAGATGCGTTCACTACTAATCCTTCCATTTGCCACATCTTCTAAGAGCGCAAGATCAGCCATTGTGCGTCATTACGTATTGTGATGGGGCATTTTATTTCCATCCATTTAATTGCATCTGACAAGCTACAGATGTCAGTTATAATCTACGTGGAAATGGAAAATAGTTCAGTGCAAATGTAATGTCTTGAAGCTTTCTGAATGGTTGAGACATGTCATATGTTATTTTATCAAAAATAAAACTAAAGGCATATGCATGAATACCATGATTCCGTATAGCCGATGAAGAAATTTTACTATGAAAACAACTTTCCCCAGTGGACAATCCATCCGTCCGTCCGTCTGTCTATCTAATTGCATCTATATCTGCTCCGCCAGACGGACACATTGACGAGAATATCAGTTTTGTACATTATTTCGTTCTGTTTACCATATGATTTATGAGGATGAATTGCATAACATGCCAATATTATTGTTGAACATATGTCACTTTTCTTTTTGCAAATATGTGTTAATTTGCATTTCTGTTGTAATTTTCGTTTGATTTTGTTTGTTTTACACTGCAGATCGCTCAAACGGGCGTCTTCATGTTATGAGAGGCAGTATTGACATTTCTTTTACACAACGGTCTACAGTTTCACACACTTTCACGTGTTTCTTCCATCTGCCGACGGTGTCGCCATTTCTCATTTCACCCGTTTTTGTGCGTACGCCTGGGTCAGAGCTTGCGTGAAGGACCGCACATTTTCCCGTCAAGTTTGCTTTTTATAAATGCCAATTATTGCGTAGAGAGCGGCGTACTCCTTCTTTTGTGCGTATGCAACGTTTATAAATGAGGCCCCTGGAGTAATATATTCTCTGTTGCTCTCTGGTCCCACTGAGGCTATGTGGGTTTCTGGGCTATAATTAAAAGATCTTATCATTGAGTGCTCTTCCTAGCCTTTTTGATTTAGTTCCACACAGAGCCTCAAAAGATGCTTGCATATCAATTAAACACTATCAACACCACTACTATATGATCTTGATCATCTTGTATTGAAAACGCAATGCTTAACTCATCTTGTTGCTCATGTCCCGTTTGCTTTCAGGTGCAGGTCAAGAGGTTTAATCGCAACCGACAGATCTTCTGCACCATCCTGACCAATCGCTGCTGCTCGACCATGGGCCACGTGTTTGACGCAGATACAATTGTGTTTTACGACACGGACCTAAATCCCAGCATGGACATGCGCACGCAGGAGTGGTGTGACAAGATCGGCCGTTCCAAAGACATCCACATCTACAGGTCAGACTGATGGACAAATTAAATTTAAGCTATTTGTCAGGTTTATATTTGTGAGCTTTTATACTGACACTGCACTCTGTCAGGTTGGAGAGCGGGAACTCCATTGAGGAGAAGCTCTTGAAAAATGGCACTAAAGACCTTATTAGAGAGGTAGCTGCACAGGGCATGGACTACACTCTGGCCTTTTTAACACAGGTAAACACGCTCTTGCACTTTTACGGTCATGCGATTACTGTTATCTTTTAGATTGAGGGACTGTTTCAAAACCTAGTCAGTTATGAGATTACATTTCAGTCATGATGTGACCTATATAGGAAGTGGACAACGAGGCAGCTCACTAGGTTTGGGAACAGAGCCTGACGCTTACAAGCCACATAATGCTCTCATTATAAATATGTGCTGGCCTTTCACAGCGCACCATTCAGGATCTGTTTGAGGTGGAGGCTGGCTCTGGAGAGAAAGTGGAAGAGTTTGTGGTCCTCCACCAGGAGCCCTCCCCGTCTGAATCCATCCCCCCTCACGTGGCCAGACCCTACATCCAGGCCCTGAATACCATCCGACTGGAGACCCAATATGAAGATGAGGAGGAGAAGACGGAGGTAAACAGAGATGTCAAAAGTGATAAAGAGGAAGTGGGAGGACAAAAAGGGATGGATGTGGAGGAAGGGATGAGAGAGGAGACGTCACAGTTAGAAGAGCTGGCGGCAGTGATGGAGCAGGTGAGCTTATAGGAAATTAGTGTTACTTGAGCATTTTGTTGATCTTTTGAATGTTTTTATGTCTTTCAAACATAAACATTGGGTTTTGTGTTATTGAACATTGTTGCAAATTCAGTTTATTTATATTTGTTTGAATATAAATTCAAAAGTATTTATTTGAAATGGAAATCTGTCTTCACTGTCACTTTTGATCAATTTAATGCATCCTTGCTGAAAGAAGTAGTAATTAAAAGAAAATCTTACTGACCCCAAACTTTTGAACAGTATATTTCTGACACATTAAAAAAATACATTGCGAAACATGTTATGTGATGTATTAATTGAAGTTTGTGGTGTGTTGTCTAGCTGACACCTATTGAGAGATACGCACTACACTATCTGGAGTATCTGCACATCAGCGAGGATGAACAGGTTATAAGGGTATGTATCAGATTTAAGATATGTGTAGATAACTTGATGTGTAGATAAAATGTGTTATGCCCACCCTGTAAATACTTCAATACAGATTGTTTAATTGTCAATTGTTTGTGTGAGTTGCAGGAGCGCATAGAGACTGCTAAGAAAGGCTGGGAGCTGCAGCAGCAACAGAAAGTGAAGGTGGAGAAAGAGGAACAAATGATCCTAGAAGATGAGGAGGATCTGTTCACCTACACCAGAGAGGACGCGTACAACATGGTACAAATATATTCTAATGTGATTTTCTGTAGGAAGTTATGTCATGTAGTGTAGATTTGATACCCTTTCCCTATCCTCTTTACAGGAGTATGTGTTCGACAATGAAGATGGACAGACGGAAATAATGCCGGTAAGTTGAAGACTGCGCACTCTTTAAGTGAATAAAAGGAGGAGGGAGTGTTTTTGGTGAAATTCACAAAAACAAATTTTACGCCAAAATTATATATATATATATATATATATATATATATATATATATATATATATATATATATATATATATATATATATATATATATATATATATATATATATATATATATATATATATATATATATATATATATATATATATATATATATATATATATATTTATTAGTACAGGTCTCGACATTAAGGCTTGTGCTTATAATTGTAACTCTAATCAGAATCAGATTTTTGCAATATTGTAAAAAGATAAATGTGCTAAATATTATTGTTAAAAATATTGTTGCCATTCCAAAAGAAACTATAATAGTGTGTGTTTTTTTAGGTAAATATATTTCACTTGTGTGCGATTCACCCCAATATTTAATCAGAAAGCATGAAAATTGTTTCTAACTCTTATCGTTGCTCTGTTCTTTAGCTGTGGACTCCTCCAACTCCTCCGCAGGATGATAACGATATCTACATTGACTCTGTAATCTGCCTCATGTATGACACTGCGCCCATGCCCGAGTCCAAACTGCCCCCAGTCTACGTCCGCAAAGAGCGCAAGAGACACATGGACCCATCAGGTTTGACTGCTCAAGAAACTCTGCCGACGTCTGAACTTACTGTGCTCAAACGGATGCTAAATTCTATCTCTTTCTCTCTCTTCCCCCTCTTGTCAGCTCTGGGACGTAAGAAAAAGAAGGGCCATGGAGAATCAGTGATTCCTCCGCGATCTCTCTTTGATAAGGCCAGTCTGCTCAAGGTAAGGCGGGAAGGAAAAGATCAGAAAAAGAACTTCTCTCTGAAGCAACAGGCTCCCTTCGCCAAGCCGCTGCCCTCACTGCTCAAACCAGCCATGGAGGCCGGACAGGACAACCCTGAGTGGCTCATCAGTGAGGACTGGGCCCTGCTACAGGTACCAGATCCATCACGTTATCACATTATCACTGCATATGTATTATCACCACACAGTTGCATGTTGGATGGATAGGGTTAGGTTGTAATTCTGTCATTCCACCTATGTTCACAGGCTGTAAAGCAGTTACTGGAACTTCCTCTGAACCTGACCATCGTGTCTCCAGCTCACACTCCTAACTGGGACCTAGTGAGCGATGTGGTCAACTCCTGCAGCAGGATTTACCGCTCGCCAAAGCAATGCCGGAACCGCTACGAGAACGTCATCATTCCAAGAGAGGAGGGCAAGGTGAGCGATTGTACCAGGATCACCTGATTGTAGGTTCTCTTATTTATTTTCTTTAACATTTTCCTTGTGACATATTCGTCCTACAGCTAATATATGAAGCTAACCCTAAGAAGAACAAAACCAAGAGCATTTATAAGGTATGTAAAAAAATATATATTTAAAATATTATTGGCTGGTATTGGTTTGGTAACGCTTCTTTTCTTGTACAGTCCAAGAACAGTCGTCCTCTGCGCACGTGTCAGATCTACACACAGGACGACAACGCCACACAGATTCAGTTGTACAACAGCCGTTTTGAGCTAATGAAAATCATCGCTAGCAAGAGGAGCCCACCCATAAAACCACTGTATGTGCAGGCAGTGTCCAACACACAAACAGCATTAAAAGCAACTTGATTGATGCATTTGGATTATGTCAGGATAAGAAAATCCTTTTTAATTGTAATATTTGATATACAAAAATAGAATTTGCTTCATACTTTTGGTTGTTTTTGTTTCTAGACTGGGCATGAATCCATTCCAGAAGAACCCCAAGCATGCCTCTGTGCTCGCTGAGAGGTATTGACATGTTACTGTGCTTGTACAAAATACATCCTGAAGTTATCAACTTCTAATATTGGCCTTTTTGGACTGATCATTTATTAAATAACCTTTTTTTATTTATTAAAAACTCAGTATTGGCAGATCTTATATACTCTTACACTGTCAATATATTCTACTTATTTAGTCACATTTGATATTAATTTGTGTTTAAATAGCATCTCATTTTTTCTTTCTTTCTGTGTACAGCGGGATAAGTTACGACAAGCCTCTGCCTCCTATCCAGGTTGCCTCTCAGAGAGCTGAGAGAATCGCAAAAGAGAAAAAGGTGAGATTTAGTTCAAGAACTACTTAAAAACATTCGTAAATCTTACCGACCCCATTTTTCTTAACTGCTGCTGGTTTTAAACCCTCCTCTCTTTTCCTCCGTAGGCACTAGCCGAACAGCAGAGGGCTCAGCAGTTAGCCCAGCAACAACAGCAGCAGACTACAGGAGCCGCCCAGCCTCAGGGAGCTGCCACCCAGCCTCAAGCCCAGCCACAAGCCACTGCAGCAGGGGCACAGGCCGCCGGAGTGCCTCAGCCCAACCAGCCCGGAGCTGCAGCAGTCCCTAACACCGCTGTACTGGTAAGACTCCTATAACACTGCATGTTAAATGTCACACTGGATGTTGCATACACCTGAATTTAGCTGTAGATTAACATTACACAGTGAATGTTAATACCAGGTCTTAGCCCTTTCTATATTACACCTAAGTTATTCATATATACACTACCATTCATATGTTTGGGGCCAGTAGAATCTTTTTTTATGTTTTTGAAAGTCTAATGCTCACTAAAGGCTTCAGTAGTCATTCTGATTCTGAAGACATTTCTTATTATTATCAAACAGCTCAATATGCTGCTCAATATATTTGTAAAGACAGTGATACATTGTATTCAGGATTCTTTGATTAATAGAAAGAAATCATTCATATAATATAGAAATCTTTTGTAATATTATAAATGTCTTTACTGTCAATTTTGATCACTTTAATGCAACCTTAAGCAATCAATTAACATTGATTCTTGTTTTGGTTTTGTTGATTCTCAAGACTGGAGCTATCAAGACCGCTGCAGTGGGCACAAGCATCCAGCCAGGTATTATTACATTACACAACTTTTAACTTGTTGCTACAGTTGTGAGTGCTGTTGACATGAGTGCTCATTCATGTATATTTCTGTTTAAACTTCAGCCACGGCTACAGTGAGTGGGAATGTGATTGTAAACACTGTGGCTGGAGTTCCTCCCGGTCAGTTCCAGGCGAACAAACGTCTGGCATCTCCAGTCATACCTGGAGCCCTGCCTGTGAGTCCTGACCACCCTCATACAGCACACATTTGGTTTATTATTAATCTCAATTGATTATTTTGTTGTGTAGGTTTTTCTAATTTGTGCCACTTTGCCCTGTTTATTTGTTAAATATTTGTTTACTCCCGCAGACGGCAGGAACGGCCGCAGCTCAGGTGGTTCACACTCAGCAGAGAGCAGTGCCTGCAGCAGCTGCCCCATCAGAGGTTGTTGCCATAGCGACGGGTCAGAGCGTGAGAGCCGTTACCCCAGTGACCGCATCCGCTGTGGTGTCCACTAATCTGACTCCGGGTCAGTCCCAAACACGCACGCTGGTGGCTCCAGGTAGACCAAATGCCATCCTTAGAGAAGCCATGCGTGTTTTGGGTTCTCTGGTGGCGAATCGATTCAGAGAGTCACACTTTTGCATTGTTTGTTTTTAATATAACCATAATTAGCTGGACTGTCTACCGTCATTTTGTTTTTACACCATTTGTTTTACTTTTCTAGCTCCAGGTATGCAGTTGTCTCAGGGTAAGCAACTCACACAAGCTCAATTCCAGCTCCTCCGACAGCAACAGTTACAACAGCAGCAGCAGCAACCACAGGCTACATCTCCACAGATCAAAGCAGTGGGAAAGCCACAGCAGGTATACATACTCTTAGTATGGAAGGTGCCATAACTCGCTTGCTTTTGAGTTTTTTTTACTATGGGAAAGGAAGTCTAGATGCAATTACAGAGTTGCTCGTTATCACTAATCCCTTCCTGCATGTTGTTTGTCAAGAATCAACTTGAATCGTGTTTTCAATTGTCCTTGATCATAATTACTGTTAACAGGTGCCTTCAACCGATATATTGGCCAATATTTAGCATTTTAGCATTAACTGGTCTGTATTTGAGAAAATATAATTCCCAGTGCACTCAGATTTACCAGATTACTGATTTCACCATTGGTTGTAGTGTTTACTTCCTTTTTAGTCATGATTTTAACAATGCATTCTCTCCAGGAGTTGCTGAAGAAGCAGAAGCTGCAGATGTCCCAGCAACAGGTTGTGGCGGCGGTAGCTGCAGCTCAAGGTCAGCAGGCTGCATCTACTCAGCAACCGCAGCAGGTTCACGCCACACCCACGGCTACGGCCAACCCTCAGATAGCTGCAATCGCTGCACCCAGAGCGGGAGCTGTACTCACTGGAACCACTGTTACCAACTTACAGGTGGCCAGACTGGTAAGTACACACACACACACACACACACACACACATACACAAGCTAACCCTTTCACATAAACTTGAGTGCACAATCATTTTATATATATAATATATATATATATAAATAATGTCTTTTCTTTCAGACACGTGCCCCAGGAACAAACCCGGGTCAAACCGCCCAGGTGACTCTGACCAAACCACCTCCTGTAGTCTCAGTTCCTGCTGTGGTCTCCTCTGCCGGAGTCACGACCCTTCCTGTCACTGTGGCCGGCATTAGCGTCGCCATCGGACAGGCTCAGAAAACAGGTACAGGCTTGCTCTGAAACAAGTGGAGAATGACATTATTAACTAAAGGTTACACTTACAAGTCAGTTAGACTTGTTGCGGTAGCGCTGTTTTTATTGTTAACTAAAACTATTTCAAGTTTTTTGTAATTGAAATAAAGCTAACACACAATTAAAATATAAATACTAGATAGGTAAATTTGAAAAAAAATAAATAATAGGTGTTCCACCTGGTCGCACCTGTTTTTACTGATCGGATAGCTATCTAATTTGTTAAAACTGTTCTATTTACACTTGGCCGCTTAACTGTGTCTCTGCAAAACGAATATCAATCCGATCTTCAATTCCCGCGCTATATGTAAATTTAAGAATTCATGTCAATGAAAGCAACAGAGCTGCATTTTATTTATCATCAGCTAATCTCAAGATCAAAGACCGCAATAGGAGAGAGAGCAGCATCAGCACTGGTAAGATAATTTAGTCTTACTACTTTAAATGAAGATTGTTTAGCGTCTATGGCGCCTTTCAGTTTCATTTGCGGCAGTTTGCGCGTCGGCTTGCTCAGGAGATACTCGGATACCTGGTCATACGCCATACTCATCTGCGGCGATGCGTGTTGCAGTTGCGCTGTAGTATCTGGCTATAATATTTGTTATTATACTTATACTTACACGTTAACATTTCGGGAGTAAAATTTACATATGTGGCCTCAACAACCAGATGCATTTACACTTGCCCAGTTTTATCTGAAATGCGTCTCAGACAACCTCTTGGTCTGAGTGGTCATTTACATCCGTCTCAATAACTTTTGGAAGGACATTTACTCCTGGTCTTTTCACGATTGGATATTTATCCAATCAGAGTGTACCAGGTGTAAACAGGCCCTTAGAAAATTAGAAATGTTGCCTTGCCAACTAACTGAAATAAGTGTAAGTACTAAAATGACTAAAAGTCAAATAAATATAAATTAAAGCTAAATATTTCATTATTTAAAAAATGACAATAGATGAAACAAAATGACTAAAATGTAAAAGTTAAAATGAAAAAAAGTTAATATGAAAATATAAGAAAAACTCATTCAAAATAATAAATGCTAAAGACATGGCTAAAAACACTTATTTTATACCGAATGTTCCATATATTTGGTCTCAAAAGTGAACCAGAGTTATTTGGTACATTAGATGCAAACCGCATTGCATGTGCAGCAAACATCTGATGATCTGATTTTATTTGAAGCCAAAATTATTGTGAACCACCCTAAAACTAATCATTAATCGCCTGGAGTCTTACTGAAACTATAGTGAGCGGCACACGACCGTTTATTTGCACCTTTTATGACCATGCAAGCTTGACTCTAGCAGTGGAAATGCATGCTTTTCTTTTCTCTCCTGTCAATAACAACCTTTTAGGGGCTCTTGTAGACTAACACGTGTTTGTGCAGGTGGTCAGGTGGTGACCCACCCGTTCCAGGTGCAGCAAGTTCAGCAGCTGTTGCACAGACAAAAGCAGCAGGCCGCTGCACAAGCTGCCGTCCAGAAGACAGCACAGCCACAGCAAACACAGGCTGCAGTGCAGCAAAAGGTACCAATCAGCCAATGTGATTTATTTTTTAATTAGGCTTTGTCTATATAAATGTTCCTTCAACCCCCCTCCCTCTTTATTTCTCTGTTTAGCTTGGCGCTCAGCAGGCTGCTCAAACCACAGCCCAACAGCAGCAGAAAGTGACGTACGCCACCACTCAACTGCAGCCCGGCATTAAGACCCAGTTCTTCACCACCTCAATAGCACAGCAGAAACCTTCTACAGCACAGCAGATACAGGTAAGAAGTTACGCTTTTACAGCGACCACCTATCCAGCACCTGCACAAGAGCAAAGCCTGACATGTGCGATCAGAATGTAAATGTTAGTCCCCGTTTACACCTAGTATTAAGATGCATTTTGGTCGATCGCAAGTAGACGAGGGAGACAAATTCCCGTTTACACCTGGTGTTTTAATCCGTCTCTTTTGTCCACTTTAAACCACTTCTGTCCTGATTTCTTAGAGGGGGCGGTCTATGGGCAGGTAAATGCATGGGCTTTTTTCAATCTAATGGACAAACTAAGCTTGCGCAATTTACATACGTACTAGGGGTGTAACGATATTCAAACCGAACCGAGAAACCGCGATACACCACCCACGGTTCGAACCGCGATACTCTCATGTCGAACCGAATGCGCCCAGCCCAGCTCTCTGTCACCTTACACCACAAATTATTTGTTTTCATCCTTAACATTACATTAAATAGTAATTAGTCACTTTTAACAACTAAGAAGAGCTGTATTTTTACTAAATATTATTTGATATACTAAGTATACACCAACTTTTGTCTTCCAAGTGCATGTCACATCACTTGGGTGATTGCTCAAGTTGCATGGTGGAAGGACAAAGAGAGCCAGTTTCCCCAAAATGCTACCTTGAGTCCCAGCAACATCGTCATTTTCGTAGCTTGTTACAAAATAAAAAAATCTCTCTCACCTCAGAAAACCGCTTTCCTGTCCTGTAAGCCGTTATACTGCACTCAGAACACACACTCTTGCGCGCGCGCCCTATCATGCCGTATATTATAAGCGCAAGAGAAACTACGAGCATGCAACTTTACGATGTCAATTTGTAAGTCATGAAATAAAAGTAAAGTACCAATACATCACATAACTGGTTCAACATGTGTGTGCTGGGAAGGATTTGCATGCAGTTATGATGTGAATTTTATTTATCAGAGCAGTTTACTTTTTTTATTTTTAAATGTGTGGTGTCTACTTTCGAGTATTAACAAAAACTGCTATTTAATATATTTAACTAGTAGGCCTATTTATTAATCAGTATTAGTCATATTCATACAATTAATGTGTTAGTTAAGTAGGCTACAGTGGGATATTACTTGCCATAAATTTTTATGAAATAAATGTGCTTTTTTTTAAAACATTATGGTAAATGGTAAAATGAGTAGATTATTTCTGACTACAGTGCAGACATTTATTTAATTTGAGTTTACTCAGGTATGCTAACTGTTCTAAAGAAAACGTGAAGCCAATGTATAAAGTTAAATTATTTATGTCGTTATTATTAAGTTAAAAGTGAATCTAGTGTTATTATTGCTGGTGCCCGCCATGAACCATGACTCCACAGCAAACAGAGCCAAACCGAACCGTGGCTCCAAAACCGCGACATGAACCAAACTGTGGCATAGGTGTATCGTTACACCCCTAATAGAACACGGAGAATAGCAGCTTTAGTTTCTGCTCGGAAAGCCGCAAGTCCACGCTGAACGCTGTGAGTGCATGTTAGAAATCAGAAATGGTGAGAGAACATTGTGCTTGGTACGTTTTTCATCGTCAGACCAAACTTGGGTCTTCAGCAGACAAAGTTTAAATGGCTAGCGCGCTTCTCATAATGTTTTATGCATTAGGTCAGTAGATGGAGAGTAGGCGGTCTTTTGTGGCTGTTCGAATGCAGTCTACCACATGAGAGTTTACACTATGAAAGTAATCCGGTCGAATGCTTTTTCTACTACCTCTGGAAGTGGCTGAAAGTGGACAAGCTTAAAACACTTTAGACCCCATTTACACCTGTATTCAGCGTCATCCACTTGATCTGATCGACCAAAATGCATCTTAATACCAGGTGTATACAGTGTGATGTAGTGCTTTGTGAATGTGGTATTAGTGCCCAGCTCAGCTTTGTAGTGATTTTCCCTTCTGCTTGTAGGTCGCTAAGCTTCCTCAAATAGTTCAGCAGCAGATAGTATCATCACCACAACAGGTAAGTGTTTCAGTGTTTGGTGCACTTTCTGTTTGATGGAGCGAAAATTAATTTGAAGTGGTTTTTGAAGTCAAAAGTGACCTTGTCTTTTACATGGCATTTGTTCCTGATTTCATTCTGAACCGTTTCTCTGCATGTTATTCCATACAAAAAAATGCTTGTCTTTGTATTACTCGTTAATAAAACTTGTTCCACCTCTGAAATTACTTTCCTTTTTCCCTGATTAATACTGTTTTTGTCTAGTATACACTTAATATATACTACTGTTTGTTTTAAAGAAATGAATACATTTAATAAGTAGTATTATTAACTGATCAAAAGTGACAGTAAAGACATTTCAAATAAATTCTGTTATGAGACAGAAATTGATTTTGTGTGTGTGCGTGTATAGATACAGCCTCAGACGGTGGCCCTTACACAGGTGGCACCCACTGCGGGTTCGGCACAGGCCCAGGTGCAGGTCATCCCCGCAGGCAACGCCACAGCCACGCAGGTGGTGCAACAGAAGCTCCTCCAGCAGCAGGCTGTTACGGCAGCGGCCGTCTCCCCTCAAATCCAGACACCACCACCACACAGCCCCGCCCAGCAGCAGAGTGCCGCGGCGGCCCCCGCCTCCGAGACTCCAGCTCAGCAGGCCGCTACCACCCCACAGCCCCAGCAGGGCAAAGGAAACACCCGTACTGGGGCCGCCATGCGCTCCAAAACCCCCGCCAAACCCAGCGGTGGCAGCTAGAGAGTCAAAGGAAGAAAAAGTACCTGGGCACAACATAGGGCTCTGAATTCTTTTTCTGTGTGTTTTGGGAAAACGGACCCTTTGTAATACAGGAACTGACCATTGACTGTCTGGATGGAGCTATTTACAATTTGAAGTAACACTCATAAGCTAACCACGTCTTCATTGGCTAACGTCACTCTGCCAACAGCCCTCGCTCTACGGCCAATCTGGGTTTTTTTGCTGTTTTTTTAATGGCTTATTAACTGAGGCTCCTCCCTCAGGAGTAAAGCATGACTTTACGACAGTACGACGGCTTGTTTTCATACTGAAACTCTTTACCGAGCCGTCAAATACTCTTGTTCGTTTTCTACCATGTTACATGCTCTGTTTATACAGTGTTTAACATGTCATCACATCATTAAGGTCATGGATCAAGTGCGTTTGGATCGACTTCACTTCAACACTTCATTTGGCGCGCCGAGAACTCTTTTGGCAGATCGTCTCAACATTATTCATGATGTTCAATCAGTCGAATTATATGCGTGTGTGTCCCCCCCTCCCAATATTTTTTTCAATAGGTGTGGTGTTGTCCCTTTGTGTCAGTAAATATCCCTTTGAAGCATTTAATGATGATGATGATGATAATCAAGATTAGCGAGGCTCTGCAAACCAAACTCTTCCTTTTGGGATGTAGAAATGGCCAACTAACATTAGTTTGATGTATGTGACCCATTCGAATGCACCCTCCCTATAGAAGAATTGAAAATATTAGCTTGTATCATGAAAAGTCCCCTAAAAAAACGAATTCTTGACACTATAGAAACAAGTTCAGCTGCATGGATGGATACCACCTGAAAATTGTCTAGTGATGTGTACTTGATGTGTGTGAAATGTTTGTGTGAGAATGTAATTTAACAACAAACTGGTAGAAAAACTATCCTGCACTGTAGCTGTTTCATGGTAGCGGCAGCTGTGGAAAGTATCGCCCTCCCAACTTCGATTTGGAAGAAACGTCATTGCTGAAAACACATCTGTGAAATATTTCCGTTTTTCTTGTGCATAGTTATGAACAATGTCACCATTAGTCAGTTGAGTCAGACCTCAGCTTGGCTGTTAGTGTGTTTACGTTGGCCTGCTATCAGTAATGAACAGACTTAAATCAAGACTTTCCCTCCATGTATCGAAATCATATAATGACGGGTCATAAATGCATCTTTTTGTATTGATGTTGGGTCAGGAACACATGTAAATAACTCCGAAGTGGAGGGAGGGGGACAACGGCATTTGTATTTGTAAAGTAGTTGTGTATTCATTGAATTTTTTTTCAGCCTACTTGTATAAAATGTTATGTTTTTACACACGTCTGGCTTATGATGCGTCTTTATTTGTCTGCATGTGTGTTTGTTACCTATATTCAGTAAGCTGTCCTGGGTGGGTTTCAGATTACATTAAGTCAGCGGTTCCTCTTGGAGTCCATAGATCTACATTCCTCTACGTCTCTGTGTGGACTTGCTGAGTGCAGTATATGTGTCAGCACACTGGCCAACAGGGATTTCGGCAAGATAATGCATTGCATCTCGCCTGCTCAATACAAAAACAATTTATTCCAGCAGCAGTGGTTCTACAGGTGTTTACTCCCATCTCTAGCTGTATATATTGGTTATAGCCACAGTAGGCAAGCTTATGAAAGATGTTCTAATAAATTAATGAAGGAATGTTTTGTACTGGCAGGTCAAGTTTACACAAGCCTTGATTTGACTAGTGTTTATTTCTTACATGGCCCATAGGGGGCGCTCTTTCATTTACAGTTTTTGTAATCAGGAAGCCACGGCTGATCTATTGCAGGTTGGAGCATGTAGTGGTGTTTGCAAAAGCATTATTATTACTTTTGCTCATACTTATGGTCAGAGATTTGGACAAAGCCTTAATGTTAAAGTCAACATGAAATTAAAATAGGCTAGTCGGCTGGGTCAGAGCATCTCCAAAACTGCAGCTCTTGTGAGGTGTTCCCGGTCTGCAGTGGTCAGTATCTATCAAAAGTGGTCCAAGGAAGGAACAGGTGTGAACTGGTGACAGGGTCATGGGCGGCCAAGGCTCATTGATGTACGTGGGGAACGAACTCAACGAAGGCTGGCCAGTATGGTCCGATAAAACAGCGGAGCTACTGTAGCTCAAATTGTTAAAATAAGTTCATGCTGGTTCTGATAGAAAGGTGTCAGAATACACAGTGCATCACTGTTGCAGTCAGGGTGCCCATGCTGACCCCAGTCCACCGCCGAGAGCGACAACAGTGGGCATCAGAACTGGGCCACTGAGCAATGGAAGAAGGTGGCCTGGTCTGATGATTCACGTGGATGGCCGGGTGCACTTTCCTGGGGAACACATGGCACCAGGATGTACTATGGGAAGAAGGCAAGCCGGCGGAGGCAGTGTGATGCTTTGGGCAATGTTCTGCTGGGAAACTTTGGGAACTGCTATCCATGTGGATGTTAAGTTGACACATACGACCTACCTAAGCATTGTTGCAGACCATGTACTTCCTTTCATACAAATGGTATTCCCTGGTGGCTGTGGCCTCTTTCAGCAGGATAATGTGCCCTGCCACAAAGCAAAAATGGTTCAGGAACGGTTGAGGAGCACAAAAACGAGTTTGACTTGGCCTCAAAATTCCCCAGATCTCAATCCAATCGAGCATCTGTGGGATGTGCTGAACAAACAAGTCCGATCCATGGAGGCCCCATCTTGTAACTTACCGGACTGAAAGGATCTGCTGCCAACATCTTAGCCAGATGTCACAGCACACCTTCATGGGTCTAGTGGAGTCCATGCCTCGACGGGTCAGGGCTGTTTTGGGCAGCAGAAGGGGGACCAGCACAATATTAGGTCATAATGTTATTAAAGTATACAATTTCAGATGCAGCCACAGTCCAGGCTGAAAAATGCGGGTTTTAGTCATGATTTGAGCATTTAGAAACAACATTTTTGAAACAGCTGTCGAGAATTTGATGTTTCCCCATTCAAAGTGATAAGAGCTGTTCTTGCATAGACCTTCAGACTGATGGCAGACTGGACTATCTCCAATAATAACCAACTGCAGAACCACAGAACTATACGTCACAGCAGTCTGAGGACAATGGTGCCAGGCCAGCAGTCTTACACTGGTGTTGGGGTGGAACTTATTGCATCATTAAGGGTAGGTTTAGTGGTTGGGTGGGTCGGCCTAACTTCAGGTCTGACGCTGTTGGCCCGGCCCATCCGATCTCACAGCAATACATACGTATTTTACGCGGTGGCTAATTCGTACGACCTGATTCATACGATTTTTGCCAAAATTGAGTTGAGTTTATGAATTCTAACAAATTAGCTACCTACCCCTAACCCCGCCCCTAAACCTACTCGTCACTAACTTTAGACAATTCGTACAAATTTATACGAGTGAGGTCACCTCATAAAATATGTACGAATTGGTCGTGAGATAACGTTGACCTGGCGCTGTTGTCCTCAGAATTCTGTGACTGCAGTAGTTCTGCAGTTAGATATATCTTGCGTTCATTGGCCAAGGACCGCCCAGAGGCCGTAAAAGGAATATAATACAGAGTATTAGTGTTATAAATGTACATACATTTAAAAAAAAATTCAATATGAAAAACGTTGCAGGATTTACGATATTGATGAATGGTAAAACACGTCAGAGTCTGTGAAAAGGGTCTATTATCAGGAAGGCTATTCCAGAGTTTAGGAGCCAAATGCGAAAACGCTCTCCCTCCTTTAGTAGACTCAGATATCCTAGGTACTACCAGAAGCCTAGGAGAGTTTTGTGATCTTAAAGAGTGTGATGGATTGTAGGGCAATAGAAGATCAGTTAATAAATACACTCACCTAAAGGATTATTAGGAACACCATACTAATACTGTGTTTGACCCCCTTTCGCCTTCAGAACTGCCTTAATTCTACGTGGCATTGATTCAACAAGGTGCTGAAAGCATTCTTTAGAAATGTTGGCCCATATTGATAGGATAGCATCTTGCAGTTGATGGAGATTTGTGGGATGCACATCCAGGGCACGAAGCTCCCGTTCCACCACATCCCAAAGATGCTCTATTGGGTTGAGATCTGGTGACTGTGGGGGCCATTTTAGTTCAGTGAACTCATTGTCATGTTCAAGAAACCAATTTGAAATGATTCGAGCTTTGTGACATGGTGCATTATCCTGCTGGAAGTAGCCATCAGAGGATGGGTACATGGTGGTCATAAAGGGATGGGCATGGTCAGAAACGATGCTCAGGTAGGCCGTGGCATTTAAACGATGCCCAATTGGCACTAAGGGGCCTAAAGTGTGCCAAGAAAACATCCTCCACACCATTACACCACCACCACCAGCCTGCACAGTGGTAACAAGGCATGATGGATCCATGTTCTCATTCTGTTTACGCCAAATTCTGACTCTGCCATCTGAATGTCTCAACAGAAATCGAGACTCATCAGACCAGGCAACATTTTTCCAGTCTTCAACTGTCCAATTTTGGTGAGCTCGTGCAAATTGTAGCCTCTTTTTCCTATTTGTAGTGGAGATGAGTGGTACCCGGTGGGGTCTTCTGCTGTTGTAGCCCATCCGCCTCAAGGTTGTGCATGTTGTGGCTTAACAAATGCTTTGCTGCATACCTCGGTTGTAACGAGTGGTTATTTCAGTCAAAGTTGCTCTTCTATCAGCTTGAATCAGTCGGCCCGTTCTCCTCTGACCTCTAGCATCAACAAGGCATTTTCGCCCACAGGACTGCCGCATACTGGATGTTTTTCCCTTTTTACACCATTCTTTGTAAACCCTAGAAATGGTTGTGCGTGAAAATCCCAGTAACTGAGCAGACTGTGAAATACTCAGACCGGCCCGTCTGGCACCAACAACCATGCCACGCTCAAAATTGCTTAAATCACCTTTCTTTCCCATTCTGACATTCAGTTTGGAGTTCAGGAGATTGTCTTGACCAGGACCACACCCCTAAATGCATTGAAGCAACTGCCATGTGATTGGTTGATTAGATAATTGCATTAATGAGAAATTGAACAGGTGTTCCTAATAATCCTTTAGGTGAGTGTATACATGAGCTAAACCGTTTAGGGCCTTATAGGTCAGTAGCCATACTTTGTAATTGACACGGAACTTAATGGGTTGCCAGTGTAGAGATGATAAAATTGGTGTTATATGATCATATTTTCTTGATCTAGTAAGAGCTGCAGTAAGCAGTTGGCGTGCGAGCTGGAAAAACCAAAGTCTGGTCAGGCCAATCACATAGTGAATAGAGTCGGTGGGCGAGCTCAACATAATGACGGCAGAGTTGCCGCGGTTCCACGTGCTACTTGTAAACAAAGAAGCTGGCGAACTGCGGCCTTTTGAAATGGCTTTGGCCGCAACTCTGGAAGACTCTGGAAGGAGTTAAGCTTTTCTTTGAAAAAATAACAAAGAACTGCACTGAAGTCATTCTTAAGAAATGAAGATGTGTTCAGAGTTTTGCCGACTGGATACGGCGAAAGTTTAATCTATCAACTAGCTCCGCTTCACCTTCTTCATTGCTCTGGTTGGTTGTAGAGCTATCCTTTTGCATGCAGAGAGAATGTGAAAAACAACTGTTTATCCCGCCCCTCGGATTGAGCCCGGTCAATGATGAGTTCCCAGACCCAACATCTTGATGTGGGTCTGGCTTGTCAGGCTATCTTGTTTATTGAGGATGCAGGACAACAAGCAAGTAAGGCACTACAGTAATCTAGTCTAGAGGTCATGCATGCATAGCATGTTCCATAGCTTAGCAATGTTTCTGAGGTGGAAGAAGGCTGTTTTTGTAACATATGAAATATGGTTTTGAAGGACAGATTTCTGTCTAATATAACACCCAGGTCTTTAACTGTAGAGGACGAAGTAAAGGCCCATTTATACTTCTGCGTCGAGTGTACGCCGTAGTGTACGCCGTAGGCTACGCGCGTAGCCGACGCCGTCGTGAGCATTTATACTTCTGCGCTGTTGTCTGCGTCAATGTGCAATTCCACATGCAGACGCTAGAAGGCAGTGTCCTCGGGCATGTTGGTGTAATCAAGACAACAGCCGAAGAAGAAGCAGCTTGATGTGTAGAATCTGTACATTCATGTCGGAATATCAGCAGCAGTGAGAGAGCGGCTTTTCTTGCAGCTTGAGTTGTTGTATCTAATACAAATTAAGCATCTCTAGTTGATTAGTAAAGTTAAATAAGGCGATCTGGCGCTGGAATGCATTTGTGAAACCATGCGGAGCTCGTGGCCGCTGTTTTCAGTAGCGGTGGCTCAGCAAGCGATTGTTGTTGCGGAGACTTTATTCACGAAATATAGGCTACCCTAATGTGCCCCTGTTCTTGATATACAATTACTGATTAACATCTTTGGTTTTAATGAGAAAATAAATAAACTATATTCAGCGGATCTATGTATTTATTTACTACCATAAAGAATCGCTGGACTGCAAAATAGTGTTATAGCAGACGTAAGGAACTATCATCCAATTTCTGGACACACACTCCTATCGCAGATTTTTTATTTATTTATTGACCTGAGGGAAGGGTTCTGGCAGACCAATCACAGCGCTTGCGGTCCGCGTAGAATTGACGCGTTGTTAAATTTTTGGAGAGGTGCGCGTCAGGCTACGGCGTAGGGTACGGCGTATCCAACGCGTCTATGCGTAGGGTACGCCGTACCCTCTGCGTGCACTCGACGCAGAAGTATAAATTGGCCTTTACAGTGCATCCTTCTAAATTCAGATTCAAATTCAGATTCTGTTTTGGTCCAATAAGTAATACCTCAGTCTTATCTTAATTTAATTGAAGAAAATTACAGGTCATCCAGTATTTTATATCTTTAACAGTCAACCTGGATAATTTAGAGATTTCATCTGGTCTTGCCTCAATATATAATTGAGTAACGTTATCAACGGCATAAAAGTGGAATAATATTACCAAGTGGCAGCATATTGAGAATAACAGAGGGCCTAACACAGATCCTTGACCAATCCATAATTCACTGACGTTATCTTGGATTTTTTAGATGTTTAAATAGACAAAATGGTAACGGTCGGATAGATACGATCTAAACCCTTAAGGCCAGTCTCTGAATACCAGTGTAATTTTGTAGTTGATCTAAGAGTATATTACAATCTATAGCAGGGGTGGTGAACTCCGGTCCCGGAGAGCCACAGTCCTGCAGAGTTTGCTTCAACCGTAATCAAACACACCTGAACCAGTTAATCTAGGTTTGAAGGGTTACTAGGGCCGCGTCCAAAACCTGGAAAATGCTGCCTTCGGAGGACACATTTCAAGGCAGGAAGGAATCAAGGCACGTCCGAATCTAATGTTAGCTTCACTTCCTGTCTCCTGAGAGACCTTCATCTGATCGATTTTTGAAGGCAGCATATTTGTATCCTTCGCTGCCAAAGATGGCGTTCGAAAGTTGCGTTTGCTGGTTAGTTTGTATGTAAATGTATATGTTTTTTACCAACATTTTCTACTTCTGATGTAATTTCTAGCGAGAAAGGACTAATGTAGTAATTAAATATGTGTTTAGTTCTCCCCAAAGCACTCTCTATTTTGCTGTAGATCATTAAACTGTTACACTGCCTAAGAAGTCTGTCCGAAATTAGTTTCGTGAGGTGCCTTCATGCACAAACGCTGCCTTACAAGCCATTGTCTGATAAGGCAGCGAGGCAACGAGTCAGCTGCCTAGGTTTTCGGACGCAGCCTAGGAAGCTATAGGTAGGTGAATTTTATCAGGGTTGGAGCGGAACTCTGCCGGACTGAGGCTCTCCAGGATCGGAGTTTGTCACCCCTGATCTATAGTGTCGAATTCAAAACTAAGATCAAGTAAAACTAGTAGGCCTATTGAGAGACAGCCTTGGTCAGAAGCTAAAAGTAGGACATTGTAATTTTAACAAAATCAGTTTCTGTGCAATGATGGGGCCTGAATAGGGTTGCCACCTTTGGTGTGGCAAAATAAGGGACACCCATTCACGACCCCCCAACAACCCCCCCCCCCCCCCCCCAAAAAAAAAAAACGTCATGAAATGATTATTTCTACATTGACAACTTGACAGCTCAATAATAAACCATAAGAAAACATGAGATCAATCAAGTATGTGAACTTGCAAAAGAACACATTTTATATTATTTTACATTTGATTATTTTATTTATTTCTAAAGAACTTTTTAGTAGCCTATTTGGTGCACTTTAAAGGGACAGTTCAGCCCAAAATGAAAATTCTGTCTTCATTTACTCTCCCTCATGATGTTCCAGACCTGTATGCGTTTCTTTGTTCTGCTGAACACAAAAGAAGATATTGTGAAGAATGTTTGTAACCAGGCTTCTTTGGGGGCACCATTGACTTCCATAGTAATCTTCCTGTGTGTTCAACATAACAAAGAAATGTATACATGTTTGGAACAACTTGAGGGTGAGAAAATGATGACAGAATTTTCATTTTTGGGTGAACTGTCCCTTTAAGCAGTCATTCTGAACCAGTAATCACTTTTTTGAATTTCAAAAATGTAATTTTTTTTAATTAATTTACTTAAATTATGACTATATTATCATGTAATTATTTGTCCCATTTTTATCTAAAAATTGTTTTAAATGTCATAAACTTTATATGACAGGATTATTGGTTATGTATGATTATAGCGTATCTAAATTATAAATTAATAATTACATTTATTAGGCTATAATCTATTAATTAACCTGTCTAAAAATTAATAATTCTGTCTGCCAAGCTCTGATAATCTATGGAATATTATATTAATATATTATCCATTATTCAAAAACTATAGGCTACCTTTAGAAGCACAGATGTGTCTGTCACCGCTGTTGCTTTAAGTCAGTCAGTCTGAGCAACTGAAATGCTTCTCACAAAGTGTGCAGTTGGCCTGAGGTTCATCATGAGTTACTGGACAGACCCATTGATAGCTTTTTGACATTCAGCTCTATATCTGGAGATCCTCTTGCGTTTAAACGGTGGACGCACGCGACGCGAGCTCGACATGTTTTTAAAAAACCGCGCAAGTTTACAGGCACACACGGCACAGCGCATGTTTTCGAGACTCCGCCACAACAAAGCCGCTAAAACGCAATCACGCACAAATGAGCTCCTGTACTACTTATTGTGAAATTGATTTGTTTATATTTGCTATCAGTATTCTCCACACTGCAAAATCCTTGTGTGTTTATTGAACTATGTGTGGACCTATGTAAATTACGGAACAAATCGCGTCCCGTATTGGTTTGATACGGAACGTGTAATTTTGCTTGTAAATACGGGACGATTCCGTATTTTACAGGACGGGTGGCAACCCTAGGCCTGAATCATGACTGAAATTTTTCATAGATATAATTTTCTTGTAAGAAAGAGCACAGTTGAGTGGATACAACTTTTCTAGCATTTTAGACGTATGGAAGATTTGAAATGGGTTTATAATTTGCTAACACATTTGGACCTAGTTGTGGTTTCTTAATGAGAGGCTTAATAACTGCCTGCTTGAAAGGTCTTGGGACATGAGAGATAAAGTTAAAAAATATTTATTTTAAAGAGTCAATGTCGCGAACTTCACATACTTCCATAAATCCAGTGTTTAGTTGATCAAAATAAACGCTCATTGTCACAGTTGTAAACACAACAGCGTTCTTCTTCCATGAGGGGGTTTGGTGTCATGAGATCTGTTTCTTTGTTCTTTGTTAAAGAACACGTCACACGTCTCCCGGACATCCTATGGAATTCCACTAATTATCAGATGACGATATTGAAAATCCTGAAGTGTTTCTAGTTAAGTGTGCTATACCATATGCATGCCCTTTAAGACAAGTCATTTCACTCTGGCAGCTATTCATTCATGCAAGTACAGCTCCTTTCTCTTTGAATGGGGAAACATATTCTCCAAAGCGGTTCAACAAGTTTATGATTAATCTCGATTTCATCATCAATGAAATGTGACAACAACTATCATAATAAATGTGGTTTCTTATGCTCAAATAGTGTTAAAAAACTTTCTTTCTTTTTTTAAAAACATGATACGCATCTCGTGTCAAACAGCCAAACTGTTGAAATCACGTGACTTTGGCGTTCCGAGCCTCTGATTCGATAATGCTCCAGCTTCATGAAGCAGTGTTTTGAAATCGGCCAACACTATAAAAGTCGTTATTTAGTATTTTTGCCACACCAAAAATATTCTCGTCGCTTTATAATATATATATATTGAACCACTGTACTCGCATGAATTGATTTAAATATGTTTTTAGTACATTAATGGATCTTGAGAGAGGAAATGTCATTGATGCCTATGCAGGCCTCACTGAGCCATTGGATTTCTACCAAAAAAATCTTAATTTGTGTTCCGAAGATGAACGGAGGTCTCACGGCTGTGGAACGACATGAGGGTGAGTAATAAATGACATTATTTTCATTTTTGGGTGACCTAACCCTTTAAGGAGAGAAACGTGGGATTACAGTCTCTCCTTGAGTATCCGCGTGCTCTAACGTTAGATGTGTTTATTGGCTCTGCATATTTTCCCTGGTGCAGCGGATGGCATGTTGGTAACGCAGGGAGTCTGTTCCAGTAATTTGTCCGATGCGGTATCTCTCTGGCTGACAAGCCTTTGAACACTGCAGTTCAGAGAGCGAGAGAACAGAAGTGGGCCAAACGTAAGCATGAGAATAAGTGCATGCGCGCGCTTTTCTCTTTATTTCGCGCCATGTAAGGTTGATGTTGAAAAAGCCAGTTGTTTATAATGGGAATGGTCACAGGCAGCAGTTAATAAGCAGCGTTTTTTAGGCTATCATGTAATTAACACTGTTTCTGTGCTTGAGTTGTGCAAGATAAGGTTGAGGATTGAAATGTGAAATGACCCAATCATTTTGTCCCACATGAATTTTGAAGTTGCTTGCTTTGTTTTCATAAGTTGCTAAATAAAGACAACAGAAGTTGTATGATTCGTCAAGCATGTAAACTCACATCCTTGGTTTGTCTTAATTTACAACTTGTTACATTTTATTAAACACAGCTTCAAAATTCACTTGTGAGGTATGTGTTACTGTTTTTATGTTGCAGAACAAAACACAGTCTCTTTATTCAAGTAGCCTGATGTTACCCAAGTCCTAGCTCAAAAATGCTAGTTCTCTGATACATATTTTCGGATTTCAAACAAATACGTTGTTTTTATTACCTTATATAATTGGATACATGGTGTTAAAATGCTCATATGTTTTACAAGAGCTCATTATCCCTACAGGACATGATAGACGCTTGTTCTTGGAGGACAATTTCAGAGAAAACCTCACTGAGATAAACAGGATGTAAAGCTTCAACAGTAAGTTGTAATGACAAACTCAGGCTGGCTACACATTAGGCTGCCAGAGTGGGATGCTGATTTGTATAGCATTGATGTGAACAGAGGCAGGCAGCAAGCAGTGGTTTCTATATCAACCTTGATTGTGCAGTACTGTGTGTGTGTGTGTGTGTGTGTGTGTGTGTGTGTGTGTGTGTGTGTGTGCATGTGTGTGTCATAGACAGCAGTGAATAATGTGGTCAGTTCTGTTGGAATGCCCTGATGTAATGGTGTTTTTTTTCCAAGTCCAAACATGAGATGAAAACCTGTGAGATTCACTCGATAGCTTCATACTATTAAGTCAAGACACGTAATGGAAATGTAGTCTAACAGTGTTGATTTAATATATGAAGATATGGGAGGAAAACTGATTCTCTTAGGAATCCTCCTCCACACAGCTGATTTACAGTCTGCAGGCTTTCAGGAAAGTGAATGAAACATTCATTAAGAAATATTTATGAAGTAATCGACAAAGTCAACTTCTTGTTCAAAATGGGGAAACACAGTTTAACCTTCATATATTTGCGTCATTACACTCAAATTTCCCCTAATCCATTACGTCCTGATTCTGATTCTGATGAAAAATCGTTTTAACTCTTACCACAGTGATGGGATTTGTCTGTTTTGCAATTTATATATTTTACATTTACTCAGTCTACCTAGCTTGTGCAAACATTTACATTACATTGTTTCATTTAGCAGACACTTTTATCAACTTACAAAATGAGGACAAGCACATTAAGCACTCAAGACACTCTGGTCATATTGATTTTGAAAACTATTTTTACAGCATTTATTAATGCAAGTTAATGTTAATTTATACATTAACTTTGTTCAGTAATACTCAATGTTAAAGGGATAGTTCACCCCAAAAGTTATCCCATCATTTACTCACCCTCAAGCCATCCTAGGTGTGTATGACATTCTTCTTATTAAAGTTATATTAAAATATGTCCTGGCTAATTCAAGCTTTATAATTGCAGTGAATGGCAGCCCAAAATTTGAAGCCCCAAAAAGTGCATCTATCCATTATAAAAGTAATCCATACGGCTCCAGGAGGTTAATAAAGGCCTTCTGAAGCGAATCGATGGGTTTTTGTAAGAATGTTTTTGTCTTGTTATGCTGAAGCATTACGAGTTTGTTTCACTGGAACTAAGGGGCCAAGCCCAACCCCTGAAAACCTGCTCTGTGATTTTACGTGGCTGAGTTGCTGTTGTTCCCAATTGAATGTCCACTTTGTAATAATACCACTAACAGTTGACCGTGGAATATTTAATAGTGAGGAAATGTCATAAATGGATTTATTGCACAGGTGGCAACCTATCACGGTACCATGCTTGAATTCACTGAGCTCCTGAGAGCGACCCATTCTTTCACAAATGTTTGTAGAAGCAGTCTGCATGCCTAGGTGCTTGATTTTATACACCTTTGGCCATGGAAGTGATTGGAACACCTGAATTCAATTATTTGGAGGTGTGTCCCAATACTTTTGGCAATAATAGTGTATTTTTATACCTCTGCGCACCCTGCTCACGCAGACATCACACGTCATGTGCACGTTTCATGAGGCTCTGCAGAGTTATACACAGTCACTGAGCGTCAAAAACAAACAGCATCCACCTTTTACTACTTTTACCTTTACAGCTAGCTTATGCTGCATTCACGTAATGTCATGACCGTAATTACAAGATGGCAACTCATGACGATCTACCTGGAACTGGTCACATCCTCACACTCAGATTTATGCGTTTCTATGTCAACACTATCAACGCTGAAATGAATCTGCAGCAGTCAGGTGGTACAAGTAAGAGCTCTTGTAATGTTATGTGCTTTGAGACATGAGGTAATTTTTAACGCAGTCTCTCGTAACTCTTTGCAGAATCTGCTGTGTGCATTCGTGTTTTGGTGGAGGCATGGCTTTGGAGATGCTTTGAAGGGAGGGAGGGATCTTATGCTTTCGAAACTATACTATAAAAATGTCGTCGTTAGTCCAAAAGCAGCTTTAATGAAACCAAGCTCAGAAAACGGCTCGTTTCAGATTTTGTCACATTATTACATCATAGTGCGACGAAAAACCGCCTCTGCAGAAGATACATCATTGCCTCGCCCCACCCACCGATTCGTACATGTCTTGTAGAAGTAAATAAGAAAAATAAGACGGTGTGCCAAGTTGTGTATAACACAGTCTTTGCATTGCCATCCTTGTAATCCTACCATTAAAAAAGCTTGGATGAACTCTATTTTTAACGAAGTTCTAGTCAGATCATGTCAGAAAGACAATGTTCATTTGTTTGCTTAATTTTACTGCAGATTTGTTTTTAAACAAGACACAGTTTGACGCTGTTTTTTTAGAGAGACTGAAATACAAGATGATGCAGTGCCGACTAGGGCTGGGACGGTTACCGCATTACCGCAATACCGCGGTCACGTGACGCCTACCGCGGGTCTTAGATCGTCACCGCCATCACCGCAAAAGAAAAAAAAAAAACATTGGCCTGCACGTGTGCACGTTGTGTCTAATTCCATGGATTCATTGATTCTAATGACATGGATTGTGTCTAATGACATGCGTGTCTTAAATGGATTCAAGGTTTTCTAAACAAAACTGAATCAAAAGATGGAGCAAATCCGACCTTTTGCGAGTTGGGGAGCGCAATTTTCCATTATAACATTCCATTTGTATCCGTGTAATGTCTTGTAGCCTATAATTTGAATTAAATTTTACTAAAGCATAAAATACAGGCGCATAAGCAGGTTTTTAATTGCACATGCTTAACACTTCTCTCACATGGTTGCGCAGCCAACAATAGCGGGTAGGGAGATAGAAGTCATGAAAGCAGAAAAAGAACGCACCACCCGGGCCATGGGTTTGTGGAAAAAAACACGGCTTCAGAAAGAACAAACTGAGCTGGACCTGCCTCAGCACTCCTTAGTACTGGTAAGTTTTAACTCTCTTCCAACTCCGTTTGGGAAAGATTGACTACAAATAAGCTGGGCCTGCGAAATTTCATTCAATATAATCAATAAATAATCTATCGTAGGCAATTAAATATAAGTAGGCTATGTGATTCTGAAATTCCAATTTCATTAAAAGGCTATCGAAAAAGATATCCGTCTGGCAGGCTTACAATCACAGTAGTGTGCGACACTTGGTTAAATTAAATAGCCTTCGTTAAATATTTGAATCACTGAGACAAAAGCGCACACGAGATATATAAATTAATATGAATATGTAAAAATATGTAATATAAATATAAATAATAAGTAATATCCAATCACGGTGTGAGCAGCGACACTTTGTTAAATTAAATAGCCTTCGTTAAATAGCACCACTGAGACAAAAGCGCACACGAGATAGGCATATAGCCTATATATAAATTAATATAAATATTAAAAATAGGTCTTATATAATATAATAATATAGTATGTAAAAATTATTTATGTAATATAAATAACATAAATAATATAATGTACACAATCATTAGCCTAAATAGCCTTGTTAAATTAAAAAGTATTCGTTAAAAATAGCCTTGAACCACTGAGACAAAAGCGCACACCACACGAGATATGTAAAATAATATAAATATGTAAATGTTATAAAATATAAAAAATAAATATAAATAATAAACGTAGCATAATATACAATCATGGTAGTGTGAGCAGCGAGTGACTAGCTTGTTAAATTAAATAGCCTTGAGCCTTCGTTAAATAGTCTTCATTAAACACTGAGACAAAAGCGCACACGAGATGTAAATTGTAAATGTAAATTAATAGCCTGAATTTGTAAAAATATGTAATTTAAAAATATAAATACTATATAAATAATATTATATTATATGGGCGGGTGTGCGCGAAAGTCGTTATAGTTTAAGTGATTGTTGGATGACGGCGACTGTAATCTGAAATAAACATGAACAAATAAATATATATTACTGATCAACAAATAAAAATGTGTTTGTTTGTCTTTGTTTATGTGTTCCATCTTAAGATCTCTCAGTCGGGATCTGATCTGCTCTCTCAGCAAAAAATATGAAGGCTGGGATGTAAACCATATAGATTTAGTTTTGCCAGCACTTTTTTTTCAGATATCATTCCATTTCTGTTCTAATTGTTCCTGTTCTAAACGTGAAAAAAATAAATGTAAAATAAACATGTTCCTTATTATATGTTCAATTGCCTGCGCTGGTGTGTGCGTGTGCGGCTGTGCGCGAAACTCGATCGGGAGCCCTTTAAAGCGGTTTACCACTGAACCGCGGGAATTTCTTGCTTTTCAACCGCGGTAAGAAAAAATCCATACCGTCCCAGCCCTAGTGCCAACTACATTGGATCCGACAGTAATTACCATGTGTCACTATTGCCTTGTCTGAAACAGATCATTTGATATCTACTGAGTATTTTTATACTATTGTGAATAGTTGTGATTTGCTGTTCTTTCCTTTTTATTCGGCATTTATGGGGTTAATGCATTAGATTATCGGATACGGAAGAAAGCACGTATAGAAAGCGGCTTTTATTTTATTTTTTATCTAAGCCATTTGCTGTAATCCTGAATAAAAGCTTCAGTGAATAGTTGTGATTTGCTGTTCTTTCCTTTTTATTCGGCATTTATGGGGTTAATGCATTAGATTATCGGATACGGAAGAAAGCACGTATAGAAAGCGGCTTTTATTTTATTTTTTATCTAAGCCATTTGCTGTAATCCATCTGTTTTGTCATCAGTAAGACATTAAACATATTACATTAAATGAAAACACAACACTACAAATGACAATGTATATGTTATAGGGATGCAACAATACAGTTAGTCCATGGTTCAATACATACCTCGGTTTTTAACCATGGTTTTCAGTTCGGATCGGTTCTAATGGCTAGTCACATCAGTGTTTTGCTATTCTATTCTTAGGCAACAGGAACAGCAAGAGGTTAAGGAGAAAAAAGACTATTTTTTTATTGCAATACTCTTTCTTTATTTTACTTAAAAGAAACCTTAATTAAACTTAAAACTTTACTTAAAAAAAAACCCTTGAACACATTCCTAGTGTATTGTATAATATAAAATAGATAAATATAAAGATTTACACTGGCAGCTCAGAGCAGTACAGCAGCATTTAAGTATGAAATTGAATGAATAAATGTAAAAATAAAACACTACATAGACTATAAAATATACATTGATTCTTATTAAAGCTACTGTATTAAAGTTTTTCAGTCAAGAGCACAGTGATTTTCTCTTTCTCTTTTGTTGTTGTATTAACATTAAAGGGAAAGTTCACTCAAAAATGAAAATTCTGTCATTGAGAAATGAATACAGGTTTGGAACAACATTAGCGTGAGTAAATAATGACATCATTTTAGAGGTGAACTGTCCCTTTAAGGACAAGCGGCAGCGTCTTCACTATGAGTCTACGCTGCTGTCAATTTACGGAGAACGGAGAATGATTGACAGCTACAGCGGAGGAAAGACATTCAGCTATGGAATGGCTTTTGATGACTTTGTAGGCTACTAGCAAATCATATATGTGACAATATATATTTAATAATGTGACAATATATATTTCTGATGATTATTTAATTATCACGACATGCCTAATCTGAGCAAGTGACTGCCTGTCTGAGTTCCCTTACGAGAGTACTCTCGTATTGTGTTTTGCTAAAACGCTATGGGGGAATTCCTTTCCTCGAGATATTGAAGCAAATTTTTATCCAAAAATACCTTTTATACGCAGTGCAGCTGCACAACTCTCAGCAGGAAGCAGCTGCGTGCTGATTGGCTGTGCCGCTGCAACTGCAGCAACCTATAGCGAGACCGTGGGGCGGGACGGACCAATCAGGTCCTTCCAAATTCAATATAAGACCCACTCTCGCAAGGTTAGTCAGATTAATTCTTCTTCAGCGACTTGCAATCGTTGAGCTCTGGATCGAAGCCTGCCGTCGACAGGCACCCAGAAGAACACTGCAGCCTGAGGACGTCGGATTCTCCGCCTTCATCCTGCCTTCCAGCTGCGCCATCCGGCACTATATCCTTTCATACCTTACTGTGTTTTACACATTCAAAAAGAGCCGAGACGTTGTTTCAAATGTCTCGTTCCTGCGCCTCGTGCAGAGGTTTTACCGCGGACAAGGATCGCCACATCATCTGCGTGTCATGTCTCGGACGAGACCACACGCAGGCTGCACTCAACCAGGGCGGCTGCCCTGAGTGCGACGAGCTGACGCTGCAGACCCTTCGGGCTCGGCTCGCCAGCTTCGACTCGGATCCCGTCCCTTGCTCCCAGCCTCTCGAGCCACGGAAGAAAAAACGTCGCGACCAGAGGCCACTGGAGCGCTCTGACGAGCACTCCCCGCGTGCCTCGCCATTGCCCGTGTTGTTCGTCGACGAACAGCACAGCTCCCCTCGCATGGCGGCTGCTGCTGTTTCATTCGGCGGACCGGAGGAGGAAGAGGATGACAGCCTTTCCCTTGCTGCATCCGGAAGTGGGTGGTCGGATGCCGCCTCGGAGCACGCCACTTCGACGCGGACGGCTAGCGGCGTTATAACCTCAGTCGACGCTGAGCTTATGCACTTGCTCACCAAGGCCGTGGACGACCTCGGCATTGACTGGTCTCAGCCCGAGGAGCCCACGAGAAGCCGACTGGATGAGTGGTTTTTCGAAAACCGCCGTCAACCGACCGCTCAAAGACCCGCTCCCCTCTTCCCAGAAGTCCACGAGGAGCTAACAAAATCGTGGAAGGCGCCATTTTCTTCTCGCGCCAAATCCTCCTTTTCTCCAGCGCTCTCGGTAGTCGATGGCGCTCAGAAAAAAGGATATCAAGCCCTTCCTCCCCTCGAGGAAGCCGTCGCTGCACACCTTTGCCCGCCCTCCCCCAGAGGATGGCAGTCAAAGACTGTGCACCCTTCCAAGGCCTGCCGCACTACGTCCAGGCACGCCGGTCGAGCATTCGCCTCCGCCGGCCAGGCGGCGTCAGCGCTACACTCTATGGCGGTGCTTCAAGTCTTCCAGGCCAAACTCCTCCGTTCCCTGGACGAGTCTGTTCCTGACAACGAGGCTCTGAAGGATCTGCGCGGTGCCACTGACTTGGCCCTGCGCGCCACCAAGGCCAATGCTCAGGCGATCGGCAGATGTATGGCCAGCCTGACGGTGTTGGAGCGCCATTTGTGGCTTAACTTAACCGAGATGAAGGACACGGACAAGACCGCTTTCCTGGACGCGCCCATTTCGCCTTCAGGATTATTTGGTTCCGCCGTGGTTGGGTTCACGGAGCGCTTCACTGAGGCGCAGAAGGCTTCGCAGGCAATGCGACATTTCCTGCCTAAGCGTTCCAGCTCCTCCGCTAGCCGTCACGCTAAAACTGGACCAGCCCAGCCCACCAAGGCGCCGCCTTCAGCTCGCCAGCCTCACGCGGCTTCCAAGCCCGGTCAGCGTTCCCGCTCTACGAGCCGCAGCAGACGAGCGTCGAGGTCCACGACCCAGCAATGTGTCAACCTGAGCCTCCGAAGCCATCCTAGCCAGAGGTATGAAGAGAAGGCGGATAGTGCCCGCTTCGGCCAGTGCACCGCCTCGCTCTCTTCTAAAACATTCCCCAGCTCCCTTCAAGGCGGCTGGGAACGCCACATTCACAGCCAACGATCCCGCAACGATGGGATCGCCTGTACACAAACGCCGTTTTCACGGCGACCCATATGAGTCACAAAAAGAGCTTTTCCTCTGTAGGCAGTGTGCCAGCATTAAAGCATGTACCCCTACACTCAAGCACTCCCCCATGTTCCCCAGCCTCCTGCACTCAGGTGGCTGGAAACCTTATTCTCACAGTCAACGAGCCCGCACTCAAACGCGCTCGCCTGTACACAAGCACCAATACTCTATGTCCCCCGGCCCCCTGCACTCAGGCGGCGGGAAACATTTCCCTCATAAGCGCCAACTTAGCGCAAGGTTATCGGGCCACCGAGTCCCTGTTACTCAGCGATTCGCCCCACAGATTAATTCAGCCCCTGGCTTCGAAGGCCGAGGCCTGGCGGGCCATTCCTGGCATTTCGAAATGGGTGTTGAACATAATAGAACGAGGTTACTCGCTACAGTTTGCTCGCAGACCACCGCGCTTTCGCGCCGTGGAAGAGACAACGGTGAGAAGCGACAAAAGTCACGTGCTTCGAACCGAGATATCAAAACTATTAATAAAGGGAGCGGTAGAAGCCGTACACCCCTCACAGAGCGAGTCGGGCTTTTACAGCCGTTACTTCCTTGTACCAAAAAAGGACGGTGGTCTAAGACCCATCCTAGATCTCAGACATCTGAACAAAGCCCTTATGAAGCGCCCGTTCAGAATGTTGAGAATGAAACAAATCCTCGCGCACATTCGCCCGGGAGATTGGTTTTTCACTATGGATCTAGAGGATGCCTAGTTCCACATACAAATAGCCCCCCATCACAAGCCATTCTTGAGATTCGCCTTCGAGGGGAAAGCATACCAATACAAGGTGCTACCTTTTGGTCTTATCTCTAGCCCCCCGCACGTTTATAAAGTGCATGGAAGCGGCGCTAACCCCGCTGAGGCTTCGGGGAATGAGAATTCTCAACTATCTCGACGACTGGCTCATAATAGCTCAGTCAGAGATACAGTTATTAAACCACAGATCTTGGCTTCTCAACCATTTACAATGCTTGGGACTCAGAATCAACGTGGCAAAGAGTTTATTGTCTCCCACACAGAAAGTTTCGTTTCTGGGAACAGTATTGGACTCACTGCAGATGAGCGCGCGGCTGACATCACAGCGCGCGCTCTCTGTTCGGAACCGAGCGGTTTCCCTCAGGTCCGGTGCACACATTCCTCTCAAACACTTTCAGAGGATGTTGGGTTTCATGGCCTCGGCGGCGCCAGTTCTCAGACTGGGTCTGTTGCACATGCGCCCCCTACAGCGCTGGCTGAATCGCCGCGTTCCAGCTCACGCATGGCTTTCGGGCCGATTGCAAATCAAGGTAGACCACAGCTGTGTGTTAGCTCTGGCTCCTTGGAAAAATCCTGTCTGGTACAAGACGGGCGTGAGTTTGGGCACTGTTACGAAGTGGAAAGTTATCTCGACAGCTGCATCCAACCTAGGTTGGGGAGCCCTTCACGAGGGCAGGCCGATCTCTGGTCTCTGGTCAGACTCGGAGAAGAGCCTTCATATAAACTGTCTAGAGATGAAAGCGGTCACGATATCGCTAAGAGCTTTCCTTCCGTACATAAAACATCACCATGTCCTGATCCGAACGGACAGCAGGTCGGTGGTAGCCTATATAAATCGCCAAGGCGGTCTGAGATCTATCGATCTGCACTCAATGGCGGAAGAAGCCCTAATATGGGCAGAGACCAATCTGAGCTCGCTGAGAGCGACTCACGTGCCAGGCATTCTGAATTTGGGTCCGGACATGCTGTCCAGGGGCAAAGTGTCCCCAGCAGAGTGGTCTCTTCACCCAAATATAATTCAGACAATTTAGGGCAAGTTTGGAGAGGCAAAAGTGGATCTTTTCGCCTCACAAGACAATGCTCAATGCCGAATATATTTCTCCAAGCACGAAGATGCGTTGGCCCACGAATGGCCCAACCTTCCTCTTTATGCTTTTCCGCCAATCTCAATGTTACCTCAGGTCATAGAGAGGATCAGGGAGAGCAAATGCGCTGTGCTTTTAATAGCCCCGCTTTGGAGAAATCAACCTTGGTTCTCACTGCTGAGTCAGATGTCAGATACAGCTTCGTGGCCGATCCCGCTGAGGAGAGACCTCCTCATGCAGGCGGAACGGCAGATCTGGCATCCCCGTCCCGATCTATGGGCGCTTCATGTTTGGCCCATCAACGGGTACATGAGAACCTTTCTGAAAGCGTAATGAATACTATTACTGAAGCTAGAGCCCCCACGACTAGGCGGCTCTATTCAGGCAAATGTCTTTTCAGACTGGTGTAAAGCGCGAAGTCTGACCCCACATGATTGTGCAGTGTCAGAGGTGCTTACATTTTTACAAGAGCTTCTGGACGCTTCTGGACATGCTCAAAGTTTATGTGGCTGCTATAGCAGCGTATCACATTCAAGTGAACGGACTGTCACTAGGAAAAAACGATCTCATTGTTCGCTTCCTTAAAGGGGCTAGAAGGCTTCACCCACCTCGCCCCCCTTCAGTCCCTATATGGGACCTGTCCACGGTCCTGGATGCCATGAAGAGCTCTGCATTTGAGCCTCTGCATTCAGTGAGTTTAAAGCTCCTGTCACTAAAGACCGCTTTTCTGCTAGCGATCGCATCAGTTAAGCGAGTGGGTGATCTGCACGCGCTCTCTGTGAGCCCCTCGTGTCTGGAATTTGGGCCAAACGACTCCAAAGTCGTCCTCAAACCAAGACATGGATATGTACCTAAAGTGCTTTCAACTCCGTTCAGAGCACAGGTCATTTCACTTTCGGCACTTTCATCACAGTTAGATGAAATAGATGCTAATTTGCTCTGTCCTGTCAGAGCGCTGAGAATATACATAGAGCGTTCCGCTGCTTACAGGCAAACTGAACGGCTCTTTGTATGCTTTGGCGGCCGCACCCGAGGGTACGCGGTTACAAAGCAGACCCTGTCACGGTGGATAGTGGATGCTATCTCACTGGCCTATGAGTCTAAAGATCTCAGCTGCCCCTTAGGCATTAAAGCCCATTCTACTAGAGGCATGGCCTCTTCGTGGGCTTGGTCTACTGGCATTTCTCTGAATGATATCTGTGCGGCGGCAGGCTGGGCCTCCCCGTCCACTTTTATCAGATTCTATAATTTAGATGTTCCGGCTTTACAAGCTGGGCTTCTTGCTGTGTAAACAGATTTAACCCCTTAAGGCTCGATAAGTCCGGCCTGTGTTGAATATTGTTTAAGTCATAAGCATATTCCTTATACGGCTCGAATTATCTGGCCACTCATTATTCCTGACCCGACTATGTCTGGTCTATACTTATTATTGCACGTATATCGTGTTCATTCTCATTAGGGCCCGACTCAGGTCTGGCTCATTCTGAATTATTGATATCATATTACGGGCCCACCTAGGTTGGCCTGGGTTGGTGTCGTCGGCTTTAGAGCCGTTAAGCAAGCACGGCGTTTTGCATTGGTCCCCCATAGCGTTTTAGCAAAACGCAATACGAGAGTACTCTCGTAAGGGAACGTTTCGGTTACTAACGTAACCTCGGTTCCCTAAGATGAGGGAACGAGTATTGCGTTTTGCTTGCCGTGCTTGCTCACTTGCTCAGGAGTCGCTTCAGTCGATTAACCTGACTAACCTTGCGAGTGGGTCTTATATACCCTTGGCTATGCAAATTCTGTTGCCCCTTGTGGCGGGAATTTGGAAGGACCTGATTGGTCCGTCCCGCCCCACGGTCTCGCTATAGGTTGCTGCAGTTGCAGCGGCACAGCCAATCCGCACGCAGCTGCTTCCTGCTGAGAGTTGTGCAGCTGCACTGCGTATAAAAGGTATTTTTAGATAAAAATTTGCTTCAATATCTCGAGGAAAGGAATTCCCCCATAGCGTTTTGGCAAAACACAATACTCGTTCCCTCATCTTAGGGAACCGAGGTTACGTTAGTAACCGAAACGTTTTGTCGACAGACGGAGGCGGCCGCCTCGTAATTCTCTATGCAGGAAAAACCCTGTGAGACTCAACAAGCAAAAATATATATTTTTACTAAGGAAAATGACAAAAATAGTAACTCACAGTGACTTGGATAAATTACTTTAATCTGATTACTGGTTTGGAAATAGTAACGCGTTAGATATCTATCTGTCTATCTGTCTATCTGTCTGTCTGTCTGTCTGTCTATCTAATTGCATCTATATCTGCTCCGCGAGACGGACACATTGACGAGAATATCAGTTTGCACATTATTTCGTTCTGTTTACCATATGATTTATGAGGATGAATTGCTTAACATGCCAATATTATTGCAGAACATATTTCACTTTTCTTTTTGCAAATATGTGTTAAATTGCATTTCTGTTGTAATTTTCGTTTGATTTTGTTTGTTTTACACTGCAGATCGCTCAAACGGGTGTTCGTGTAGGCTGTTAATTGTAATACTTGCTTTGTGAAGTCATCATTATTTATGAGAGGCAGTATTGCCATTTCTTTTACACAACGGTCTACAGTTTCACACACTTTCACGTGTTTTTTCCATCTGCAGACGATGTCGCCATTTCTCATTTCACCCGTTTTTGTGCGTACGCCTGGGTCAGAGCTTGCGTGAAGGACCGCACATTTTCCCGTCAAATTTGCTTTTTATAAATACCAGTCATTGCGTAGAGAGCGGCGTACACCTTCTTTTGTGCGTACGCAACGTTTATAAATGAGGCCCCAGGCCTTGCATTCCACAAAACTACTATTAAATAATACAAAATAACATGATATGATTCCATATTTGAGGTATTTTACATTTTTAAAAGAGAGAGAAAAGCCGCGTTTCCACCGCAGGAACTTTCCCCATGAACTAGGAACTTTGGGGTGGTACTCGGTGTGTTTCGACCGCAGGAACCAGGGTCTAAATTAAGTTCTGGGTAAATATTTCCCCCTCCGAAAGTCCCTGCTCGCGAGGTAGTACTTTTTCAAAGTTCAGGAACTTTCGGGGGTGGGACTTGGGCGCTAAACATGCTGACTGGTTGAGCACATGCAGCATTTTATTTCAACCGCCATTTTTAAAAGTCTTTTGCGAGGTTCGTTCTGCGTTCAGTAAGTATCAGTCTTCCTCTTTCTGTCCGATGGCGTGTGTCCATCTCTGCAATCTCACGGTCAATGTCCGTAATAGCTGATAACATATGTTGTCTTATTTAAAATCTAGCTTTACTAGCTTTCAGAATACGCTTTAGTATCAGTGCTCGTCTCTTTTCCGCCGTTTTGTTAATTACCTCTTTAGTAAACCAATATAACCAGCAAAAGCAGCGCTGCTTGAATCTCCTCCATACTTGTTATTGTTGCAGACAGTATCGCACAAAAATGATTACTGTCCGTCGGTGACTGGGAGGAACAGTCGATAATTTGCCTAATCTTCTCGGTACTTTAGACCACAGTGGAAACGCAGACAGTAGCAGGTCTGGGGGGAAAAAAGTTCCTGGTACAAATTGTTCTGGGGAATTTCGGTAGAAACTGGGCTACAGACATGTCTTTTTAGCGGTATGAGTTGTGCCATACAAGTATCTGCCTCATCAGAGCTTTGGTTCTCCCATAATCCCTCAGCTCACATATAAAGCTGTCACTGTGCTCGTGTTGGCTAAATTGTAGCGTTTGAGCTTGGGTTATTTTTAGAGCTCTCATTATTTATTTACCCACGGCAGAGAGCCAGAGTCACTTGACCCGAGTTACTCCTTGCAATGGCTTCCTTCCTTAAAACATTTTAAATGAAGCTGACATTAGCTGATCATATTTGTCAGGGGGGTTTCTCTGAAATATAGCTGGGTTTTAAACAGATGCTTAATGGAAGAGTGCAGATTGTGGAGTGGTGTTATGGGACATAGAGATAGAAGAAGAAAAGTATTCCACCAGACAATAAAAATGGCTAATGTTTAACAGCATGATCTGTAGGAAAAACACCCCCACATAATTGTCTGTGTGTCTGTGTGTGTGTGTGTGTGTGATGTGGTATCTGGTACTAGTACTATCTGGAAGTAGAGATCATTAAGCGTCACCCCCTCTGTCCACAAAACCCCCGTTACACACGGACACACACACATGCACAAACACAGACATTTGCCAAATGGAGGTGAAAGGTTAGGAGGCCCTCCCCGCTCTCTGTGTGTCATAATAGTGGGCTCTTTTCAAGCCATGTGTGTGTGTGTCACGGTAGGATGTTATTTATTGGTCATGCTTCAAATCTCATGGAGCCTGCTTGCACTCTCAGTTACTCTCATTGATCTTATTTAGTTCTGTAGTGAGCATGTCTCAGTGTCCATGCATGTATGTTATATATGTGTGTGTGTGTGTTTGTGTGTATGAAGAAGAGGCGAGTCTCATTTTCCCAAGCCATTTCACAATTTCATTACCAGAGAGGCCTGGGGCAAGTACACTTATTCAGCATGATTTGACAGACCATAGTTGAGGAAAAAAAAAGTGTTGTCAGAGTTGTTTTTAAAGAGCCAGCAATGTAGAGTGCAATTCCTGGTGGTGCGTTTGATTGGATGTGGTGTTAAACTGTTTATTTTTTACTACAATGTAGGGATAGCCTAGATGCCAGCCGAACTTAGCCCCGCCCACAACATTTGAGCTCGGGCAGTTCGGTCTGGACTTGATCCATAGAGGAGTAATTTTGCCCAGACAGAAACTGTTCGGACCAATGAAATTGTCAGGGCGGGCTTTAGACGATGATGGACAGATGAAAAACAGTAACCATCCACGTCATCAAAGGCGCTTGGGTTGAATTTGTTCTAATCCTAAACGGAGAACTTGTTCATATATACATTCACCTTCACTATTTCTCTCAGAAATGATGATCGTGTTGGTAAATACTCTGTGTATCCTTAAATTCTTTTTTTACAACACCAGCAAAGATCGTTTACGCTCATTTTTTTCTTCTAACATTACTTATTCCAGCGTTCGGGCAGACAGGGTTGCCAAGTTTTTACAACAAAACCCGCCCAATTGCTACTCAAAACTAGCCAAAAACAAGCCCAATAGCTTTCCGGGGGAGGGGCTTCTCCAGAAAAAAATCGCATTTGGGGGGTAAAATATGTGTTATTTTGGTAATGCAGCTGAGTTCTGTTGACTGTTGACATTTGACAACTAACGTTATGCGTCGCTCCGTTGCTCTGATTGGTTGTAGGTCTATCCAATTGAGGTCTTTCCTGGTTCGGTTGAAACACGCCCCATAATCACAGCCCAACGGAGCAGTATCAGACTCATTTTCTGACTAGAATTGAGTATGACGACGTCAGGCTAACATAGGTATGTAACGGTATGAAAATTTTATATAACGATTATAGTGTCTTGCATCTTCCGTCTCTGTTTTTAATTGTATTGAAAATGAAAGCAGAGGACTTTACTTTTAATACTGCTATAATTATTACTATAACTTCTTGTGATCATCTTGTCTGGACGATTGTTTTGTAAACTGTTTCTCTAAACCAATCAGTCTCATCTCTTTCCCTTTAAAAGCCAGTGGCGCTTGCACCATGGCGGATTCACTATTTACATGGTGGAATTTGCAAGCATAAAAACTGAACGCTTTTCTAGCGAGAAAACGGATCTGCTCCTCCAACTACGCCTGCTCGCTCGTCATTACTGCAAATAGGTAGGCTAATTCTGATACATACAATGACTATCCATTATGACATGTAGGAAGTTTTATATTTATGTACACAGTAATCTTTTACATTTTAATCCTTTAATTTTTCATATTTAAAAATGTTTGTGTGCTGCTGCGCTTCCCTGTGTGTGTAATAAGCAGAGTTTACGCACGTTGTGGACCCGCCTATAGGTGCGTATTACTAACACGCTCTTTAAATAACACAAAAAATACTGCGCTATTGACTTTAGACCAGGTTATTGTTGGTTAATAGCGCAGTTGTTTTCAGTTGCCTCAAAATAGCAACGCGCCAACAATGCACCTGAACACACCTCATTTTCAGACCAGCACGCCCATGGGTGAACAGATGGGCGCAAATACATTTGCTATTTAAACAACGTGGCGCAGGACGTGAAAATGATAACTGCGCGGGGATGAAACTAGTAAAATACACACGCATTGCGTCTGGTACTGCAATGCGCCGGCCGCCGGGTGTATGATAGGGCCCAATGTGTTTTCCACCAACTGGCAACCCGGGTAAATTGTAAATTGGCAGTTGGTGGACTCCAAACAAAAACAGACAGTCTGACACTGAATGCACATTTTAAAGTAGAATAACTGGCTGTTGCATTGTTTTTCAGAGAAAGAAGTATATGAACTTGGAAGCTTACAAAACATCTGCAACAATATGGTAGTCAAAACAAAATGACACGCAGCACCTTTAATGTAAAATTGGTTATAATTCCTCACACAGATCTGTTGCAATAATGTTCCTCTAAGTTCCTCAAGGCTGTGTGTCTCAACACTGTGTAATCAGGGGAAAGGTCATGTCAGCTGTATATTTCCAGTATGGGAAATGTCATGGCTATACGTAGTCTACCTCCTATAATCTTGAGAAATATGAATGAACTGCCTCTCTCTCTTCTTTCCTTCTCCTGCTTGATCTTTCACTCCTTTTGAATTTGTTTTACTTATTGAATGTCTACATACATGTTTATGTTTGTGGACAGAGAGAGAATACTCTGTACTCTTAACACAAAACACACATAGCCTTGTCAAATGTTCACATAAAATTGAGAGCAGCCTGGAACTACATGACACTCGCATGTCTGTTCACAGAGAAACCATTATTATTGCTTCCTCGTTATGAGTAGAGGAATTCATTAACAGCACCTACGTGTGTGAGCGTGTGTGTGTGTGTGTGTGTGTGTGTGTGTGTTCATTTCCACTATATATACTAAAACATTTAGTCTCTCTTTATGGCCGTGTACAGTAGAGCAAATTCATTCTTCTGTGAGGTACTATAAGTTCTACTAGTGCTGAAGACACCATGAAATCGTATTTACTTTCTTAATAATGCATGTCCCTGCTATTACTGTGCTATAGCCTCTATTATAATAAATTCAATTTAAATAATTAAAGAAAAATTTGCCAGTGGCAATTCTGAGATATTTTCGGAGTCTCACAGTTCATTTCAATGCAAGTATTTATTTTGGTAATCAGACTACACTGATTGTGCTGTACTTATTTGATTCACTAAAAATATAATTTAAGTAATTTGCTCTTTTAATAGAACTACACTGGTTGCGTTGTTTTTTATTTACTAACCATTGCTGTGTTCGAAATCGCCCCCTATACCCTCATTCACTAATCCCTACATTACTCCCCTAATATAGTCCACTTGAAGGAGTGATTGAAAATGAGTGCGTGAATTCGGACACTGAGTGCCGGACGGCTGTAACGATTTGACTAAAAATAAAAATCTTGAATAATTGAACATTTTACCTCGATTACGATTAAAGCTACACTGTGTAACTTTTTTAGTCTATTCTTAGCTAAAAACACTTAGTTCTTTCAAAAATATATGTGCTCATTAATGTATATTTACTTCTTTCAAGTAATAAAGTATTCTCATATCTCGTAAGTTTATAATATGCCATTGAAAATACATTAGGTAATGGGATCTAACGGTGGTCGCCATGTTGCCCCTCCATCTTGAAAGTACATTAGCCAAAGAGGGACATACCCGTAAATTCAAGCTTCGCTTTTCGCGTTTTAACCGGTTTTAATACTCGATGGCACTGTACAAAATTCTCTGCCTCGCGCATGTGCGCGTCAACTTGTTCAGACTTGTCTGGTGCATGTGCAGAGAGTTTATCTCAGCAGCGTCAGTAACAGAGTTATAAGGAGTTTTCCTGGCTTGTTTATTCCTCAAAAGTCTGTTTTTCCTTGTGTGGTATTTCTGTGCGTTAATAACTCCGTAAGTAATAATAGTTATTGTCATTGTAGTTGTGTTTCAGAGAGTGTCATCGCGTAAATCAGTTGATGTCACCTCAGAAGTATTTTTGTGTCAACATACAATAGCGTAATGCTCACCTATTTGAATAATCATTCAGTTATTTTGTTATCAACAATGTTTATTCGTTTATAGAAAATATTTGCTTGTAATGTATGTTGATGGAAATATGTATCAGGTCTGATCGGCATATTAACAATTGTTATACAGAGCGCACTGCAGTGCTAACGTTAAAGCGCCGCACACACTTTTGTAACCAGACACCGCTTGTTAGCAGCGGCAGCGGCAGCTCCGCTCCTTTTAATGCAGCTGCCTTTAGCGCCTATATATGGTACAATAAGCTCTGGTTTACGGTTACATTATACAAATGTATAAGTATAGTTATACAGTTCTTAACTGTGTATGTATATTTACCATCCTTATTTGTTCTCTCACTGAAACCACATTTATGTACATATCCACGCAAACCTGTTTATGCCTTGCAATTGGATGACTGAATAAACATTACTAGCATCAAAGTTCACTCTGGATTAGCTGCAGTTCTTTCTAGCCGAATAATTAGGCCAGTTGAGTTCCAACCATCCCACTGGGCACAGAATATCCCACAGGCACCGTGTCGAATGTGGACGAGGTCGAACTGGAAGCCATGTTAATCTTGGACTAAATCGGCCACCGTAGGAGTTGAAACGAAATCGGAATTGAGAGGAACAGAAACTAAAGTTCTCTGGATGGTCATATACCTTTTCACCACTAGATGGGGGAAAATATCACACAGTGTAGCTTTAATGAACGATTATTTTGCTAATTTTTTTCTTTTTCTTTTTTGGCTTTCCTTTTTTTTGCCCTTAGTTCACTGATAAGGTTTATACTGTAAATATTTTCTACTATTAAAGGTGGGATATTTTTTTCTAATGAAAAAAGTGCATTTCTTCAAATACTTGAAGGAAACGGTTCACTTTCAGCAGTTATTGTCTATGGGGCAGATTTCTGCTTGTTGTACATCAGATATAGATAAATTGGCACAGTAGGTCTACATTACGTTTATTTGAATGCATTAATGAGAGAGTGATTGTGTGTGTGAATTACTCATACGGTCTCTATTCATTATGAAGCTGTGGTTTGTACTTCGAAAGGTATTAAAATCTATGCTATAACGGTTGAGTTTCTAAGCTACTTTAGTGATAAATCACAAGACAGCGTTGACAATAGTTCCTGCGCGTGATCGTCACGTGATGTGCGAGTGTTTGTGTGTCACACTATATCAGGCATATCAGTTCAACATAATACACATCTGATGGACTAAAATCGCTTCAATGTTCAAACTGGCAGGCCTTAAAACACATACAAATGACAAAGCTTTGTGAGGACGCAAGTGAACGGGATCTGGCTTGCTTCAGGGCGCGCACGTTGTCAGAGACACGTGTCTCTCTGTGTCACAGAAAAATGCTCATGAGCCTTGAATGGAGAAGTTTTCCATAACGTTGTTCTTGAATAGTGCACAATCGCTTTAATGTTCAAACTGGCAAGCCTTTAAACGCATTGAATTGACAAACTTCATGAGGATCCAAGTGAAAGTGATCTGGCTTTGGGGCTTGCGCGCGCCGTCTCTGTGTGTGTGTATCAGCGCATATAAGAACGGCGATTAACTTGCGTGTATAAACTGTGTAAAACATGCAATTACTATAGTAATCCTGAGCATCTATAAACAAAGATAACTGCTTCTGAGTCCTGCATCTTTCCATGTGCCTGCAAACTGCACTTGATGTGACTGACGGGGCGGAGTCACGTGACTAAAACCGAAATAACCGACATGGGAAAATTACGTCGGTTAGAGGTTCTACTGCGGCTCCAGTAGTAAGATGAAAAGATTTATCTTGATTAGTGTCATGGAAACTAGCATGTATAAACCTTAATTAAACGATTGAACAATTAACTCAAAAGGATTTTTTTTACCTGTATGATATAATGCTGGATCAGCGTGGTTTGGAAAATGGATGGATGGTTGATTCAGCTGCGGGCGCCGTTTCCTGGCGAGACATGGGAATTCATTCAGTGTGCAACTCTCACAGTGCATTATGGGTATTCTCTAGCATACATCAGTTGTACACTTGTCATTTTGGTGCATTGTGGAATTGAAGGAGTGAACTCAATAACGTCCACTATGGTTTCGGACACCACTACAAATGGCTGTCTCCTCAAATAGTGTCCTATTTAAGGGTATAGGGGCCCAATTCAAGTTCATAACCCATTGGTTAGACACTATACTTTCTACTTTTCCAGACATCAGACACATTCTAGAAGTACATCACAACCCTTCCTGCTGTACCCTCTGATCATACCCCACTGTTGATCAAGTTTACTTACTGCTCACATGAAATATCTCCCAGATGGCAATTTAGTATTTCTCTTTTATAAGATACCAGGTTTTTAACATATTTTAGAAGCACTCAGTGTACAGCTGGCTCTTTAATCCCTCACAACCAAGTGTAGCATCAGCTGTCTATCCTTACCTTCTTGAAGTTAAATAAAAGCGACTACTACTGTGAACAATCTGGGGAAAGGAGCGATCTGTAGATCTAATTGATTGGGAGATATTTTCTGTGCATCCAAAAATCCGAACCATCAATTAATTGATTTTAAACTTTGCCACAGGTTATACGAGACACCAAAGGAACGTTTCCTCATTAAAATAATCTCCAACTCCCCACAGTATTTTTTTGTCCTCACCAACAAGTGGGAACATTTATGCATATGGTGTGGGAATGTGAGAAGGTGTATGAGTTTTGGGAGAAGAATCTTCATTGTCTGATATGATAAAAAAATCCCAACCCCACCAGCTGTTCTACTTATTAATGATGATTCAAATTTAGGTTGAACAGAGAGACAAAGGAAGATCTGGCTAGTAGATCTAACATCTGCCAAAAAGATAATTACGCAAAGATGGTTTCCTCATATTTGATCTGTGCAACACTGGCTACTTCAGTTTCATCATGACACAGTAATGCTGGAACTTTCAAAAGCCAGAATAAATAAGGCCAGAGCTTCAACTCTTGAGGCATGGAAAGCTACTACAGATGAACTGACAGAAAGGCTATGGTAGAAGATGGTAGAATTTAAGTTGAATATAATGTGAACTTTTAGACCTCTTTTCTGTGTATTTCCTTTACTTATCCTAAAGTTTATATACGACAATCAATTTTTTCCCCTGTTTTTTACATATACAAGATGACAAGGGCCAAATGACATGGCAACAAAAAAAGGTAACTATGGAAACAAACAAGATGACAATGGAAACTGAAACCAGAAACATCAAGACAAAAGAACATTAAAATAAAAGTCCTTGAACACATGTACACAGGGATTTGTGACATACTATGGGCCAGATATACTAACAGCTTGCGCCACCACAAACTCTCTTGGTGTTAAACTACTGTCAGGATTTACTAAATACACAGTGATAAATTAGCGCTGAAAAGGTGTGGACAGAGTTATTTTTGTGGCTGACCTTATTGCCCATGCATATGTAGGAGTCTCCCTTTCAGGTGCAAAATTTATGGGTGGAGATTATTTAAATGAATCATAAATCTGGCCCTATATGGTCTAAATGTATGTACTCTTTTTGTGAAGAAAAAGTAGATACTTTTGAGTGTGTAGCATAAGAGTATGTATGCTAGATTGTCTTACAAATTGAGCTCTGTCACATAGTTGTGCATCCTGTCACTGTGAACCAACACAGGTCAACTTTTACTGTTAACACTCCACATCCCTGTTGAAAAAAAAACAGCATATGCTGGTTTGGTATGTTTTGAAGCATAGCAGCTGGTTTGAGCTGGTTTAAGCTGGTCAAGTGCTGGTCCTAAGCAACTAGCTCCAGCTCAGGACCAGCTCATGACCAGTTTAGGACCAGCATAAACCAGCTGCTATGTTTCAAAACATACCGAACCAGCATATGCTGTTTTTTTTTTCAACAGGGATTTTATGTAATTATATTTTCACTGCTAAAACAATTCTTCCTGCCATATTGGAAAGAACAAGTAGCACGTTGCAGATGCAAACTTTGAATTAGAGCGTACAGGGACTTTTGGAACCTGAACACTTTTCACTTCAGGATACCATGCTTTTGGAAACCCGCTTATTCTAGTCTCACATATACTATATAGGGGGGACGCAGGGTTGGTGTTTGATTCACTACATTGATTTTACTATATGTGTTTAATTTACTTAAAAGAACCAACTCATAGGAGTCATTTATTCATAAATCATTTTGAATAAGGAATAACTAATTTTATTAAAATGTAGCAAATACGTTTCAAGTAAATCTAAGTAATAATACCAAAGTATTGTATCTAAAAGATGAAGTTTGTGAAGATCAGAGCATAGAGAAAGAAAGGCCCAAAAGTAATATATTTGCAGAATACAAGAAGAAGAAGTAGAAGAAGACGCCCAGAGTCTTCTGAAGCTAAACATGTTATATGTTGTGCCTACGTAACAGCAAAGGACTAGGCAAACTATATTGAAGTTCTTTGTTCTTCTCTTGCAACCATTTAATGTTGCACTCAAGACACAATGTACCCTGGTCGGTCTTATTAGGTCCATGGTCCTTGTAAGGCACACAGATTAATTTACTAAGCAAATGTGGTTTTAACACCTTTAAGAGAATATCGCAGACCTTACATTATATCATGATAATACAAACCACAAACAGACGTTTTGATTCCAAGGTACATCATGTAATCTGTTCTGATGTAAAATACACCCACTCGATCTTACAGCACAGAAGAGACACCAAAGATTTAGAATAATGTTTTGGACTGCAAATTCAGTGGCGATATTGCTGTTGAATAAGTAGTGTAGTGTACTCTCCGTTTAAGAACGCCTACAAAGCTCGTTCACAGCCAGCTTTTGGCAAATCGGACCATGCCGCCATTTTCCTCACACCGGAATATAAACAAAGGCTCGTTCAAGAGCCCCCGGTGAGGAGGGAAGTCAAACGCTGGTCATCCCATTCAGAGATCACGCTACAGGCAGCTCTTGATGACGTCGACTGGGACATGTTCCGCGCGAGTTCTGAAGACGTCAGCGAGTTCACAGAAGTGGCGCTCTGCTTTATTAACACACTGACAGAGCAAGCCACACAAACAATAACTATAACGTCCTTCCCTAATCAGAAACCGTGGGTGGACAGTTCAATTCGCACTGCAGTAAACTCGCGCACTACCGCTTACAATGCCGGTCTCCTAACGGGGGATATGAGGGAGTACAAAGCTTCATGTTACGCCCTCCGGCGCGCCGTTAAAGCCGCTAAACTCCGCTATAAAGACCGAGTGGAATCTCATTTCCAACTCAACGACTCCCGGCGGATGTGGCAGGGACTGAGAACCATCTGTGCTTTTGGAACTAAATCCTCTGCAGAGGTGAGAGCTGATCCGTTACTGGTGAACGAGTTAAACTCTTTCTACGCTCGCTTTGATGGTAATCGCGGCAGCGCGACTCCGGCGAGTGACGCGTCAGAGAGAGTCCCTCAGAGCAGCAACGGTCACGTGATCTCTGTCTCGGAGGACGAGGTTCGGAGGGCACTCAAACGTGTGGATGTCAGGAAAGCTGCTGGGCCGGATGGTATTTCAGGTCGTGTTCTGCGGTCCTGTGCTGATCAGCTCGCAGGGCTCTTTACATCCATATTTAACGAGTCCCTTGCTACATCTGTTGTCCCCACCTCCTTCAAACGATCCTCCATCATCCCTGTACCTAAGATCAGTAAACCCTCTTGCCTAAATGACTATCGTCCAGTGGCTCTCACATCTTTAGTCATGAAGGTCTTTGAGAGACTCATTAAAAACAACATTTGCTCCTCCATTCCTGACACTTTGGACCCTCTTCAGTTTGCCTATCGTCCCAATAGATCGACTGAAGATGCCATTTCTCACGTCCTTCACTCCTGCCTCACTCACATCGACAGCAAAAGTGGGAACTATGTCAGGTTGCTATTTATTGACTATAGCTCAGCCTTTAACACCATAGTTCCCATTAAGCTAACACACAAACTCCTGGATCTAGGCCTGAATTCTTCTCTCTGCCTCTGGATTGAAGATTTCCTCACTGGCAGACCCCAGGCGGTGAGAGTAGGCCAGTTCACCTCCACCTCCATCACCCTGAGTGTTGGAGCTCCACAGGGCTGTGTGCTGAGTCCCCTGCTCTACTCTCTCTACACCCATGACTGTTTGTCCACACACCGCTCCACCTCGATCATCAAGTTTGCTGATGATACTGTTGTCCTGGGTCTCATCTCCAACAACAATGAGACGGCATACTTGGACGAAGTGGAGCAACTGACATCATGGTGCCAGGACAACTGTCTCTCTCTGAATGTTAACAAGACCAAAGAACTGATTGTGGACTTCAGGAAGAGACAGCATCGGTCATACTCCCCTCTCATGATCAGCGGGACACCGGTAGAGAGAGTGAGCAGCTTCAAATACCTGGGTGTGAACATCTCCGAGGATCTGACCTGGACTACACACATCCAGACACAGGTGAAAAAAGCCAGGCAAAGACTGTACCACCTGCGCCAGCTGAGGAAATTCAGGGTTTCACCAGCCATCCTGAAAACTTTCTATCGAGGGGCGATAGAAAGTGTCCTGACTCAGTGCATCACAGCGTGGTACGGGAACAGCACCAGTCATGATGGCAAAGCCCTGCAAAGAGTGGTGCGCTTATCCGAGCGCATCTCAGGCTCAGCTCTCCCGTCTCTGCAGGACATCTACACCAAACGCTGCAGAGGTAGAGCTACCAAAATCATCAGAGACATTAATCACCCTGCAAACTCTCACTTCACCCTGCTGCCATCTGGTAAGCGCTTCCGTAGCCTGATGGCAAAGACTGAAAGACTCAGGAGGAGTTTCTTCCCCCAGGCCATCAGACTCCTGAACTCAGTCACGTGACTTCACTTCACCCCCGCACACGCATAAACATCCAGTTTAAACATTAACATCCACATACTGCCATTGCACTGCACTTTACTTTCCTATTGTTACTGCGTAACAACCTGTAATAAACCTTGCACATTATACTTCTTTATATATACATATATATATATTTTATGTTAACCACTTATTTTTAAGTCTACAGTTTATCTCACTTATCATATCCACATATTTTTTATATTTTTATTTATCTTATTTCCTATTTTTATCTTTTACTTGATTTATTTATAATTCTACTTATGTTAATACTTTTTATTCTAATTTTATTCTATTTCTATTTTAATTTCTTGTAACTGTTATTTGCACTGTCCATGGAGCGGACCTGTTTACATTTCACTGCCAGTTGTATATTGTGTATATAACTGTGTATGTGACAAATAAAACTCTTGAATCTTGGAAACCATATTTTAGTACAGTTTTGGTTTTTGAAATGGTTGAGAATTCCATTTCATGTTGTCTTTAAAAGACAAGAGGAAATTGTGGCTTTATCTTGTTTTTTCTCTCTCTCTTTCCTTCTGTGCATTTGTGTGCATATGTGTTTTGCAGAAAGACTGATCTAAAAAATATCCCGGCCCTAAACCAGTAACTAATTAACCATGGAGGTCCAGCAGAGCTGAAGTGTCGCATACACACACACACACACACACATACACTCAATGTACTAATTTATACACACACGTACACACACACAAATATGAAGCCAATAACCCCACAACTCCTCAGAGAGGTCAGAGAGGTCAATGTTTACTATCTCAGAAGCAGAGATGTTTCAGGGCCAATCCCCTCGATGCTCAAGCAGGGCCCCTGGTCTTTGCACAGGGTTATGTAAAGAGACAGAGGCCATTGAACCCCAATGAACTTGATCTAATCTTCCATCAGCACAAACATTCTTTAGCTGAAACATCTCACAGTTTCCCCTAATGTTCCCTGCTGTATGATTATAGGTTATTGCGTTTTACGGCTGTAATCTGTGACAAGGATTCCTAATGGTTGCAAGACCTACAGGGGTTACTATAGGATAACAGTTGTCAAGGAAACAATAGGTTGCTAAGGCTTTTCATTTTGATGGATACGTCCATGTATTTCATAATGAAGTAAAACATATGCAGACTAAGAGGCTTTGAGGGATTTTATCATTGAGGAGATATTTATTCTCTTCTGTTATTAGTCTAAAAGGATCTCCGTTGTAAGGTTAGACAAAGCTTTTACCTCTCGGCTGCTGACAGCAATCACAACAACAGCGCATTTGGTCTGTTTTGACCAAAGCCCTATTATGACATTCACAGAGCTAAAAATATGCAGTCAGGATCACTTCTTAGGAGGTTTCCTGGTTTAAACCTTTTCTTTTGGCTACAGCAGAGCATTAATGAAGACCCACATTTTCATCTGCCCTATTTTTACATTTACACTACCGTTCAAAAGTAGCAGTAAGTTTTTGTTATTTTTTTTATTAGTGTCTTAAGCTCACTAAGAATACATTTATTTGGTCAAAATTAAAGTAGAAGCAGTAATATTGTGCTATTTTAATATATTTTAATTGTAATTTATTCCTGTGATCAAAGCTGAATTTTCAGCATCATTACTCCAGTCCTCAGTGTCACATGATCCTTCTAATATACTGATTTGCTGCTCAAGAAACATTATTATTATTAATAATATTATTATCATTTATAAATGTTATTATCAATGTTTTACTGCTTAATATTCTGTTATTGATACTTGAAACTGATACTTTTTCCCCAGGATTCTTTGATGAATAGAAAGTTTATTTGAAATAGAAATCTTTTGTAACATTATAAATGTCTTTACTGCCACTTTTGATCAATTTAATGCATCCCTGCTGCATAAAAGTAAAGCAGTAGATAAAAGTTTGGATAGATTAATTTGCCATTATCGAACTCTCAGTGAACACAATAATAATTTAAAGGGGTGATGAATTGAGAAATCAGCTTTCCTTTGAGCCTTTGGTATATAAAAGTTTGTGTTATAAGAATATCCTGTAAGTTTCAGAGCTGAAAACGTCTTTGTTAGTCATAGAAAAGCTTTTATAGACACCAGACCCAGAAAACGAGAGATCTCACAATATGCCAACCACTGACATAATAGGATGCAGAAGCACCGCTTCAAGCCCGCCCACTGACTCGTGGAGCTAAATGATGCCGGTTCCAGCTCACATTGCGTTTGTTCGCTTCATTTCACCGCGGAATCGATTGTAAACAAGATAGAGGTCGAGACTGGATTTGCAGACATATTGAAATTAAAACACGCTGTGCCTTCTGTATTGGATCCGACAGAAATGGTGCAACACACTTATGTGAGTAAAACATGTTTTTTTTTTTTATATGTTACTTTTGCATTGTTACAGATCGTTTGATATCCATTGATTACATGCCTTAGTACACTGTCACAGGCTGGAGAAGGTGTTATTGGTTCATTCGTTATCAGACTCGGACTTGTAACGCCAGTGCTCGCAAAGCCCAAAGTTTGCGGTTATATTCACTGATGATCGGGCGAGCCAAGTAATACAGAAATAACATTCCAATCAATCGCGGGTGGATGAGAGATGAATCATTGTGTTTGTTTGATAAAGATATTTTTTGATAAAGATAAAGATATACTCCCTCACGTGTACTGACAGGGGAGCTGAAGCTCATTTAATATGCAAATCTTATCCAATCATAGCAGTGGGCGTTTACTTCCAAGTCTTCAGTGCGGCACGCCCATCAAAACTGACCGTTTTTCAGAGAGCCTCGAAAACAAGGCATTACTTATTCATTATGATGTTTTTGAATGTAAAAACCATGCAAAGTCATAAGTTGACCTCAGACAACAGTATAAAAAAAATAGAAAAGCCAGTTCATGACATCTTTAATAACACTGTTAAATGTAATCTTTGGCACATTTTAAGACCCAGTGTAGGTGTGTGTTGTTGTTTTTTACCTGTTGTAAAAATCATTTTGAATTGATTGCTTAAAAATTAATATCTGAACTGGTTGTTCAAATCCCTAACTGTAATAATAGTGATGCATTAGTAGTGCAGGTTTAGGTATACTACAGTTCACTGCCCTTAAATGTTGTTTGTGGTGTCTCAGAGTCTAGTTTGCATTAGGAACTATTTCCTCGTTCACATATGTCCTTCAGGCTTAAATGTTTCCTTGTGAAAACGCACACGTGTGTGTTTGTGTGTCTTTGAATAAGGTGATTTTGAGGAAGGTTCATGCTCACTGGAGAGTGCTGGCAGAGGTGTACCTTTCATTCATCTGATCCTGATGCTTTGATCCGAGCCACTGACATTCTCATCTCTATGTTTTACTGTCCTAGAAATCCCATTTTAAAGTGTGTGAGCTGAATGCATAGGGTGGGGGCCACAATAATCTGTGTTTTGTAGGTCCGTGTGTGTGTGAGAGAGAGAGAGAGAGAGAGAGAGAGCAAGTGAGCAGACACGTGATAAACAGCTTGAGTAATGGCCACTCCTGACAGCGTCTGATGACTCTTGAAGAAAGCAGAAATGGGGGAGGAGAGAGGATGGGTGGGGTCTTCAATCTTGTACACATTGATCTTCAACAATCTTCATTTCAACAGTCTACTGCAGCATAATACTATTTTGAACATGTGACTTGTATGTGCTGAAGTGTGAAGTTTTATGTGCTTCATATGGTGGTCAAATATAAGCAAATTTATAATAATAAATGATAAAAATGAAAATAGTCGTAATTTAATCACACTCATGACGTTCCAAATGTGTATTTCTTTCTTCTGTGAAACACATACAATATGTGTCACAGTAAAAGTGTACCTTTCAGTCATATATATATTAGGAATATCCTGGAAATTATTTGCAATATAATGAAAGTAAATGAGAGCTGTATGACAAAAAGACGTGGTCTCAAAAATTTGTGGACTATATTCCCATTATTCTGAAGTCAACTGATAGCTTTGCATAAGACAGACCAAATTTTAAGTTGTTATTCATTTAAAAATATGTGACATTTGCAATAGTGACATGTGATTTGTGACAGCTATTCAAGCAAAATAAGGGTGTTAGTGGCGATGACTGATAAATCAAATTTATCTGAATGATTTTTTTCAAATTAGCCTGAATGATTTTTTCATAAATCAGCCTGATCTGGTTGTTGAGTTCTAGTCACTCACTCACTGATCCAGTTACAGCGGTTAACAGCTCACTTAATTTCAGTCGGTTCCTCTCAAAAAGCTTATATATATAACCTCAGAACACTTGAAATTTAGTCTAAATGTCATATGGACCACATTTATGGTGCTTTTGTGTCATTTTGGAGATTGACAGCTCTAGTCTTCATTTAATTAAATTATATGTTTATGGTTAGCCAGAATATTACTCACATTTTCTTTTACATTGAATGAATAAATTCACACAGAAACTATTCACATTTGAAACAACATGAGGGTGAATAAATGACAGAATTTTAATTTTTGGATGAACCATCCCTACATGTGCTGCATGTGGTGGTCATATGAGGACATCTTAAATCTACTTAAGCAAAAGAACACATGCTCATATGTCAAACATAAACCCTGTCTCTTCGATTGTGTGTGTGTGCTGTCTGAGACACTCATTCATCTACTCTGCCATTATTAAGGTTGAAAAGAGTCTGACTATGATTGATACTGAGAGAGCTGTTTCTAGGGGAAAGGTCCCTTTCACTGTGTTAATCACCGCTGACCTCTACCCCAGTGTGTGTGTCTCTGTGTGTGTGTCTATGTGTTTTGCTGCTGACCTATAACCCCTCTGAGGAAACACCGGAGAATAGCCATCTTATGTACACTAGACTGCCCAGCAATTATTAAAGAGACAGAGAAAAAATAGAGAAATGTGTGTGCGCATTTGCTGAGGTACATTATGCAGGAAGAGCAGAGGAGGACCGGGATTAGAAGAGAGAATATTTCTCTGTCCCTTATTCACATGCTAAAGTCTCTTAGGGCTGGAAACCTTTACTGGAAGAGATCTTCACAGTCTTATAGACATTATGCGCCAGAAAAGCAAGTGCGAAGCCATCTTTCGAATTTTGTGTTTGAACTTACGTTCTCGCAGTAGATCTGTATTTCTGTGGCGTCCCTAGCTGGAGAAGTGGATTTACTTATTGTAGAGTTAACGAATGTTAGTTAACATGAGCATTGTAATGTTTGAAGCAGGATGAACAGAAAATGACCGGGATGAACAGAAAACGAGGCCTACACAGAGCAAACAATGGGAACTAAATGAACAACAGGTGAACTCAATAATTAACAATAGAAACAAACTGACACGCACTAGGAAACTAGGGCTGAATCCGAAATCGCCCCCTAAACCCTCAGTCACTATTCCCTTGAAGGAGTGAATGAAAACAAGTGAGCGAATTCGGACAACCGCTGTGTGTACAAGGTCCACTATGGTCTCGGACACCGCTACAAATGGCTGTCCCCTCAAATAGTGCACTATTGAAGGGTATAGGGGGCGATTTCGGATTCAGCCTCTGTCAATTAACAATGACAGGGAACAGGCAAACCAGAACAGGGAAAACAGAACCTATACCGAACAGAAGTGTTACAATATGGTGTTGCTACAATAGTGTGTTTTCATTTTAAAACCGCGTTTTAAAACACATATGACTGTACTTCCATCCATCCTACCAACAAAATCATCAAATTGGCTGACGACACTACAGTGATTGGACTCATCTCAGGAGATGATGAATCAGCCTACAGAGATGAAGTCCAGAAACTAGGGGTGTGGTGCTCTGATAATCTTGTCCCTGAACACTTCAAAGACAAAAGAGCAAATTTTTTACTTCAGGAGGCACGGAGTGAAACCAGCCCACTCTATATCAATGGAGACTGTGTGGAGAGAGTCCACACCTTTACATTCCTGGGAGTCCAAATATCCAAAGACCTCTCTTGGTCTGCTAACACCTCAGAAATAATCAAAAAGGCACAGCAAAAGCTGCATTTCCTTAGAGTGCTCAGGAAACATAATTTTGACTCTAAATTGCTGGTGTCCTTTTACCGCTCCACAATTGAAAGCGTGTTAATGTACTGTATTACAGTGTGGTACTCCAGTTGTACTGCAGCAGACAAGGCAGCCCTCCATAATTAATACAGCCCAAAAAAATCACTGGCTGTTCGCTACTCTCCCTGAAAAGCAGGGCACCACCCGTTTAATCTTTTGCCCTCAGGTAGATGGTACAGAGCCTTAAGATCAAGAACCACTTTCAACCATCATTCTGGAGCAGCACTCCTAATTTCGTTGTATGAAAATACAATGACAATAAATGCTTTCAATTCAATATCAATGTGTATTAGTGATCAGATTCAGAACGATGATCAAAACACAGATGGAGTAGATTGAGTCCATCAACATCCCAAAGCTTCACAGTAGTTTCCTCTTCATGGGTTCAACATTTCCTTTGGTAACATTAGGCAGTTTTGATTTACATGCTGTTTAATGTTTGATGATCGTGCTATTTTACATTTGCGTGAGCAATCTTCTATCACTTGTTTCCGCTTCTTCTTCTCCTGTATTTTGATCTGGAGATTCTGTACTTAAAGATGTGTAATAGCGCCCCCTACCATTTAACAGCGAAAACATGGATAGCTGGAAAATTCAGTTAATGGTGGGGAAAGAGTAAAATAGATTTTAAGTAAATTCCTTTGTGCACTACCAGTGGACTAGCCTACAGAAAAATTCTGATGCTCAAAATTAGGAACATATCTGTTTTATATCAGTATTCGAATCAATATTTTTGAACAATGTAAGTTTAATAAGACTGTATGTAAAACTATGTAAAATTTAAATAGGCTACTCAATCAAAAGATTAAACACAATTACAAGCCAAGTAGCCTATAATTTGAATGCTTAATTATACTATATATATACGTATATATATAGTTGTAGTAACAGAGTTTGTAGATAAGGGAAGAAGGAGGCGGGAACTGGCGAACGTTCAACAGACTTTAATAAAATAAATAAATAAAATGAAAGTAAAAGCGGCAGCCCCTCACGGTCGACTGCTGCATACATACACAAACATAAACAAAACACAACTTAAAATCCAGACCTGGTCCTCTCTCGTCCTCCACTGATGTCGCTCCTCCTTATATGTCTCCGGGCTCCCTCATGAGAGGACTCGAGACCGGTGTGACTCGCAGGTGGTGTTCATTCTCAATCACCCACCGGTCCTGCTCGCTCCTCCCATGTCCATCGCCAACCTCGCCACATAAGTATCTAGATCAAAAGATTGAGACTTTTCTGTCAGTATAAGTCAAGTATACTTAAGTGCAATTTTAAGTATATTCTGAGAAGTATATAAAAAGTAGATGAATGTATACTTTCTTATTTTTGGTTTAAAAGAAGTATACTAATAGAACACTTATATAAATGTCTTTTTCGTAAGCGGTGGCTCATGGGCCATACGTTCCCAACCACTGTTCAAGTGGTACAAATCCCTAAGCCACTATTGCACTTTAATAGAAGAAGATACTCAAGCGTCTATGCTCTTATAACAAGAGAAGTCCCCATCTTTGCAACCTTCGGGCCAGGAGTCAGCTTTATGAGGCCCCAAGAAGAGAACTCCAAGGAATAAATGTCTCAGTTATTTCAGCTTATTTTGCCTTAAAACAGCCCTTAGGGAGTATCTGCCAAAAGGGAGAATATTTTAACTATGACCTTGAATATTTCTACTACTTCCAGGGGGAGAATGCAACTCAAATTTTCATCCAAAGGGATTCAAATACAAGAATGGAAAAATACAGTTGGCAAAGATTCTCACCATCAAACTCAACCCCTAGGGAAACCGCAGGGGAGCTCTAGCTCTTAAATACCCTGAAGTAATCAGGGGAAAGCACTCGCCCTGCTTGCGATACCCACCAAATGGGGTGCAAAAAAACCCCTACTTTAAGACCCAACAACAGTTGGGGAGGAAATACAAATAGCTACTTCCAGGGGGACAATGCAACCTTCAATTTCATCTGAAGGGATGCAAATATGAGAGTGGCATAATATAGTTGCAAAAGATTCTCACCATCAAAACTCAACCCCTAGGGAAACTACAGGGGAGCTCCAGCATTACTTAAATACCCTAACACAATTTGGGGAAAGCACTCATGCCCTGCTTGTACTTCTCCAGGATCCATAAAAGACTCCGTTCACTACGAAAACTAGTGCAAAACTACGAGTAGAGCTCTTTATCAGGTGAACTACCACTACTTGTCAGGTTCTTTGAACATGGATCATACTAGAGAGATTTTACCTGGAACCCAAAAAAAACTCCAACAACTAAATAGGGAATTTTTGTTTACCATACTGCCATACTTAAGTTCAGCTCTCAACCCTAAGGGGTATTCTAAAAAGCAATACCAAAGCCTTTCAGACTAAAACCTTGATGTTGCCACTTCTCCAAGGGGGAGCTATTCAACTAGGGCATCCTTGCATATCGCAATTTGAAATTATTCAATTACCTCGACACCTTAATGTGGAAATCTAGGAGGAATAAGGCTCATGCCCAGGAAGCAGATTATTATTATTTTTATTATTTTAACCCCTGCCTCAACCCTTTCTGCATCAAATTGCTCAGAATTAAACATGCCTCATCCCTCAAGAGAGAGTCAAGCCAGGGCAGAGCTTCACATGGTGAATGCATCACTATAAATACATTCAGCTCCTTCGAAAGCTGAACACGCTCAGTACATATGCTACACTCTTATATTGTTTAGATAGAATCAAGCAATAACTGAGTTGCTTACATTGAGTGCATCGCCATGAGTGCCTCCTATTCCCTCCAGCCGAACATGCTCTGTGCAAACACTATATTCTCATCCCTAGGGAGAGAATAACGCAAGAACGGAACTTAGCACAAATGTACAATTAGCGCATCCAACGTTTTATGTTTATCTTAAAAACGGATACAAACAAGCGGCTTATGAAGACAAAAAAAGTTGATGACGTGCATTACAGGCTGCATTTTTTATTATGCCCTTCACTCGCTAACTTCCCTCCGTCTCGTTCACTCGGATGTGCGTTATTGCTTACGTTGCATGAGTGCCCACTACTGGCGGAACCTTTGCAATGGGCTGAACTTGAACATCCTAAGCCCTTGATCACTTGGAATCCACCATGGAGTTGATTTATTATTTATTTTTTTATTTTACAAAATGGTTTAATGCCGCATTCTATATGTATATAGGTGTGTGTTTTTTGTTTTTTTAAATGTTTTATGTTTTTAAAAAATAATTAAAATAGCATAGAGTTGTTTGTGGTGGTAAATAAACGCGATATGCAGTGACGTCACATTCGTGTTGCATTGTGGGATATGAAACTGCCTGAAGTATACTTATGAAGTAGACTCGCGCTCTCTGTCAAAATCAAGGTAGCGGGGGTCTGTCCATATAAACTACCCTTGTCTATTTCATGAAGTGGAACGCACTTCATAATGGCGGCAGGGATTCCCCCAGGGGAAGTGATTAGGGAAGTTCGCAAGTGTGTGTCTAAAAGTCGAGTGGAACGCAGCAATGGGTGCTCCGCTAGTGCTCCGCTTATTATTCTTAGTTTTGATCGTCTTTGTTAGCCGCAATTTTTGATGACGTCATCACGTATTGCGTCATATGTCAAAAAAGCTGAGTATCTCAGCTCTCTATAGACATGTCGATCATGCTTCTAGACCAATCGGAGCCCGAGATCTCCCTTTACAAAGTTGAGGAGGCGGAGCCTTCTTTTCGATTTCCCAGCAGCAGGTTTAAATCAATGCAGATGATTAGGAGTTATTGGATAGTTTGGACAGATTAATCTCAATTACTTTTTTTGGAAGGAGATATCAAGAAAATTCTTCTTTCCCCTATTTACTGACACCTAGTGGAATCAACAGAAACTTTCTGAAGGGATATAGACCAAACAGATTACAAATTATAGATTTTCAAATAACAAATTAATTAAAAAATAAATCAAAATATTACTTTTATATATGTTTATCATAAAATTGTGTTCACTGTGTTAAAATTTTTTGTTTTTTCTGTAAAATGAGACCATTTTTATCAATTTACTCCAATGTATGTGGGTAGGGCGCTCTTTTAAATTCAGATATGCCTAATTCTCTAAAAAATTCTAAATATGCTGCAGAGCTGAAGTGACAGATACACTCAAGTAATGGGACAGTCGCCGAATAAACGCCACTCTCTATGTTTGTTATTCAAACTACAAAAAGACCACTGATCACTTACTGCTCTTGACTGATTAACTTGTGTAACTTTAATGGATTAATCTGAATATATATCTTTTTTACAATGAAGATTATCCAATGTTATTTTAAATGTGATTGTTTTATTCAGTTTCTTACCTGAATACTACTGCAAGACCCACCTGAAAAAAGCAGTCTATTTCATTTGTATTTTTATTCTTTTGTATTTATTTGTGCTATCGTTAGTAATTTGTTTATTTGTTCTTATTTTATTACTGTTTACTTGTCTTTTTAAATTCAATTTACCATTTGAAATCAAGCTTCCTTGTGCTGTGTGTAAGCTATTGCAACAAAATTACCCCATTGTAAAAAACACATTGAGTTAGCAAATATTTGTGAGATAATTGTAATTGTAAATGATCAACGTTTTTATATATATATATATATATATATATATAAAAATAAGTTTTATCATATAAAGTGATCTCTTCAGAATAAATTATTGCCTAGACTTTCAATAGATGGAAAAATAAATAAATAATATAAAAAATATCTATTTGACAGTATATGCATAGTTTTTTCCCTGTGGTATCGGAAATGGTATCAAATATCAATACTTTTCCAGGTATCATATCGAAGTTAGAAATTCCAGTATCGTACAACTCTAGGTCCTAGCATGCTGTTGACCTGCTATGCTGGATTTTTCAGCAGGGTTGGTAAGCACAAGAGACTTCTTTCAAAATAATTTTAAGAAAACTTACTAACCCCAAATGTTTGAATGGTAGTATAATGGCATATTTACGACAAGTTACCAAATAAGAACACATTTTGTTTAAATAAAACAGACATATGGAGGTAACTCTCACACCCTTAAGTAGCCTACTGTAGTTCGTTACATTAAATATGTACATCAGGACTGAGTGTTTGCATACTTGCGGAATATGCAATATATTACACACGTTTACATAGTGCATGTGGAATATAGGCAAAAGGTAAACAGGTGTGGTTTCCATTCTGACTGCAATGGCATGAAAACCCCTGTGGCAAAGTATTTAGTTGGGGCGGATGAGAGAATCTGCCAAGATTTATGGTGGTGAAGCATTCAATATACATTCATCAAAGACAAACATGTCTTTCTCCATTTCCTTTTCTCTCTCTCGCACTCTGCTCCCCAGAGAGATCAAGATGACTCAGTGTATCTGTAGAGGACAAAAGTGTATTCTATCAGCCTGAGACTGTACAATACTTGGCTCTGCCTTGAGCGCAGGAATGCCTGTGATCGCATTACAGCCTTCTAACAGTGACCTATCAGTTCTTGTTCTTCTACACTCTCCATTACTGATTTTCTATCACAAAAAAAGCACCGTGGCGGCATTAAAAGTTTTTTTTTATCATGTGTCAGAGATTACAGCACATGCACTCATTATGCTTCACACTCTGAGAGGACTTGGCTCAGAATACACATGGCCTCCCCCACACATATGTGCACGCACACTCACTCTCATCCATATTTATGGATCACTCACACTGTCACACATTATTGCATAGGTCTACGAGCTAATTGAGCCTCTCTTGGTCTCAGTTTCTCCCTCTTTCTTCTCCTTCTCTGCTCCTGGGGCTTAATGAAGGCGACTTTATTTTGATATTTCAGCACTTTTTGGAGCAGCTTTGCTTATTCCGCTGTTAACGGCATGTCTGTCGTTTCTGCTGAGACACACCAGCCGCTCTATCGGCTGTATCATCTATCACCACAGATACCAGCGTACAGAGAGCACTGACAGAAAGAAAAATACACAGTTAACAGCAGATAACCTTGAGACTCTATATCTAGACTAGAGCGGATGCCTTCACACACTCAGTGGAAGAAAAGACGGCTGTAAAATAAGCACTAATGAAAGACATTTTGCCATAATTGCTCTGTTTCGAAACCTTGAGCTGCCCACCTAGACCATTGACATTCCCCAGATTTGAAGGCCAACTCTTATGTTTCTTTCTAAGATACCTAGTTTTGGATAAATTGTCAGACAAAATGATGAAAATAGTACATTCCCTTAATTGTATTGAATGTAGTGTACTTCAAATCTTAAAAAGTATATATATTTTTTAATTATATACTCGCAGATGTTATGATTTTAACAATATGAAAAGCCACTTAAATGGACTTAAAGAGAGTATGGTTTTATGACTATTATTTCTTAACTCTGTAATAATGTTGAATTAAACGTTGTACTTTAAAGTACATTTTAAATAATTGTTTTATAGTCTTTTGTCATGCTTTGAAGAAGTGTGTTGACTGACATAAAGCGCAAGTAAAGTACTTGATTTTTAACTGTAGTGTGTTCAATGTTACATTTAAAGTTTATATATTTTAAATTCACTTAATTGCAACTTCATCAAGAAAATGTATTTACAAATATATTTAAACATGACATACAAGTTTCAATAGAAATGAAAGTTTTATAGTAATTTTATTTAACACATTTTTTGTTAGTAAATACAGCTGTACACTTTAACCATATTTAAACAGACAATAGAAGTAATTGTAAAATTACATAGTATACTTTTTGAAATTACGTAAATCAGATCTTAGGGGGCAATGCCCCCTTTTGCCCCCTCATGGTGCCAGGCCTGGCTTTAAAATAATAGTATTCTCCTTTAAGGCATTAATATGTACCATTAAGGTACTAATATGAACCCTAGCCTCTGCTAGAATACTTTGTTGCAACATTTCAACAAAATTATATTTTGTTGCTGCTTGTGCATTTCTCTGCACTTTCAACGTGAAATGTCCAGTGAATGTCATTTAAAAGAGCATTACATTTTCTCCAAAACATATGATTGTGAATCTGGCAATGTTTTATTATATTGCTGTTTACATCATGGCAGTTCAGAAATGAAATGTCCGGTGTGTGGCGCTAAAAGGTTAATGCTCTATCGATGTGAAAATAAACCATGCCTGTTTAACTTGCTTCTACAAGTCTGACCAATACTGACCATTATTGGAAATGCTGAAGACTAATTTGGGTAAAGGGGTTGTCAAGTACCTAAGTGAGAGGCCAAGGAAAGCAATAAGACAAACTTTTTGAAATATTGTCGTCTGTGATAATCACTTTAAAGGTGACAGTCTAGAAAACATCTCAGAAGGATGTTAAAATAGGATGTAGTATTATTTTTTGGATTTTTCCACTACTGTTTTCTAGGTCTGGGTAGATTAGATGGTAAGCAAACAATCAGTTCTCCTAATCAACCTGTTGGATGCAGGAGAAATGGGCAGCAATAAAGATCTAAGCGACTACAAGTTGACATGAATTGTGTTTCACATGACTTGTACCCGAGCTCTCTGCATCACAAGTGCAATGCTGTACCAGGTGAGTTACCGAACAAGTTAACTACATCACGAAAAGTCATATATATAGAGTATATATATGGATAAGATCGTCAAACTGTAATATTTTACAAATCATGCTCTATGGTGCAAGCCTTTTGAGGTGGTAACATGGTATTGTGCAAAGAACCGCATGAAAATAAGTCTTTAATAATCAATAATCTGACCCTGTACACGTCACACACTTGCAGCAGGGTGTCACTGGTGCTAATGAGGGTCTAACTGGATTAAAAGTTACTGGCGCTGGTTCAGAGTTTGTTCAAGGTATATCTGTCTAGCAACAGCAGAGCATATAAACCGCTTGAGCCTGCTCTCCTTTCTTTTCCTGTCCTTTGTCCTGCACGAGGGAAATGCGTGGGCCCGCTGCACTGACTCATACAACACTCACACTGAGAGAAAAACAGCCCACCCTCAGAGAAAGAAGGATGACGCTCTGTGAAGGAGAAGAAGAAGAAAGGCATAAAAATGATCAGTAAACCATCCAAGAGATATCTCTTTATTTTTCTGCTCTCTTTCTATCTCCGTCCCACTCTTCTCTCCAGACCTCCCACGCATGAGTCCCTGCCGTTTGCTTCTTTTACAGATGGAGATCCTTTGAAAGCAGTTTGAGGTGTTCTATTTTTCTCCTCTCCTCTTCTCGCCCTCTTCCTCTTTCATCTGTCTGCCAGCTCACAGCTCTTTGAATAACCTGAACATCACTTCATACACTTCATTCTCTGCTGTATAATTACCCACAGCATGAGCAAATAGAGCTGGCTTCAACCTGTACTGACCATTATTGAAAATGCTGAAGACTAATTTGGGTAAAGAGGTTGTCAAGTACCTAAGTTGACCAAATACCTTAGCCAAACTTTTTTAAATATTGTCGTCTGTGATAATCACTTTAAATGTGACTGAAGAAAACGTCTCGGATGTTAAAATACGTAGTACACTTATGTTTTCTAGGTCTGGGTAGATTAGATGGTAAGCAAACAACCTATTCTACTAATCAATGTGTTGGATGCAGGAGAAATGGGCAGGAATAAAGATTTGAGCAACTTGGCCAAATTGACAAGGGCCAAATTGTTAATGGCAAGGTTACTGGATCAGAGAAAGAGGCTTGTGGGTTGCTTCCGGTCAGCAGTGGTGAGAATTTACCAACAGTGGTCTGAGAGGGACAAACCACAAACTGGTGACAGGGGGTTGGGTGCCCAAGGCTAATCGATGCACAAAGGCTATTCCATCTGATCCGAGCCAACAGAAGGTCTACTGTGGAACAAGTCACACACAAGTTTTAAGGATGCTTATAGGAGGAATGTGTCACAACACACAGTGCATCACACTGCGTATAGGGATGCGTAGCCAGAGTCACAGACCAATCAGAATGCCTATGATATCCCCTGTGGGCAGTCGTGGTTAATGGTTAGAAAGTCGGACTTGTAACCTGAAGGGTTCGAGTCTCCGGTCCGGCAGGAATTGTCGGTGGGGGGAGTGAATAACCAGTGCTCTCCTCCACCCTCAATACCACGACTGAGGTGAGACCCTTGAGCAAGGCACCGAACCCCCAACTGCTCCCCGGGCGCTGCAGCAAAATGGCTGCCCACTGCTCTGGGTGTTTGTTCACTACTGTGTGTGCACTTGGATGGGTAAAGCACATACTTGGCTTCACTTTCCACTTTCCCTGTCCACTGTCAAAAGTGGACATTTGAGCATCTCATCTGAACTGGACCTTGGAGCAGTGGAAGAAGATTGCCTGGTCCAGTTCCTGTTTTTTTGTGTTTTTTTTTACTGTACATTATAGACGGTTGTTTACATGGGGAAGTGATGGCACCAGGATGCACTGAAGGATGATGACAAGCCAGTGACCAGTCCTTTGGGAATGTTCTGCTGGGAAACCCTCGGTCCAGCCATTCATGTGGATGTAAATTTGACACGTGCCGGTGGTGCCGCCTATCTAAACATTGTTGCTGACCAGGTACACCCATTCATGACAGGTGTCCCTGGTGGAAATAGCTTATTTCAACAGGATAATGCACACTGCACACATTGATCAGGAATGGTTTATGAAGAGTTCAAGGTGTTGCCCTGGCCTCCAAATTCCCCAGATCTCAATCCAATTGAGCATCTGTGGGATGTGCTGGTTTAATATATATATATATATATAATTGCACTTGTAATTGAAATAGCCAGAAACCACAGGATGTTGAAATGGAATGGCAGGAAGGAGAGTTAACAACAGAGCAATTATATTAGCTTGTGACTAATATATTAGAAATATGATTGAGGCCGCCTTATTTAAGAAAATAACAATTACATTCCAAAGGAAAAAATAAACCACAATAATTTACACCTCACAAATAATAACAGTCACTTTTATATTGGTTACTTTACTGAAATGTGACATCCTCAATGATTCTCAGCTGACAAATGCAATCCCTGGAAGGTGCAGCCTTTGAATTGAGACACAGTCATTTAGTCCACTTAAACGCCGCTCCTTCAATTCAGATGTGCCTCCATCCAATTAACAACAGAAAACCAATTCATGCATTTTTTTTTCCTTTTCACGTCACATACCTGTTTTGGCCCAAAAGACAAAATCTAAATAAATGTCATACACTATTCCAAATGCCCCAGAATAAAATAAAACCATTGTATGCATCAGAGATCTGATTTGAAAGAACTGTCATCCCACTAAGCAGAGAAACTTTGCAGTGGTTTAAATAAAAGTGGAGAGAAACAACTGGTGTGAGTTTGAACTGATTCTCCTGTTACATCCCTCCATAAGACTGGTAATTATAACTGATACAAGTCTTTCTAAAGCAGCCCGAGGGCCTGTTATTAATATCTCCTGACAACACACTCACTCATACAGTGGAGAGGAGCAGAGCTGATAAAGATGTAACAATTGAAATAGAAGCTCTATATCTCAATGTGATGTTAAGACATCCGTCTTTGCTCTGGATATGTGTTTATGAGAAAACGAGAGAAGCAGAAAGATTCTAACAAATGAAACAGGCCCACAGAAGTGCTACTTCGGGCTGTGATGAATAATGACACTGTACACACACACACACGCACACACACGCATTCAATCCAAAAATCTCCAAATGTGCCAATATTACACACAGATCCAGTGTGTGCTGTCAGAGAAATCCTCCTGGGTTTCTGCAGACTGACTGAAATTTTAGGTTGGTACCAGAAAAAGAATATGAAAAACCTTCCCATGAACAGGAGACACAGGAAGCAGTTAACCCTCAATGTTCTGGCCCGGCAAAACTCTTACCAGCTATTAGAGTCAAGCCATAAACATAACTTTGAAAGGTAATATGCTTCCACATTTAATTGCACACCAAGTGTTAAACTGAAACCTGCTACCTGAAATCGCTGAATTATAATTGATACTTCAATATAGTTGTTTATAGACTGAACACTGACTGTTCACACATTCATCTTCAGTGATGGTTATAATACAATTAAAATGCATTGTTTTTGGTCAAAAACTCTTCACAGGAATGTCATTTTGTTTTAATAAAATATGAGGACAGATTTACACTTTGATGATCAGTGAAATATGTCCCTTGTACTTTGATGGTCTTAATAAATTATTCTCAACCCCTGATATGTTCAAAAACATGTTCTGTGTGAATGGCCCATAATTCTGTCATCCTCAGGCTTCCTTGGAGGTTTGCTGAGTCCCCCAGGGGGTCATGGTCCCAAATCAATCCCCAAATCGAATGTTTACATTTTTTTAATAATTTAATATACATTTATAATACTATCCTCCCTTGCTGTTGGGAGAGCTGCTTTTTCCTTTCTGTCTGCTGTAACACATCTTTATATATTTTATCCTCATTTGAAAGTCAATGCGATAATGTTTTTTTTTTTGCTGTTGGACCAAATGGAAACACAAAAATAATATTTATTATAATCTCACATGTGCCTCTATAAATGATTACCCTGCTGTATAGTTAGTTTACCTCCACGTTCCAATGCTGGGAGTCTATTGTAAGGAGTAAAAAGTATCAGTGAGTAAATGTACATGCATGAAGTTTCAATGGTGCTCAAGTAAAGTACAAAATAAATTGCCCAAAATAAAGCATAATTATAGTAATGAAGCACAATTTCTGAAGTAATTTACACCCCTGGCTCTTACGCCCTCTTCTCATGGTTGTGGGTGCTAGATATATGTGAGCAACATGATATTAGTTCCCTGGAATAGGATGTGTGTCTGGAGTGGGGGTGGGTGATAGGAAAAGAGGGAGAGAGAGGTGGATAGATGTGTCTGCTGTGTGCTGGGACACAATCAGAGTAAATCAGGCTAAAGGCCTGGGCCTCAGCCATCTAAAGCACGTCATTTCATTAGCCTTATTTATGGCCCTCCAGGCCACCAGATGACCCTCTCTCTCCTTCCACCCCATCATCCCTCTCTCTCCCGCTCTCTCTTTCATCCTCCCACAGAATCCTGGCAAGCTCTGCTATCTTTTTTCCTCCATCCTTGAACTTGCATCTATATCTTTTCCCATTGTGGATCTCCGCCTTATTCATCGCAAGTAAACTGACAGTGCTGTGTAAAAAATCGCATGGGATGACTTATTTTATTCAGCTTGGGGAGAATGTGCAGGGCTTATGTATGAGATCTGTGAATGATGCCCTCTTGTTTTGATGCAGCGAGATAATATGTCTGTAACCGCATAAATATTTATGATACATTCTGCGGATCGTAGCTTGATAATCTCAGAAGATTTACTTCCCCTGCCTGCTGCGTTTTTATACGCGGCAGATCATCCGTTTCCCAAATGTTAATGCAGTGTCCTTACTTTTCCCTTCTGTACTCCCAGATATCTCCTGATCCCTGCAGAGTTATAGGGTGCATGAGAGCATTTTAATGTGCTCTCTTTGATGAATTTGGGATTTTCCTATCTAAAGGCTGTCAATCTTCTCTCCTTCGTGTTTTGTGCCAAGTTCCTGCTAGGAAGACAAAAACCTATTTTCTCTTTCGCTGTGAACTCAAAAATAGCCTGTGGAAATATCAAACAACTGTACTCTCATGTGGCCCAATGGTTGGAAAAGGCATGTGGAGCTTGATGCTATAGGTTATCCTAGGTGGCTGCAAGGTGATTTGGGTGGTTGCCTACTGAACCAACTGAAGTGAAAAGAACCAACAGCCAGTTCTTTATGATATTCCTCATTCTTAGAATTTTTTCCCCCTCATAAATCTGATTGTTTAGAAAAGTAGAAGCACACATATCATCAAGCTGTGCTATTTGAGGTATCATTCATGTCCATGATTGTTTCCATCCAAGTTAAATCGGAATGTAAATATATATATATTTGAAAATAAAGCAGTGTTTCCATCCCATCCCAAAAACATCCCTTCTGGGAGAATGAGTGCAAAATGGAAGTTATAGCCGCTGAAGAAGCGAATGTGGCGGTTTTATTTGAAGTGCACAGATCAAACACGTTGACACACACAGGAGAACTTATCGCAAGGAATTTTACAAGACGTGCACATGCATATGTTTTTAACATAGTTGTAAAGTTAATGAATTTCGAGTATTCTAAATGAGTGACCACAATGTTACTAATTTGCATAAAACACACACAACCTTTCCAATTTCCATATAAGCGGTTTCCACACAGCCTGTTATCACTCTTGGCAAACATACAACTGTCTCTAAAGAGGCATTCTCTCCTAAGAGAACATGCTGTCATGTTTGGTTTTGGTTCATGTTTTCATGTTCTTGTTTTCAGGGGGTTTTCCAGGGTGATATTCCAGAAAGCCGGTTATGTGACATACCTGGGTATGTTTAAGGATAAGCAAGTGGACAACCTCAACTTTTGGTTCCAAAAATGGAGGTAACTTTCAGGGTATGTAAGTAGCCATAGCAACTCACTCTCTGAACATAACCTGCTCCTCCAGATTAGCATCAAACAAACAATATAATCCTTATTCTCAGTGAATAAAGATTACTTATTAAACGAAGAGATTGAAAATATGATTGCACAACCGCCAATTAAGTGGTGATGTGCACTAAGTAGGTTATGTAAATCGCCATTAACCAAAAGATGATGAAGTAGAATGGCGCGCTTTTTCTTAGCGTCTGTTTCATGGTGGTTCATCGATTCGTCTCTCTGTTGAGGATGTCTTGTGTGTTAACCGTGAACATACTCTGAGTTGTCTGAACTTACTCCCGGACTCGTTATTGGAACCAGCATACCTCGAGTAAGCAGGGTTTGGGTTAATCAACCGAGAGTTCAAGGTATATGTGACAGTAAGTTAACCTTGCTTTTTGGAATACCCCCCAGGTCTTTTATTTTGTAGTCATGGTTCCTTTGTTTCCTGGTTTGTTTCCACATGACAAGATCACATGAGGGCAAGGGAATCAAATGACCTCCCTTGCCCTCATGTGATCTTGTAATGTGCTTCCCTTGGTTCATGTGTTGTGTTATGTTGTCATTGTTTGAATGTTCTCAGGTGTACCTTGTTAGTCATTAGTCTCTGTATATCAATAGACTTCATGTTTCCATTGTCTCGTCTAGTATTTTTCATGTAACCGCTGTTTGGTGAGTTTTATGTTTCTGTTGCTGGTCAAGTTAATCAAGTCTTTGTTTATTTTGTATTTTGTTCATGTTTGGATTAAATAAACTGCACATGGATTCTCACTACGCTCACCTCAGTGGACTCCTGTTACAGAATACTAGACCTAAAACACGAACCCAGCAGTTGCTCTTCTTTGACTACGCCAGGGGGATTGCCCTATCAAAGAATATGTGGTGGAATTTTGTGGACTGTGCTGCCAGATAAACTTAAATGATGTTGCATTAAAGGACATTTTTCGAATGGGTTTGAATGAACGGCTACCTGGAGGGAAAATATATATAGATATATAGCAATATATCGACCATGGCCTGTTATTAAGTGGTTCTTCACTTACTGTGAAAATTGTGGATGAGGGCCCTGCAATCCCATAGTACCCGCCAAGCCAGAGCCTGTTCACATCATGCCTGCCAAGCCAGAGCCTGTTCACGTTATGGCCACAACGCCAGGGTCTCCAGCCATCATGGCCATCACGCCAGAGTCTCGTCAACTTCATGGCTGTTCAAGTCTCTCCAACAGATTTTTTTTGGAGGGGGGCTATAGTAACCAAGCTCCAGTGGATGTGGAGCTTGGCTCATGACGGATCTTCTCAGTCACTGGATATCTCAGGGTGGACAAGATTAACTGCCAATGTTATGGTCAAGTCTAAGTCCGGTGGTCTTGGAAACTATCCATCTGTCTATGGTGCTGCCTGTGAAGGCCTGCCACTGCTTCCTGGTCCTGGACCACCATTGCTCCATAGCCAAAGTCCACCACTGCAGCACGTCTCTGCTCCATAGTCCAGGCCCACCAATGCTCCATAGTCTGCCACTGCACCATGGCTCAGACCCGCCAGTGCTCCATAGCCCCTCCATCCCTCCCCCTGGATCGCCTCTGCTCCGCCTCTGCTGTTATGGTTGGTTTTGGTTTGCATTTGTTTTGATGGTCTTTTTTTCTGGTCTTTTATTTTGTAGTCATGATTCCTTTGTTTCCTGGTTTGTCATGTGATTCCCTTGCCCTCATGTGCTTCCCTTTGTTCATGTGTTATGTTGTCATTGGTTCATTGGTTGTTTTCAGGTGTACCTTGTTAGTCACTAGTCTCTGTATTTCAATAGACTTCATGTTTCCATTGTTTCTTGTCTAATATTGTTTATTTGTGTAACCTCTGTTTGGTAAGTTTTATGTTTCTGTTCCTGGTCAAGTTAATCAAGTCTTTGTTTATTTTGTATTTTGTTCATGTTTAGATTAAATAAACTGCACATGGGTTCTCGCCTCAGTGGACTTCTGTTAAACACAACACAATTCTCGAGCAATGTGTGCTGTCCTCAAAGCAAATTTAAGGCCACCAAGATGTGTTTTTTTTTTTTTTTTTTTTTTTTTTGCGTACTTGTTTAGTTGTTCCTATGTTTCTCTTTGTAAATTTAGAATAATTTAGATCAAATGTTAATAAATCATTATTTGTATGTGAAAATGTAGATACTGTGCACAAATTTGGGCGTATACATAGTTAGTGAATGAGACGCATTAGGTGTGTTCGACTTGAAGCGACATTGCAAGACCAATCTGTATGACATGAAAATACAGCAAGACCTTAAATGTGTTATTATTATTATTATTATTATTATTATTATACACAAGTGCATATATATATATATATATATATATATATATATATATATATATATATATATATATATATATATATATATATATATATATATATATATATATATATATATATATATATATATATATATATATAAAGAATAATAATGATAAAAAAGTTATTTTGATTTGCATGTTTGTTTCTCTCCAGCATTTTTAATGCAGTATTTCAAAACTAGTATATGGAAGTCTAGCCAGTAATACTTAGTTATAGGTTTGTTAAAATCAGTAACCCAGCACTAATGATCATTCACTGGATTTCCTCATCTCTCAGTTCCCTGTAGCTAACAGGGAACATTCTCAGAACTTTGGCACAAGGTTCTCTCAAAGGTTATTTCAGTAATGTTAGAATGTTCATTCAAATGTATCTGGTGTTTATTAATGTTCTCAAAATGAATGTGCACAAAATATTATCTATACATCATTCATGAAATGTTTTACTTGGATGTTCATCTAACAGTAGTCTTAGTAGTTTCAGCATGTTGTTAGAACATTCAAATTTAACATTCCAATAATGTTTGCAAAATTATAAAATGGAATGTTCCTTTAACATTCACATAACCACGAAAAACATAAAAAAAAAACGTTTTGAACTTTCAGAGAACATTCAGAAATCTTAGAACATATTTTTGTTAGCTGGGTTAATGCTAATAGAATGCAGATTATCGTTCTTAAGGACAAACATATAGCAGCTGCCTTAATGCATGCTTCCCATGATGGGTTCTCCCAGGATCTATACTGTAAATATATGTAAACCTGTTTATACAGTCATACAAACACTCCAGCTGAGATGGTCTGTAATGGAAAGACATGACCGGTAACTTTGCCAAATTTTGTTGAGGAAAGGAAAGTGTGGGTGGTTTCTTTTTCTGTGTGTTTGTGTGTGTAACAGACTGCTGTACAGAAAGTGTGATGTGATTGCAGCCTACAAGGAGTACCATAAGACACTTTTCTGAGAGTGCTGTACATAACAACTTGAGACAGAATAAAGAATTGGGGAAAAGAGTGTTGGCTCCAGGCCCGAGGAAGGCAGACACTGGAATACAGGCTGGAATGTCAAGTATGCGAGCGGTCAATAGGGCCATCTGTGTATGCCTGTTAAAGAACCAAAGAAAGAGAGAGAAAAGAAAGAAGAATGATTACACTAAACGCTCTGGACACCAGTGTGCAAAAAGTTTCCTTTTAGGGTTTAGGTTAGAGTCAGTTTATATTAAAGGGTTAGCTCACCCAAAAATGAAATTTATGTCATTAATTACTCACCCTCATGTCGTTCCAAACCCATAAGTCCTTTGTTCATTCATAACACAAATTAAGATATTTTTGATGAAATCTTCCTGAGCTTTCTGACCCCTCCAGACAGCAACACAAAAACCTCTTTCAAGGCTCAGAAAGAGTGTAAAGAGATCGTTAAAATAGTCCATGTACCTACAGTGGTTCAACCTTAATGTTATGAAGCGTCAAGAATACTTGTTCTGTGCAAGAACAAACGAGAATAACTTTATTCAACAATTTTGTCTAGTCTGCGTCAGTCTCCTATGCAGTTTACGCAACAGTGCAGCGCTTTCGAGTTCTACTGCAGCCGATGCTGTTCACGTGAGCACCACGACGCATGCGTGTGATGATGCATGGGAGCTGCACTGTATTTACAACGTAAACTGCGTAGGAGACTGACGCAGACGTGAAGAAATTGTTGAATAAAGTCGTTATTTTTGTTTGTTTTTGCGCACAAAAAGTATTTTCGTCGCTTCATAATATTAAAGGAACACGCCGACTTTTTGGGACTTTAGCTTATTCACCGTATCCCCCAGAGAAGCCCATACATACCATTCTCATCTCTGTGCGTGCCATAACTGACGCACCCACCGCTGGCCTAGCTTAGCACAAAGACTGGAGGTAAACGGCTCCAGCTAGCCTACTGCTCAATAAGTGACAAAATAATGCCAACATTTTCCTATTTACATGTTGCGATGTTAAGACCAACGGAAAATGAAAAGTTGCGATTTTCTAGACCGATATGGCTAGGAGGGACTATTCGCTCATTCCTGCGTAATAATCAAGGAACTTTGCTGCTGTACCATGGGTGCAGCGGTGCAATGACATTACACAGCGCCTGAAAATAGTCCCCAGCACGCTCTCTGTGCAAGCAGGTTGTCATGTTTGTTATGTTGACGGAAGCTAGCCTATTTTCAGGCGCTGTGTAATATCATTGTGCCGCTGCACCCATGGTACGGCAGCAAAGTTCCTTGATTATTACGCATGAATGAGAGTATAGTCCCCAGCCATATCGGTCTAGAAAATCGCAACTTATCATTTTCCGTCTGTCTTAGTACACAATGTATACATATCACAACATATAAATAGGAAAATGTTGACGTTATTGTGTCACAAGAGCAGTAGGCTAGCTGGAGCCGTTTACCTCCAGTCTTTGTGCTAAGCTATAGGCTAGCGGTGGGTGCGTCAGACAGAGTTATGGCACGCACGGAGATGAGAATGGTATGTACGGATTTATCTAACTCTGGGGGATACAGTGAATAAGCTAAAGTCCCAAAAAGTCGGCGTATTCCTTTAAGGTTGAACCCCTGTAGTAACATGGACTATTTTAACGATGTTTTTTACTACCTTTCTGGACCTTGAAAGTGTTAATTACGTCGCTGTCTCTGGAGGGGTCAGAGAGCCCTCAGACTTCATTAAAAATATCTTGATTTGTGTTCCGAAGATGAACGAAGGTCTTACGGGTTTGGCATGACATGAGATTGAGTAAATGATGACAGAATTTTCATTTTTGGCCGAACTAACTCTTTAAGGCAGAAGTTAACTTATGTGGGCTTTAATGTTTAGAGTGTGTGACTATGAGACATACTTATAGCTTCTGAGGTCTGCGTACGACTGTGTAGCTCCTAAAGCTAAGCTCTTCCTGTAGACAGAGGGAAAAACATTGAAGAGCTGATGATTTATCTCTACCATTACTCAACACACCCTACAGCCATTCTGCCAGTGCTCTTCTCTCTCTTTGTGTGTGTGTGGTGGGCTGGAGGATATGAGATTAATTTAAAGCCCACCCCACATCCTCACTTTTATTGATGTTGTATTTTACAGATAGATTTTCTGTTCATTCTCCTTCTTTCTTTGAGGAAATGTCACCTGCTCCTCATATCCTCTATTCTTTTATTCTCCCTCTCTTTCTTTCTCGGCTGGGGAGGGATAATTCTCTGGAATGTTCCCCCTGTTCTCTGGTTGCGGTAATGAATGCCAGCTCTGGTACGTTACATTTTGTCTAGACCCCTCTCTCTCTCTCTCTCTCTCTCTCTCTCTCTCTCTCTCTCTCTCTCTCTCTCTCTCTCTCTCTCTCTCTCTCTCTCTCTCTCTCTCTCTCTCTGTCCCTCTTTTGCTGATTGAGAATTTGTGGTATAATTATAATGATGCTATATATAACTCACATGCTGTTCCAAATATGTCTCCTCATTTTTATTATCACCGCTCAAATCTTTTCCTATTACTTTTCCTTGTAGACTAATTATGTAATGCCTAAAATGGGTTCATTTTTCAAAGTTTTGACGGGTGGCTTCATTTCCGCAGATGAGAAGTAACAAAAAGCGTAACGGAGAGTGTGTGTGTGTGTGCGCTGGAAGACTTTGAGTAATCTGTGTGGCGAGAGTCTGGAATGTAGATGATCTGCCCGAGGAATCCTGCATGTGGAATTGTTATCACAGATGTGGCTGTGTGAAGTAACCATCCACCTAAGCGTATCTAAATAAAAGCGGCGTTTTCTTTTTCTCTTTCTTGTCAGCCAAATTCATTTGTCACTTTTGTGCCATGGTAATGTCTTCAGCTGTATCAACAGGGAGAGCTACTTTGAGCACCTTCCATCATTTCCAACCCCCCTCTCTCTGCCCGCTGCCTCTGTTGATGTTGCTCATCATTAATTTGAGCTAGCCTAATGGCTCTCTCCTAGATAACCACCAATTTAGAGGCTTTGAAATCAATAGCTTGTAGCTAAAGCTTTGCTTGCAGAAGAACCAGCAGGGATAAGACTTTGATGCCGGCTTAGATATAAATGTGTGTGTGCAGCTGAGCAGATTTTTTTTTTCCAAAAGCAAGAACAAAAGACCAGAAGAGGAAGGCGTTGTGGTGAGAAGGGACTTCCATTGCTTTGCTTCCAATGAATCTGAATGTTTTTTTAATATAATATGCAGAGACTGAAAGTATGCAATTTGTATAGGTTCATTCTCCCAAATAAGTGTTAAAGACAGCATAAAAATGGACTGTATTCAAATTCTTAATACATGTTCCTGGTCTTATTGGATGCATATTATTCTGAGGAAACAATCTGTTTTCCGTCCATGATAAAGAAAAAAAAAGAAAAATCTGTTTTAAGAAACTTGTCATATGTCTTTGTATTCATGTTGGTTTCATGTGTTTAAAAAAAACAAACACATTTTCAATAAATGTTTTGAGTTGAAGTAAGTATGAAATGGAAATTCATTCAATTTATTTTCTAAATGCAAGATGATCTTATCTTAAAGGTGCAGTGTGTAATATTTATGAGGATCTATTGACATGCTATATAATATAACTATGTTTTCAGTGGTGTATAAAGACCTTACATAATGAACGGTTATGTTTTTATTACTTTAGAATGAGCCATTTCTATCTACATACACTGCGGGTCCCCTTATAGTGAAATCTCCATTTTGCGCCACCATGTTTCTACAGTAGCCCTAAATGGATAAACTGCTCTACAGAGCGCTAGCTACTCTCTGCTGTCTCAAGGCCTGTTCACACCGGGACGATTTTCGCGCGCGTTTATCGCCGACGTTTAACGCCTCGTGACTAAACAATGGGCGCCAATGTGAGTGTTCACACCGACGCGTAAAACGCCAGGCGTAAAAGCGTCATTTAAAAAAAAAAACGCCTCGGGTTCGTTTTTTTATTTTGACGCGGCGCGTTAAAAACTGGCCGACCAATGAGATCAGCGCTTTTGTTCACGTGCCTGGAGCTGCTGAAGTGACAGTAAAACACGACTGGGTGGCGCTCAAGCACAAAATCGGTCTTGCCGAGCACACATTGATACAAAGAAGAAGTAGTAAGTAGACAAAGAAGAAGATGGGCTGCTAATGCTGCTTGCCAGTTAGCAAAAAGTGTGTGAATGGTTTTGCCATAGACATAATATTTGTGGTTTTGGCAACTACGTAAATACTGTCTTTCTTCTTCTGTGTGACAAGCGAGTGTCAGAAGCGTAAGTGCCGCAGCACCACCTTGTGTACCGGGAGCGCATCTACTGAATGTGCACATTCACTCGGCGCATCGCCAGTGGAAATTGCTTGGGTGTGAACACTCAAGACGCGCCGAAAAACGTCACGAAAAACGCTGGCGATAAGCGCGTGCGATATTCGTCCCGGTGTGTACAGGCCTTCAGACAACGACATCTTTGTCGGCCACCGTAGCTTCTCTATGTGCTTTGAAAGGGAGGGGTGGGCGGTTGCAATTCGCAACCTCATCACTAGATGCCGCTAAAATGTACACAGTGCACCTTTAATGTGCATGTTTTGTATGAAATGTATATTACCTTTTGTAAAAATGTTTTGATATAATTTTTTTATCAAATAAAAATGACCTGTACACTGTAAAAAAAAAAAAAATCAGGTCTCCAATTGAAAATTTTCTAGTGACTGATCACATCTAATTTTCACAGAAATTCAATTTGGCCAACTGAAAAATTTAGATGTGATCAGTCACTAGAAAATTTTCAGTGTATGCATTTCTTTATTCTGCGGAACACAAAAGAAGATATTTTGAAGAATGTTGGTAACCAAACAGTTTGCATTGATTTTTGTTTTATGTTTTCCCCCCAGCAAAATTATCATTAACCCTAATGATAGCCAATTGGCAATTCAGTTTGGCTTCATTCTGTAATGCCCACATGTGTGTGTGTGTGTGTGTGTGTGTGTGTGTGTGTGTGTGTGTGTGTGTGTGTGTGTGTGTGTGTGTGTGTGTGTGTGTGTGTGCAGGTATAAGTGGTTTATGAGGACACAAATGTATGACATGGGTATTACAACGTAAATATGGTTTATGAGGACACTGCCTATATGGTTTATACAGTATAAAAACCGTTACGCCTATGGAGAGTCCCGATAAACCACATATTCAAGAATGTGTGTGTGCGCGCTGAATATACAGTTTTTTTTTACTGTTACACAGTTCATCTTTCACTTCTCATCCAAATCTTGTTTTCCATGGGCAGTTTATTACAAGGAAACCACATTGTAATCTATTGCAAAACAATAAAAAATAAGATGAAGTTATAATGGGCAGTGGAATGTGATTGCAATATTTGATATACCCCGTTGGGTTTGCTTGTCTATTAGTCCACACAGGCAACTGTAACTGCTTTAACTTTATCGCTGTGCTGAGTAATTGGCCATTGTAGAGATGGAGGGTGAGATAACACAGTGACACTTCAGGCTCTGGGGAACTTTGATAAAATAAACAACCCTCTTTCCTCTTCAGTGGTGGGTGACCCAGGAGAGAGAAAAAGACAGGAATGGTGGTGCAGCCGCATGGATGGGCGGAAAACTGGATGGATAAAGAGAATGAAAAGACTGCGGAGCAGAAAGAAAAACAGAGCAAAAGAAAAACAAACCCTTCTGACATCATGGAGTAATTTGGAAACTGAATGTAGGTCAAACCCAACCTGGCCTTAATGTTACTGTATTACACATAAGACACTTTTCCATGCAAATAATTAGATCAGATTGGCATAAATATATATATTTCATAGAAATCTGATCAAAACATTAAAAAGCATTCTTTCAACGTTATTCAGTTAATTGCAGTCATTTGGCCTCTCCCTCGAGGCGAAAACACTGGAACATCAAGTGTTTCAAGCAGTGTGAAAAACGACTGACTCACGCTTATGAATGTCAATTCAAAGATTGTTTTTTTTTTGCTGGCTCTCTGAAGGTTACCCTGACACACATCCATTGTAAATGTCAACATGCAAATCCGTAGACTCACACACATGAGATTAGCACCACAGGGCAAAGATATGAGGTGGCTGTGTGTCAGAGAATCATCCTGTGAGATCACCGCCATATTGTTATACTTTAGAAAAGCAGAATCCCATGTAATGAGCAGGCAAAGCTACGGATGCTTACAGTAAAAGCCACAGATTACACAAGGGCTTGAATAAAGGACCTGCCCACACAAACAATATGCCCCTAGCGGGTCAACATCATTTACACAGAGGTATGGAAATGATCCTCTGTTGACATACAAGACTCCTCGGGAAGATTGTGTGTGAAAGGTTGATTAATTCTGGAGCGTCACGGATGCGTAACAGTCGGTGCCTGATGGCCGTGGGTGGCTGAGCTGCAGAGAAAAGGATTCAGATCATTAGAGAAACCACAGGTCATTTACTGAGCCAACAGTGTGATCTCCTAGACACTATTCTTCAATGTTAAAACACTGTATCCACAGCTTGTGTCTCCGCGGGCTTCAAATAGCCCAGATGTGGAGGGCCTGGAGAGACCACTCGGGGGGGTACAACACATTAGTGTCTGCAAGAGCCATTTCCGAAAGTGTGCATGTGTTTTCTGGAAGTGCAATGATATTTCAGTTGGATGACAGAGCCTCTGATATTTTGTTTGGCCATATATTTTAGATCATTATGCAGACAATAAGTTAAAGTCACAAATACATGGATCTGGTAATGCTAAACAGTTTTGGTTCCCATAGTTTGTCCATACAATGAAAATCAATGGGAAATGAAACTATTTGGTTACCAACATTCTTTAGAATATCTTCTTTTATGTTCCACAGAAGAAAAGTCATACAGCTTTGGATCAATGTAGGGTGAGTAAATTATGACAGAATTTTCATTTTTGAGTGGATTATACCATTAAATATTACACATTGGACATATCTGCAAAAAAGTTAAACAGCAGAACCTTCTCATATTAGTATTCCTTTGATTTGAAGCATTATGGATGTTTCTTCCTAACAAAATTAATAGATAAATTAAATAAATTATCTATCTATCTATCTATCTATCTATCTATCTATCTATCTATCTATCTATCTATCTATCTATCTATCTATCTATCTATCTATCTATCTATCTATCTATCTATCTATCTATCTATCTATCTATCTATCTATCTATCTATCTATCTATCTATCTATCTATCTATCTATCTATCTAATAGCAGTGGGACCTATTTTCTAAAGAAACGCACTGGCCCTTTAAGAACTGAGACGCTGCACTTGACGTCCAGCGGACTATCGCTTTGCCAGCAGTCAGTCAGTCACACACACACGGGCTCGAGTCATCTCTGATTCGCAGAGATTCTCGTTCAGTCCCTTCGTGTATTTACAGCCACTGTTACGAAAAACAACTACACAAAATGGGCACAAACTGCTCTTCTCGAATAACAGCCGTTTGGAGATAAGAGGGCGGAAACGCGAGTAAAACAGACGGCGGAGAAAGAAAAACAGACGGGAGAGCGAGAAGGCCGAACCATTGAGGGAGCGCGAGAGCAGCTTAGTTTCTCACGCGACAGAAGCGCGGCGCTCAAGTGGATTTGGGGCTCAAAGCAACGAGGACGAAAACACGCCCGCTTGCTAACCGTACATGTGGATTATTTGTGGAGATTTCTTCATTTCTTTCTCTTCAGAAACTGCATAAACGTCCGGTAGCGATAGACTTTCACCTTCCGCGGAGAGGTAAGTTACTACAAGACGTTTTGCCCACGAGTCTGTCAGCAGTTTATAGGTTTTAAGGGTGCCGAGAGTTCTCAGCGGAGAAACAGGGTCTGTCGGTGGCTAACGGTCGTTGTTCTTTTACTGAACCAAAGATTGAATGAGCGTCGCGGCGCAAGGCGGAAATCAAGCCCTCCGTGAAGACTGGCCGGCTAGTTAGCATAGCTAGCAGTGTTTATGATATAACGTTAGACGGAATGTCGTTACATTTCGTCAGGGACGTTACGTTATGTTTTCATTTGGCTTTCTAGCATTATACACAATGTTTTGCAAAGCACACTGTCGCCGTTGAGGTTTTTTTTTGGTTTGAGCTAGTTGACTTAGCTCGGTTTTTGTGGTCTTATATTGTATCGAATGCTTAGCTAGTTCTGTAGTAACGCTACCGGGTGCAAGCAGAGGGTATATTTTCAGTCTGTTTTGAATGTTTATGCTTAATCAGATTAGATAAGTGGTATTTAGATTTATTGTCAACATATCATTATTGAACGTGCCCAGGTGCTGCAACACATAGTCCTGGTTTAGAAAGAATAGCTCCACATAATGCAGTTTCTTATGGAGCTTCGAAAAAAAATCGTTTTGTTAACTGACTGCTCTGGTGTTGTAAAATAATTTTGGGTAAGAAATGAACATAATAAATGTTTGTGTGTGTGTATGTGTGTATATATATATATATATATATATGTATATATATATATATATATGTATGTATGTATGTATGTATGTGTATGTATATATACTTACACACTCACACATTTATACATATGTACATTATGTACATACATTTATATGTATCTATGTCATCTCAAATGTGTATTCCCATGCATATACACATTTATTTATATATATAATATTACACACACACACACACACACACACACACACACATACACATTTATATGTATCTATGTCCTCTCAAATGTGTATTCCCATGCATATACACATTTATTTATATATATAATATTACACACACACACACACATTTATATGTATCTATGTCCTCTCAAATGTGTATTCCCATGCATATACACATTTATTTATATATATAATATTATATACACAAACACACACATATTTATATATACATACATTTATATGTATATGTCATCTCATAGTGTATTCCCATGCATTAGTTCATGGGAATGGTCTTCATAGACAATATGTGGTTTGTGAGCCTATATCTATAGCTGGATATCGTGCAGTGACGTACTGAACTGTGATTATTTGTATAGCACTGCACAAATCTGTACACTGCCTCACTGTTCCATTGTTTTCATGTGAAGCAGAGACTGTGGTTTCCTTCATTGTACTGTAAATATCACTCAGAAAGTGTTGAGAAGACTTGCATAAACACGATGGGATAACATTGTGGACCTCCCCGCCCCCTTCACAAAGCTCTCTAACACCTTCATCGCCCGCTGACGATGAGGCTGGAACTACACTCGCTCACTTTCCATGTCTCGGATGTTGTTATTAAGGGTCAATAAATCATAGTGGATACCAAATGCTTGTCAACAGCTGTTGATTTGCACATGAAAGGCAGTGGAATGTGAAAAATGGTGGCCACACAGCTTAAGTGTATTAGTGTTATTGGACATGGGCCAGCTGAGGGCTTTTTTTCCTCTTGAGCAGCATTCTTTCCCACTGTACATTAGAAGAGAACAAAGCACAGTGTCATAAGTGGACCAGCGAGATGCCTGAACCCTAAACATAACTGGCCTCAGACAACCTCTTTGCTCTGCAGGGCTGCCAGGACTCATGGCCAGAAAACAACAGATTTGTTTTGGACTCGCATCAACTCCAGTTCCACCCTCTGTGTTGAGTATTGAGTAATGATAATCTTCCTCCCTCTCCTTACTGCTCCATGCAGATTAGTGATGATAAGCATTGAAAAGAAACGAGTTTGTCTTTTAAGCATTGTCTGGTGAAATGTGGAGCTAGTTTGCCACTTTATGTCTGTTTTTGAAATGCTTTGCACAAACTAATGCATGTTGCACAGCAGTTTTGCAGCTGCAAGCTTTATTACGGCGGACCTTTTCGTTAATTCATGTCAGATGCCTCGTTTCTCCTTATATGAACTGTGGAACATGCTCAAGTAGTGTTCAGGGACAAGATAAGGAGTTGATAGCTTACAAAGTGTTTGTCCTTGACCGTACTTCATTTTGATAAATGGAACATCGATGGAAATTAACCATATGCAAAATGCTTTCTTTGTAAGCAGACTTCTTGGCTTCCCATCATGCTGTCACTCTTTGTATCGACTGTGGTGGACCACTTTGCTGAGCTGGCTGTGTTGTAATGGGTTGGTTTTGCCTCTGTTGCAGTGCTGTCTCGATAAGTCTCCAGAAGATCTGCTCCTGCAGTCATGTTATTGTTTTATAGTGGAAGAGAGCTTTGTTTTGCGTTGTTTATTAAATGTGTTCATTGTCATCAGCCATGTCCATGTAAACTATATTTGTAGACTAACGTTCAAAAGTTTGGGCTCATTAAGTTTTTTTTTAATGTTGAAAAAGAAGTCTCTTATGCTCACTAAGGCTGCATTTATACAGTAAAACAGTAATATTGTAAAATATTATTGTTACAAAACCACTTTTATTTTAATATATTTTAAATGTAATTTACTCCCGCAAAGGCAACATTGAATTTCCAGTGTCACATGACCCTTCAGAAATGATTCTGATATGCTGATTTGCTGCTCATGAAACGTTTATTACTATTATCAATGTTAAAAGTGGTTGTAATATCTTTTCAGGCAGTCTGATGAATAAAAAGAGCAGCATTTGTTTGAATTATAAATCTTTTCACATTGTAGTTAATTAGCACCAGTTTGTTGCTTTAAAGAGCAAATGATTATCGTCTAAATATTGTTTTCACTACTTTCATTAAGTATTTTTACAGGGCTTTTGGGTCCGTAAATAGCACTAGAAGATAGGCTCTAAAGCATGTTCCTTTCACCCTCCTTTGTGTTTAGGTCTGTTGTCTGCTATCAGCAGCAGTTGTGTCATATCAGGCACAGTTAGATAAGGCACAATTGCTGGAGTTCCCCCAGTGGTGGAGTGATATCAGCGTGACGTAACCACTAGTATGTGTATGTGTAATGTTGACACTGCTGTGTTTGTTAGCTCAGTGAGGCAATAGTGCCCCATATCTGCTGTGGATGGCACCATATTTGGAGAGATATTTATGCAGATCAGTCATGTGTATATACAGGGCCAAAATCTTTTTCTGTTTAACCCTTTAACATTCATTGAGTGAGATAAAGTAATCTTTCTACTATTTGGAGGAGTGTTGTCAAAAATATCAGTATTATTGAAATATCTGAAACGGTTCCAATCAGAGTTTCCGCTAGAAAAAAATGGTGCCGGTCAAAGTGACCGGCAGAGGTTTCATTTTCCGGACATTTTGATGATATGCCGGTCAAATATCACCTCTTAATTATTCAAGTTGAGGAAAACTGAAAGCAGTTTATGTAACTTAAAAAGTATTCATACCGAACGGTTCACGGAGTGAGTTCCAAATGGAATCAGTATTCCCTATTTGATCATCCCTATGTGAGCAGGACACGCGTGTGCCATGCCGTATGTAGCAGTTTGGAATGCACTTGGCAAAGGGAGCGGCGTAATTTCCTCATTATCTTCAGCTGGGATTTTCAAACATTTTCGGCTTCAGTTTCGGTTTTCGGCCAAGTGCATACTAAATTTTCGGTTTCGGTCCAGAATTTTCATTTCGGTGCATCACTAGTCTGCATAATTCTTTTCTTTTTTTTAGCCTAACTGTTGCAAATAAAAATATTTTTTTATTTTAAACAGTTTATAAAAATATGCTTTGTAATAGGCTGCTGTATATAAAAAGTAATATAACTCTTAAAAATATGAATTATATATTTATTTATACCGGCGCTGCGTTGTCACAGGAAAATCCCAGCTGAAGATAATGAGGAAATTACTCCGCTCCCTTTGCCAAGTGCATTCCAAACTGCTACATATGGCATGGCACACGCGTGTCCTGCTCACATAGGGATGATCAAATAGGGAATACTGATTCCATTTGGAACTCACCCCGTGAACCGTTCGGTACGAATACGCGAACCGTTCGGTACGAATACGCGAACCGTTACACCCCTACCGAATATAGCATTGTTTTTACTCAAGCAAATTTAATTATAAACTCATTATGTCTCATTTAGTTGGTAACATTTAAATTGGCCACCGTGTGAAATGACTCCTTGTCAAATTAACTTGAACAAACAAATTACATTTTCAAATTATTCGACCCTCTTGTGAATCCGTTGCGTCGTCCTGCCTTTTCGCAGCGCGAACAGAAATTTTTTTCGTTACCATCAACTACCTCACATCTTAGCCATGGGAACTTGTCACTCCATACCGACCGATACGCCCTACACTTCTGCTTTTTTTTTCTCCGGTGGTGGCAGAGCTGTCTGGCTCTGGACATCTGAGGCTTCAGGCGTTCCTGATTCAGTATCCTCCTTCGCGTCTGGCCTTTGAAAAAAACTTTTAAGGCTAGTCTGCCTGGGCCTGGCCATATTTGAAACGTCTCTCTATAGTTCGTGGTTTAGCCGTTAGGCGTGCGCTTTATTTGAAATGCAACATGCGATGTTGTTTAAAAACTTTCAAACGGTCGATTCAGATTGTGTTAGGGGGGCGGGGCCGCGATTATTAGGCAGTTTTAATCTGACAATTTGACCGAAAAGATTTAATTTTGTCGGACATTTAATTTTTTTCCCAGCCAATGTCCGGTAATTACCGGACAACGGAAACCCTGGTTCCAATACTCCTTTACACCGATACCAGCTGCACGTTTTCACTCTCTTCCCTCCGACGGCGAATTGATACACACCCGTCTCCTGTCACTCACTCGTCTCATTCGCTCCAGTTGAATAGTGCTTGTATTGCACATACATTTAATCATTCCCGCAGGTATCACACTTCACACCAAGAGTGTGCGCACACCACTGATATAAGTGGCGCTCTCATAAAGCTGCCTCTCAAACAGCTCGCAAGTACCAAATTGACTTCTTTTTCATGGCTAATTGTGCTTAAACGGTCAAAAACATACAGAATTATGTCGATAATAATGCCTGTCTTGCAGAGAATTCAGGTAAATGCAGTCAGTTTTGGAACATGAATAGTTTAGTGAAAACGCATGTTGTGTAACTGTAAATTGAATCCGTGCATAAGCTCTTAAAGTGACAGCAGCCTAATAAACCTGCTGCTGTCTGTCATGTTAATCAAAGAACAAAAGGGAAAATCATTCACTGCTCTTGACTGAATAACTTTTGTAACTTTAATTGTGAGTAGGGATGCACCAAAATGCATCGGCCGGAAATAATATTTCCGTTTTTTGGCCGAAAAAAGGCTGAAAATATGAGCCGAAAATATTTTTGTATTATTTTTGTTATCCGAAGGAAAAATATGATCACGGACGTTTTTGATCATGCTGATTTGTCCGCAGTGAAGTTTAGCCGGTGTGTGTGTGTGTGCGAGCGAGTGTGTGTGTTCGTGATGAGCGGATCACGGTTATATCGCAGGTCAGGCGGATTAATTAATAAATAAATAAACAATGATTAAATAATTGTAATTAGTGCTGGGCGGTATACCGGTTCATACCAAATACCGGTATTTATTTTTGTTATGATATGAATTTTGATGATACCGCAATACCGGTATGTGTCGCGTTCGGAATGCGGCGCGTCACTGTTCGAGGGGTCACGTTTCACGGTTGCACTGCACTTTAGTGAGAGCACAGCTGAGATCGCATCACAGCCTATGGCAAGTCTGGCAAGTAAATAGACTGACAATTCAAAGAAGAATGGGAAGAAATGTAGCTGCTTTATTCTTTCTGTGTTAAACAGACGTGTCATTTGTTCAGATACTGTAGTGCTCTTAAATGCATTGCAAATATCCTTCAACCTTTTAAAGGTCCCATGGCATGAAATTTTCATTTTATGAGGTATTTCAACATTAATATGAGTTCCCCTAGCCTGAATATTGTCCCCAAGTGGATAGAAATGTTGATCGGGGTAAAACCGAGTTCTGGCTGTCTCTCTCTGCCTTTGAGAAAATGACAGGCCAGACGAGCCAATCCTGAAGGCTCCTGGTTTGACGTCCAAGCAGGCACGGTTTCCTCCCTTTCCTCCGCCCAGAGAATCTGGCACGCCCATGCAAACGCTCCAGAGATCATTAACGTTACTTGTGAACGAGTGAACACTGGCAGTTTCTCAGTGTTTGGATGTACAAATGAAAACAGAAGTCTTTCTTCAGTTCCTTCTGATCTGTGATCAGTGATTTCTGATGTGTAGCTAATTATTTATTATTTGTGGACACGCAGCGGCTTCTCTCTCTCCCGACAGAACGGTGTTTTCGTGTTTTCTATCTTGAGAGTCAGTGTTTTTGTACGTCCTCGTCGCGTCTATCTGTTCTTAAATGTGCATACAGTCTTTTCTGTTTAACATCAGCAGTCACATCTTTAGAGATAAACTTCACACACGCCGAAGCACGGCCTTCAACATCCCCGACCCCCAGTACTGCATCTGGCCCACAGCGGAGGCACCAAACGCGGCGTGAGATTAAGCAGAAGGAGGGTAAGCGTGAGGGTATCTGGGCTAGGCTAGCCAGCTTTCCCCACAATAAACTGGATTACATTCGATTACAGCTGTTGTGTCTTTGTTTGCGCTGTGTAAGTTACTCAATGCGCGTCAATGACGCTATTCATATGATTGGAACATATCTAGAAATAATGCTATATTCAACACTTACTAACTCGTTCATCTCGCTGTAATGGTACATTGCATGTGTTACAAAGTTGGTAGAATAATGATGAAGAGGACTCGGTGTGACTGGGACTCGTGTTTATTCAGAACTCTCAGATACAAACACAATAAACTCGCGCTGACTGACAGCGCTCTCATAACTCAGTAGTTACTATAAATAACTTTGTTAGCAATCGCTTCGTCTCCGTGATGTCCGGTTCGCGAACGAATCATTCTTTTGAATCGGTTCTTTTTAGTGAACCGAACCAGTTCACCAAATCGGACTGAATCGTTCTGAACGGTTCGCGTCTCGAGTCAGCGCTGATCCATAATTTACTAAAGTTACTAACTTTCTGACATGAGTGACAGTCCCTCCGACTAGAAATAAACTAATAACCTGAAGTATATGCTAGTAACTACAACAGTTCACCCTGAACTGAGACATGCTGAGAGAACTGATGAGAAGTGAACACAGGTCCATCCGTCTCTCTGGCAGACTCGTGCCTGCTCGTGCCTCGTTAAACCACGCCCCCTCCGCTCATTTAAATTGCAAAGATGTCAGCCAATCACAACAGTGGGCGTTTTTACTGAAGTCTCACAGCAGACACGCCTCTTGAAGCAGGGCATTCAGCCACAGGGCAAACAGCAGTATAGAAAAAATGCCTTTTATTTCTAAATTATGACATTTTATGATGTAAAAATCATACTAATAATATAAGTACACCTCAGGAAACACTATAAAATAATAGAAAAATGCCATGCCATGGGACCTTTAAATGTTCCGCGTTTCTCCCTCGTTTTGGCAGTTTGTTGTTATATAGGATTAGATTTTTTAAAATGCTTAAGGTGCCCCCAACTCTTTTTTTTCTATCTCCACGGTCATATTTTAATATGCATGTGTCTGTAATGAATGTGTTGCATGTGTTTTATTGGTTGTCTCAATATTGGTTTATTGGTTGTCTCAACTGCCCGTGTGTAGTTTGAATTCTCCGCTGTGATCAAGGGCTGAATCTGAAATCGCCCCCTATAACCTCAAATAGGGCATCTTTGTAAACCTGTATTAATTCTAGTGCACACAAAAAAAAATAGACGTAATTTGAAATCTGAGACTTTGTTTTATATCAATAGTAATAAAGCACAAAGATTATAGCGATTTATTGGATGGGAGGTGCGCTACAATGTTTATTTCATTCATTAACTGAAAACAGGATGACTAGTCGATTCTTCGGATTTAAGAATCAATATTGTTTTGTAAAAGTGAGAATCGATTAAAATCGAGAAATCAATATTTTTTACCCAGCCCTAGTGGGCAGTATATAAAACGAAAAGGAAAAACCCTACATGAGATATTGCTTAATAACTTAATAAAAATATACACTAACTTAAAGGAGTCATAAATTGAGAAATTGGAGGTTAGTGGATTGGATTGGATTGGTTAGCGTTATACAGCGTTATACAGCACGCCTCCAGACCGCGGCGAAATAAAGTGAAACTGAGGCGTGCACTGCACAGTGATGTCTGGAATCACTGATCATTAAATGGTTAGTGCAAGATGTGCAGCGCCAATCTGTCACAGCCTACATCGCATTATAATGAGAACACGATGGAAAATGCTGTGAATGATCTGTGCTTAGTTCCCCGTTTATCAGCTGATCCACAGAGAAACCAGCGAGAACACTCAGACTAGCGCGTGAAGTTCATGTGCGCATTCGCGTCCTTTTCTGCAGATGCACGTTGTAAGATAAGATTACTTTTATGTTGTCTATCTGATTAATCTAATATAAAACGCGTTTGGTTGAGCTTAATAAGCTAGCAAAGCGCTGCCGTTATACCGGCTGTTCATTCTCTTCAGTTTCAGCTCAAATGCATTAATGCTCGAGCTCGACATGGTTTAGAGACAGATATTATTTTTAGATAGGCTATTTCTTTCTCAGAATCATTGACATTAGTAATGCAGCAGTGCTATACTGGTCTCATATTTTTTAACAGTAGACCTAGTTTATTTAAAGCTGTTATGAGTTTGAAAACGCACAGTGATGTCTGTAAACGCTACGATCATGAATAAAAAAATTAAGTGCATGATGTGCAGAGTCAATCTGTCAAAGCATTATAATGAGAACACGATTTTAATAAAATTTTGTTTCTGTGTGCTTTCGTTGTCCGTATATCAGCGTTGTTAAAGGAAGAGCGCATTCAAAATGTTCTGTTTCAAACCATAGCCTGTCAAATCTAGCACGCTGAAGTTCACGTGCGCATTCACGTCCTTTTGTGCTGATTTATGTCGTAATAGGTTAATAATCTTCATATTAATATTGATATAGGGTGCGTTTGGTTGAGTTTATTAACCAGCTAGCAAGCTCTGCAGGGTGGTGTTATTTCACAGTTTCAGCTCAAAGTCAATGCTCGATATTACTGACTTGGTTATTTTAGACGGTCATTTTATAAAGATGTTTCTTTTTCAAAGACATTTATGCATCATAATCTAGCAGTTATTTTTTGTTTTATATGTTCATGTTTTCATATACCTGTTTTCATGTTACGTTTGTCAACAACCATTTTCATGTTACGTTTGTCAACAACCATTTTCATAGCAGTTTTCATTATCTCAATGACGGACATGCCCCGCCCCCTGCACATGCCCCGCCCCCGAGTACTCGAGTACTCGTTTTTGAGACCTATCGATGATCGAAATGAGAAATTTACAAAAATGCCCATCCCTAATAAGAATATCCTGTATGTTTCAGAGCTGAAAACTTCCTTGTTAGTCAAAGAAAAGCTTTTATTGACAGCAGGCTCAGCAAACGCTTGATCTGGGAATGTGCGTCCCTGTGATGTCTGAGTGTGGTGAAACACCGCCTTAAACAAACCGCCTTCGCCTACTATTTCCGAATTCAGATTCAAATGCAGATTGATGCGCACTCTAAAGGCTGATATTGCCCACAATATTAATTAACCTTGCATTAACCAAGGTTTACCAGATAAAAATTCAAACAATTGAATGTTAAAATTAACATACTCACGATGAACAATACTTCCACAGCATTTATTAACCTTAGTCAATGTTACAAATGGAATCTTATTGTAGTGTCACCATTTCATACAAATCCAAACAGTCTGCTTTTTTAGAAGGCGATTAACTAATAAAAAACGAATGCGCTTGTATAGTTTGCTTTCTCACAAATTTTATATATATATGCAACATTTGGGTCGAACTTGCGTGTGTTTTTATCACATTGTTTTAACTTCTTGAGGTACTGCTATTAGCGTCCTCTCAGCCTCATCGACAAACACACTGCTGTTCTTTACCTGTTAATGCAGCATCTAGTCAAGAAATGAATTACTTTATAATGATTTGGCAACAAGTACTGTACTGTAGTGTTCAGTATTCATACCGTTTCGCTGTTGTGTTTTAAAGGTCCCATGGCATGAAATTTTCATTTTATGAGGTTTTTCAACATTAATATGAGTTCCCCTAGCCTGAATATTGTCCCCAAGTGGATAGAAATGTTGATCGGTGTAAACCCGAGTTCTGGCTGTCTTTCTCTGCCTTTGAGAAAATGACAGGCCAGACGAGCCAATCCTGAAGTCTCCTGGTTTGACGTCCAAGCAGGAACGGTTTCCTCCCTTTCCTCCACCCAGAGAATCTGGCACGTCCATGCAAACGCTCGAGAGATCATTGCTTGTGAACGAGTGAACGCTGGCAGTTTCTCCGTGTTTGGATGTACAAATGAAAACAGAAGTCTTTCTTCAGTTCCTTCTGATCTGTGATCAGTGATTTCTTATGTGTAGCTAATTATTTATTATTCGTGCACACGCAGCGGCTTCTCTCTCTCCCGACAGAGCGGTGTTTTCGTGTTTTCTATCTTGTGAGTCAATGTTTTTGTACGTCCTCGTCGCGTCTATCTGTTCTACAATGTGCATACAGTCGTTTCTGCTCAACATCAGCAGAGTAACATCTTTAGAGATAAACCTCACACACGCCGAGGCTCGGGCTGCACTGACCGGTCGGCCTTCAACATCCCCGACCCCCAGTACTGCATCTGGCCCACAGCGGAGGCACCAAACGCGGCGTGAGATTAAGCAGAAGGGGGGTAAGCGTGAGGGTATCCGGCTAGGCTAGCCAGCTATTCCCACAATAAACTGGATTACATTCGATTACTGCTGTTGTGTCTTTGTTTGCGCTGTGTACTCAATGCGCGTCACTGACACTTTCCATATGATAGGAACATATCTAAAAATAATGGTATTATCCACACTTACTCATAACTCGCTCATCTCGACAGCTGTAATGGTACTTTGCATGTGTTACAAAGTTGGTAATAATGATGAAGACAAACTCGGCGTGACTGGGACTCGTGTTTATTCAGAACTCTCAAATACAAACACAATAAACTCGCGCTGACTGACAGCGCTCTCATAACTCAGTAGTTACTATACATAACTTTGTTAGCAATCGCTGAGCTCCGTCTCTGGTACATTGGTGATGTCCGGTTCGCAAACGATCTTTCTTTTGAACCGGTTCTTTTTAGTGAACCGAATCAGTTCACCAAATCGGACTGAATCGTTCTATACGGTTCGCGTCTCCAGTCAGTGCTGATCCATAATTTACTAAAGTTACTAACTTTCTGACATGAGTGACAGTCCCTCCGACTAGAAATAGACTAATAACCTGAAGTATATGCTGTAACTACAACAGTTCACTGAACTGAGACTGACAGAACCGATGTGAAGTGAACTCCGGTCCATCCATCTCTCTGGCAGCAGCTCATGCCTCGTAGACCTCGTTAAACCACGCCCCCTCCGCTCATATCAAATGCAAAGATGTCAGCCAATCACAACAGTGGGCGTTTTTACTGAAGTCTCACAGCAGACACGCCTCTTGTAACAGGGCCTTCAGCCACAGGGCAAACAGCAGTATAGAAAAAATGCCTTTTATTTCTAAATTATGACATTTTATGATGTAAAAATCATACTAACAATATAAGTACACCTCAGGAAACATTATAAAATAATAGAAAAATGCCATGCCATGGGACCTTTAAACATCTGATGTGTCAGCGCTCTCTGTGCAGCGTGTGCTCTCCGTTCAGTGCTTAGCCACACGTGGTAATGTTTTTCTCGCCTTTAGAGGCCGCTCTCGTGCTATATCATGCCAACAGACCCATCTCAGAGCTCTTGTACTGTGTTATAACAGCGCACCCGTCTCAGCCGCTCCAGCAACGGACGCAACACGGGAAAACTACCGGTGAGGATTTTTGCCGATAACCGATTGTTCCACCAATCAACTATCGGTGCTGAATTTATCGGTCGACCTCTAGCATTTAACCTGACGAAAAGATATTTATTAAATATTATCCGCATTATATTTCACCTGCAGCAGCATTGTGAACTTTTGCAATGATACGTTTCGCCATTAACTTTTAAATGGATCATTATATTTAAACTGCAAACGCATGAGGGGAGTCTCTGCATTAAAGGGTCATTAAACCCTAAACCAAATTTTTTGCGATTTTAACAGAGTTATGTGTTGAGCATCATAGAAGTCAATGTTACCATCCATTCATTTTGATTGTAGGAGAAAACAAGTTAATTTTAAACATTTTGCGCTATATTCAACTTCCGGGTTTAAATTCATCTTTGTATGCTTTGTCGTACTATAGTACAGCGATGACTCATCGATGTCTCATAATTATTCACTAAGTCTGCGTGTCCTTATCCTATGAGAAGAGGCCTCACTTAATTATTCATGAGACTGCGTGTCCTTATCCTGAGATCGTATTCAGCGAGTGAGAGACGCATTATTGGATCCAAAACGAGTGTTTATTTTTTTCTTTGTAAGAGTTTCTGCGTCCCATAAATTCTCTTCAGTGGATCCTGAGTAGAGCCCGACCGATAAAGGATTTTTAAGGCCGATACCGATACAAATATTTGGTAATTTAAAAATCCGATATTCCGATATATCAGCCGATATATATTAAAAATAAATAAATAAATAAATAAAATAACAGAAACGCGTAAAAAACACTTAAACAGATTTCCCTTACATTAGTTATTTGTAGTTATTCATGATAACTCAGCCTCTCTAAAATAATATGAAAATGCAGTTAAAAAATAAACTTTGTTTTATTGTCACAACAGAACAGAACAGAACAGAGGAACATAAAAATATATTAAAGTTCTGATAAATAAAATGTTTAAAAATACAAACTTAAGATATGAAACTTAGTCGTTTGGACGAAAACACAATAACAAAAACAAAACAAAAAATCTAAGTTACCAGTATTAATAGATGTGGTAAGTTTTATAAATATAAATTTGAGCAAAAAAAATTCAGTTAAGTTCTAGAAGTTCTGATAAATAACAACAACAGCAAAATATAAACTATATACAGTATAAATATGAGCTACCTTATAATTACAACGTCAACTTGCTTATCCCTTTACATGCACTCTTTTAATTCTATCCATCAAGCTACAACAAACCATTTTCAATCATCATTTGGTGCCTGCCTTCTAAAATCTACTACTGATGATGCAGTAAATCCATAATTGGACTCGTTAATGCGGCGTCTGAACGAAGTCACGCACTTTTGTTCACTCCTCACGTGCTTAACTTACGATTTACAATGCAGGGACTGGAACTACAAATATACTAGTTATAAATAGAGTAATCATTACTTTATTGAGGCAGAATAAGTTTGTTGTGATTTCCAAGGCGCATTAATGTTAGCGGTCTCCCACTGATAGCCATGGCATTAGCTAGCTTTGTGGTTAGCGTCTATGATAAGTCATAATTTAGAAATATGTATACTTTTTAAAAATAACGGGCAGGGGAGAGATGATACGTCTCATGCTGTCAAACTGTCAGACTATTAAAGAAATACATCTTATTCAGTCACATTGTCCGAGTTAAACTTAGTCAGTCAACTGTAACAACCTAGCGTAATTACCAGCTCTCTTGGCTTACATGTAACAGCAAAACTGGACTTGGCAGTTACAAATTTGAGCAGTTACAAATTTTGTCATGTTATTTGAGTTAAGAGAACTGATGGGGATGTTTTTTTAATTGTTATTCAAGCAATGTATGTCTCGTTGCCAACTTACATGCACTTCACGGATGATCACCGTTGTGTTGTGAATGCTGCACTCAGCTAGATCAGCTGGTGTTGCCAACTCGGCACGTTGTATAGAGTGCCCTCTGGTGGACAAACTATGAAACGCCAACACTCATTGTGTTTGACTGGTGTTTCGTTCGTTTTTTTTTTTTTTTAAATATTAATTTATCGGCCATCATAAATGCAGATACCGATAGTTTGGAAAAGGCCTAATATCGGCCGATAATATCGGCCCGCCGATATATCGGTCGGGCTCTAATCCTGAGTCTTCGAAACAAACACGATTCATCCACACTGTGAGTGTAACCGCTCTTTAAGCCCATTAACAGATCAAACGGCTCATAAGTTATCAATGATGCAACAGCATGTTCATATATATTATCTATGCAGAGAACATGCGGATTGCTGTGCATTTATTTGAGCAATAAATGATAGCTGTCGATAAGTTTACACAACCATGTGTATATTGCAGGGCTCGACATTAAGCCTGTTCACATGCTTGTCCTTCGGACAAGTAAATCTGTCATTTTTTTGTGTGCTTTGATCATTAAATAATTATGAATTTAATCCCTTTTAAATTATCCCTTTGCAGTGTAAGATTACAGCTAACACCTTTAAATTTTTAAATATATATTCAATTCAGTAAATAACTGAAACAAGCACAACAAACTGGCAAAAATAAAAGGGTTATAAATGTATGATTCATATATTTCTACATCACTATAGAATATCTATACTAGGGATGGGCATTTTTTTCTCAATTTCTCATTTCGATCATCGATAGGTCTCAAAAACGAGTACTCGGGGGCGAGGCTTGTGCAGGGGGCGGGGCTTGTCCGTCATTGAGATTATGAAAATGGTTGTTGACAAATAGCCTACAAGTGACATGAAAACAGGTATATGAAAACATGAACATATAAAACCAAAAATAACTGCTAGATTATGATGCATAAATGTCTTTGAAAAAGAAACATCTTTATAAAATGACCGTCTAAAATAACCAAGTCAGTAATATCGAGCATTGCCTTTGAGCTGAAACTGAAATAACACCACCCTGCAGAGCTTGCTAGCTGGTTAATAAACTCAACCAAACGCACCCTATATCAATATTAATATGAAGATTATTATTAACCTATTACGACATAAATCAACACAAAAGGACGTGAATGCGCACGTGAACTTCAGCGTGCTAGATTTGACAGGCTATGGTTTGAAACGGAACATTTTGAATGCGCTCTTCCCTTAACAACGCTGATATACGGACAACGAAAGCACACAGAAACAAAATTTTATTAAAATCGTGTTCTCATTATAATGCTATGACAGATTGACTCTGTACATCATGTACTTCATTTTATTATTCATGATCGAAGCGTTTACAGACATCACTGCGCGTTTTCGAACTCATAACGAAAAACAACTTTAAATAACTATAGGTCTACTGTTAAAAAATATGAGACCAGTATAGCACTGCTGCAAATCAAATCAAATCAAATCACTTTATTGTCACACAGCCATGTACACAAGTGCAACAGCAGGTGAAATTCTTGGTGCAGTTCCGAGCAACATAGCAGTCATGACATGTACAACATTTAAAGCAGCATCAGATTACACATCTGATGCGCCCACAATTACTCACAGCACAGTAAACACTACAATAAATAATTTACACAATGTGAGTGTAGTTCTCACAGCTTTAACCAATATACACATACTTACAATATACATATACTTTAAACAATATACACTAAACATACATTAAACAGTATACATTAAGCTATAATAGTAATAATAATATACAATGTACAGTATCCATTATTATTCACAGAGATCCAATGTACAATAGGTGCTATATGATAAATGATAAATAATAATTTATAATAAATGTGTATATAATGTGTGTGTATCTACAGTGGGTTGTGCTGAGTGATATTCTGTCCGGTGTGTGTTATGATCCTGATGGGTCAAGAGTTAAGGAGTCTGATTGTTTGTGGGAAGAAGCTGTTCTGGAGTCGGCTGGTGCGTGTTCTGATGCTGCGGTACCGCCTGCCTGATGGCAGCAGTGAGAGCAGCCCATGGCTCGGGTGGCTAGAGTCTCTGATGATCCTCTGAGCTCTCTTCACACATCGCCTGGCGTAAATGTCCTGGAGGGAGGGAAGCTCACCTCCGATGATGCAGCTGGCCGTGCGCACTACCCTTTGCAGGGCTTTGCGGCTGCGGGCGGTACTGTTGCCGTACCAGGTGGTGATGCAGCCAGTCAGCAGGCTCTCTATGGTGCTGCTGTAGAACCGTGTGAGGATGTGGCGGCTCATTCCAAACCTCCTCAGCCGTCGCAGGAAGAAAAGGCGCTGATGAGCCTTCTTCACAACGGCCTCGGAGTGGACGGACCATGAGAGTTCCTCTGTGATGTGGACACCGAGGAACTTGAAGCTGCTGACTCTCTCCACCGGTGCTCCATCGATGGTGATGGGGCGGTGTTCTCTCTCATTCCTCCTGAAGTCGACCACCAGCTCCTTGGTCTTGCTGACGTTGAGGGAGAGGTTGTGCTCCTGACACCACCGTGTCAGAGTGTGCACCTCCTCTCTGTAGGCCGTTTCATCATTGTCAGTGATGAGACCTACCACCGTCGTATCGTCAGCAAACTTGATGATGGTGTTGGAGCTGTGGGTTGCCACACAGTCATGTGTGTACAAAGAGTACAGGAGTGGGCTGAGAACACAGCCCTGAGGGGCTCCAGTGTTGAGAGTCAGTGGTGAGGAGATGTTACTGCCCATTCTGACCACCTGGCGTCTGTTTGACAGGAAGTCCAGGATCCAGCTGCATAACAGGCTGTTTAAGCCGAGAGCCCGGAGTTTCATGTCAAGTATGGAGGGCACAATGGTGTTGAATGCTGAGCTGTAGTCTACAAACAGCATTCTCACATATGTGTTCCTCTTTTCCAGGTGGGAGAGAGCAGTGTGAATTGTTGATGAAATGGCATCATCGGTGGAGCGGTTTTTGCGGTATGCAAACTGCAGTGGGTCCAGTGAGGGGGGGAGAACAGAGCAGATGTGGTTTCTGACTAGTCTCTCAAAGCATTTGCTGATGATGGGGGTCAGAGCAACAGGACGCCAGTCGTTTAAGCAGGTGGTTTTTGCTTGCTTCGGTACAGGAACAATGGTGGACGTTTTGAACCATGTGGGGACCACAGACAGGGAGAGGGACAGGTTAAAAATGTCCGTGAAAACTCCAGCCAGTTGGCGCGCGCACGCTCTGATGACGCGGCCGGGAATCCCGTCTGGACCCGCAGCTTTACGGACGTTCACCCGCCGGAAGGATCGGGTTACATCCGCTTCAGATACGGAGAGTGCACTAACCTCTGTATCTTCAGCCGCGAGCTCTCTCTCCGCGAGGGCGGTGTTTGTTCCCTCAAAGCGAGCATAAAAGGTGTTGAGCTCGTCCGGGAGAGAGGCAGCGGTGTTCACGGTGGAGTTTGAGTTCCCTTTATAGTCTGTGATGATGTTAATTCCCCTCCACATGCTTCTGGAGTCGGTGGTGTTGAACTGTCCTTCAATCTTGTCCCTGTACTGGCGTTTTGCTGCTTTGATTGTTTTCCGGAGGGCATAACTTGCTTGTTTATGCTCCTCCGCATTACCGGAGTTAAAGGTGAGGGACCGCGCATTGAGTGCCGCGCGAACATCCCCATTTATCCACGGCTTCTGGTTTGGGTACAGCCGAATTGTTTTGGTCGGAACAACGTCATCTACACACTTCCTGATGAAACACGTTACGCTATCAGCGTAGACCTCGATGTCGTCATCAGAGGCCGACCGGAACATCTCCCAGTCCGCGTGATCAAAACAGTCCTGTAGCATAGAGTCCGATTGGTCCGACCAGCACTGGATGGTTCTGAGGGCTGGTGCTTCCTGTTTCAGTCTCTGCCTGTAAGCGGGCAAAAGTAGAATGGACGCGTGATCTGATTTGCCGAATGGTGGGCGAGGGAGGGACTTGTAACCCTCCTTGAAGGGGGAGTAGCAGTGGTCTAAAACACGGTTCCCTCGCGTGTTGATGCTAACATGTTGGTGGTATTTGGGTGCGATGCGCTTGAAGTTGGCTTTGTTAAAGTCCCCGGTCACAATAAACGCAGCCTCAGGATGCGCGGTTTCCTGCTCACTCACTGACCTATACAGTTCCTTTAGTGCCCGGTCTGTGTCGGCTTGTGGGGGAATATACACCGCTGTGATGATGACCGCGGTGAATTCCCTCGGTAGCCAGAATGGTCGGCACAGAACCATGAGAAATTCCAGATCAGGAGAGCAGAAAGACTTGATAGAGTGTACGTTCCTCTGGTCACACCAGGATCGGTTGATCATAAAACACACACCCCCGCCTTTGCTTTTCCCGGAGAGATCTTTTTCTCTGTCCATCCGATGCACGGAGAACCCCGTGGTTTCGATGGCTGAGTCTGGAATCTCAGCGGACATCCAAGTTTCTGTAAGGCAGATAATGCAGCAGTCCCTCGTGTCTCGTTGGAAAGAGATCCGCGCTCTCAGCTCGCAGAGTTTATTGTCCAGAGACTGAACATTTGCCAGTAAAATACTGGGAAGCGGGGGTCGGTTTGCGCGGCGTCTTACTCTGACGAGTACGCCGGCTCTGCTTCCCCTTCTCCGGCGGCGTTTCCGCGGCCGGGCCACCCAGACAAAGGGTTCCGCTGCTGTGTTTGTAAGCGGCGTGTCGTCGTTGATGAATTTAAAGTCCGGTTTTCGGTGTGCGATTGCCGAACCAATGTCCAAAAGTGTCTGTCTGTCGTACGTAGTAAGGCAGACAACATCCAAGACAAAAAACACAAAAACTATAAACAGAACAAACAAAAAACTACAATGCTTCAGCAGAGCTTGCGACGTTGCGGCCGTCCTCGGCGCCATCTCAACTCAATATTGCATTACTAATATCAATGATTCTGAGAAAGAAATAGCCTATCTAAAAATAATATGACTGTCTCTAAACCATCATGTCGAGCATGAAATATGCGTTTGAGCTGAAACTGAAGAGAATGAACAACAGCCGGTATTACGGCAGCGCTTTGCTAGCTTATTAAGCTCAACCAAACGCTTCTTATATTAGATTAATCAGATAGACAACATAAAAGTAATCTTACAACGTGCATCTGCAGAAAAGGACGCGAATACGCACATGAACTTCACGCGCTGAGTGTTCTCGCTAGTTTCTCTATGGATCAGCTGATAAACGGGGAACTAAGCACAGATCATTCACAGCATTCTAATTTCCATCGTGTTCTCATTATAATGCGATGTAGGCTGTGACAGATTGGCGCTGCACATCTTGCACTAACCATTTAATGATCAGTGATTCCAGACATCACTGTGCAGTGCACGCCTCAGTTTCACTTTATTTCGCCGCGGTCAGGTGTGCTGTATAACGCTAACCAATCAGACCTCCGGTACCGCGCAAAACGACGCAATAACCAATAAAAAAAGAGACAAATATTTTTTTTTCAGGGCGATCATCGTTCTCATGATCGATGATCGCTGTCACGTTCGAGTACTCGATTACTCGACCACTGTTGCCCATCCCTAATCTATACATATAAAATTCTGTCATCGAGAAATTAATACAGGTTTGGAACAATATTAGAGTGAGTAAATAATGACATAATTTTAGAGGTGAACTGTCCCTTTAAGGACGGCGTGTTCACTACTGCACTGTCAATTTAAGACCTCAGTGCATCTAATATACAGACACGATTGCGATTTTACTTTCACTTTAGACATAACCGACTGTGTTTATGTTAACCTTGTGTGTATTTGACAGTATTAGCGCAGTTAGACGACTACTTAGTCCAGTAATCGCGTGTTTGACAGGCGTTTAGTGCTCGCGCTCAGAAAAGCTCATGTTAAAAACGCGCACGCGAATGAAACCGGCAAGGCTTTAAAACGCATGCAAATAATGGACTTCTGTGATTGTGAATAACTAGTGTTCTCTGAGTATAACTCCACCATGAATGTGTGATGTGAATGTATGTCGCGTTGTTCAGTATTGGGATGGAGGCAAATTATAGAATTTGTAGAAAAATAATTAATTAAATGCGAAACCGAAAAACCACAATTCACAAGCGCGTATTGAACCGTGAATGCCGTACCGAACGTTTCAATATTATATTGAGAAATGTGGCATCCCTATTGTTTACTTGTCTTTTTTTGTATGTAGTTCAGCAATTCAACTAAAGTCTCCCTGTGCTTTGTGTAAGCTATTACAACAAAATTATGGAGGTGTATATGGCATTTTTCCCTGTGGTATTTAAAATAGAATCAAATATCGATATTTTTCTAGGTACCATTCGAAGTTGGAAATTCCACCATCGTTATAACACTAATTTGAAGTCATAAAACTAAGTTATAGTTTTGGAGTGAGTGTTGGAGGGTGAAATGGACAATCTCTATATATTGGAGCAAAACTACTCAGTAACCGTAATAAAGCTGTAAAGTCAACTTTGTTTGCTTTAACGGCAGAATGTTACTTAAATAATCCTAATGTATGACTTGATTCAATCAGAATTGAGCCTGACTGATCCCATTAGGTAAGGCTAAGTTTTGGTCTAACTTCCATGGCATCTCTCCTGCACTAGTGGTGGTCAGTGTGTGTGCTGTGAGTGTTGTAAACATGTACCCATGGCCAAGTGTTTGATTTGCTAAAAAAAGGCCAGAGTAAATAAGCTGCAAATACCATTAAGACTATTTGACTAATGGCTACATGCCAAAGGTCGGGAGCCTTTGTTTTTACTGCAAGGGATGTGTATGTTAGAGTTAGTAGTTGGTTGTTTTGAACCATTTGAATGCATTATAAGAAGGTCATTTGAACTTATATGTCTGGTGGAGTGTGGAGTGGAGAGCACAGAGGCCTTCTGGGGGTTTTAGAAAAAGTCCTTGATCTGACATCAATTTTGTATATGGTCAGAATGGAGTACCAGTGCTGAGTGCATTAACGTTCAGTAAATGGATGCACTATCTGGAGGTCCTAACTGTCAACCACTCCCCGCAGCTCTTCACAGGGATTGGGCAAACAGCCACTACTCACCTCTCCTCTACTCTCAGACGCCTCCCGTTTTATCTTTACAATCAGTTCCTCTTTCCTTGTTACACAATGGTGACTTGCTACACAGAACCACAGTTTAAAATAACAGCAAAGTCTTTCAGATTTGTACTGCTGATTGTGACCCACATATACTTGAATATAAGCAAATGTATGCATGCTCGTTCTGTCGATATGAGAATTTTATCAAAGCACTGTGCTGACAGGTTTACCCTGTTTGATTTGACTGGAGAAGGTGATTAGCACATGAACCTGTCATATTCACATCAGCACAGCAGCATTTTGTTAGTATTTCCTGCTTGGCAAAATAGATAAATTACAACTTCCTTTTTGACTACTGCTTTATTTGCTTGTGCTCTGTTTATGAATGGTGAGCAATCTTAGAATACATTCTGACTACTTCTCACCTCAAATGTCATGCTTAATCCGTCTGTTTAAACGGATTCTCTAAGGAAGTAAATGCACATAGTGCAGCTGTAGTGTACTGATGCATTAAACTAGCTTCATGCACTCCTGTTTGGGTGCACATTCAGCGTTTGTGCTATTTGTAAGAGTTCTGTAGTTGTCTGCAGTGGTGTCAAGTGCAAGTGGTCTTGCAGTGGTGGCGGTCTGTGGAGAAAGTCAGTGTCTGTCTACACAACCACATCAATAGCAGCTGCAACTTCTCTGACATTTTAGTAATCTGGAGAGCAACCAGCAAGAGGGACTAAAAATGTAGGTGTGTGTTCATGTGACGCTGGGTGTCAAGTACAGCATGCATTCATATAGTGATTGTGGTGTAGAGTGCTGGGGATAGACTGTATTGAGTGATAGAATGTATTTGTGTGTTCTACTGAGCCACATGAGCCGTGTGTTTCTGGCATTGAGTTGACTGCAGGCATAGTATGAATGCAGGCTATTGCTGTTGAGAGAAACAAAATTGTTGATAGTAAAACTGAAGGAGCATTTGAAGGTTCTGCTGAAAATACGTTCAAACCATTTCACCGTTTGTATCACTCCTCTTGCGGTGACTGTCATGGCGGTCGGGCAAATCCACCTTAAGTTTTAAAAATACTACTATTGTTGTGTCACAAATGTAGTTTTCAAATTTTTTTTAGGCGAGAATGTATTTGGACCTCAAATATGTGACTCATAAACATAACGCCTATTTTACAATTTGTTCAGAATGCATTTGCAAATGCCAGCTCCAGTCCATCAGCGGACGTTCAGCACTCATGTACCCGCAGAGAACAACTTCATTTCGGCCAGTCCTTCGGAAATTTGCCGCTAGGTCTTATGTAGATAAATCGTTAAACAGATATAGTGCAATCTTTTAGGTTAAGGGGAAAATTAAGTTTCATAACTTAATGTTTAGGCTATATTTAACTTTAAAGGTGCAGTGTGTAAATTGTAGTGGGATCTAATGGTGAGGTTGTGAATTGCAATCACCCACCGCTCACCCCTCCTTTTCGAAGCACATAGAGGAACTACGGTGGCCCACACAGGACAAAAATGTCGTCGTCGGAGAGAACAGAGGGACTAGTGCTCTGTAGAGCAGTTTGTCCGTTTAGGGCTACTGTAGAAACATGGTGGCGCAAAATGGCGATTTCACTGTAAGAGGACCCGCGGTGTATGTAGATAGAAATGGTTCATTTTAAGGTAATAAAAACATAACGCTTCATTATGTAAGGTCTTTATACACCACTGAAAACACAGTTATGTATATTAGGGCTGCACGATATGAGGAAAAGCTGCGATGTGCGATAACATTGTTTAATATTGCGATGACGATATGACTTGCGATAAATATTCAAATGTGAATGTTAGCTAAACTGTTCCCATATCTTAGTTCTTTAAGGTCGTGTTCAGTCTTGGGCAGTAAAGGAATACATGTACCGGCATTACGTATTCAGAATACATAGTGGCCCTCATTTATCAAAAGTGCGTACACCAAATTTCCAGCGTAGCACAAATACACATGTATTTACCTGCCAATTTTGCTAAGAGCGGATAGCGTGTTTCATTGTCTCTCCACCATGCTAGTGGATTAGCCGTAGAGTCAATTGGTTGTTCTTGGAGATAGCGGGTTAACTCCGTGTCAGCGCGCGCTCTGATCGGTAAAGGGGCAGAGATTTCAGACCTCCGTTTATTAAGGAGATCTCCAAGATTTCTCTTCTTGGTAGGGGGTGGTGCACAGACCTGTCCCGAATCATCTCCAGCAGTAGCAGCACCACTAACTCCGCCTCCGTTTCCCTCGTCAGCTGAAGGAACCTATCTAAAAAATGATTTATTTATTTTTTTATGTTTGTAAAAAATATTTTAATAACAAGGTTTTGGCGGTTATAGAGTTCTAATGACGGTGTTTAACTATAACCGTCGGTCTCACGGTTATATACTAACCGTCACACCCCTAGGTGTATGTGAGTTCTTCTAGACATCTATGGTATTTTCATAATAATGATTTGTATTCATAATGCAATTTTAATCGACATAGCCTTTATTACTGAATAGAATACTATAAAATAATATATTGTCTGCCTCATTCTGTGATAAGAAGCCACATCTCACAGAAAGAAGTTATTTCAAACACTTGACTGACATTATTAGGTTAGTTTGGAGTAAAAATATGTTATTAAATGTTGTCTTTTGTTGGACAACAGGTTTATGAATGCTCCGCATTACAAGACTTGCACTGCTTTCAGAGATGGAGCAGCATTTACTACTGATCATAGAGCCACTCTTCACTAACATGTTCATATTTATTTAAAACTGCCGTGACTTTTTTGTTTAAAATTTATATAATGAGTGAGTACATCATGAATCCATTTTCCAAACCGTGTTTTTGTCTTATCCTGAATCACTATGGTACACCTATAATAAGTGTTTATATTCAGACTATTTTAGACTGGTACGGGTTGGCACCATTGCGGAGTAGCACAGTACCGATATAGCTCAAAATATGGAAAAGACTATCACTTCTGTTTCATGCCGACTTGAAACAAGATGCTTCAGTTAATCAGCCAAGTGGAGGCCGATTATGCCAATCATCTCAGAATTACCACATTGTGGCTAAATGTATATTTTGGCCCATCACTAATTATTTACACTTTTGGTAAAAGTAATCAGCCAATGCCCTGATGGCAGTTATATGAAATTATCATTGAAGACATAAACAATCAGTTAATACAATCCATGGAATGCTTTCTGAAGTTTGCAAGCAAGGTTTTCAATTTGATAACAATAGTACACCAATCAAAAGTATCTTTTTGTAGGTAAGTGTAGGCTATTAGTTTGTTGATCTATCTCTGTCCGGTTTCAAACTGTACCTTTACCAAGATCTTTATTCTTGGACTAAAGCAACTCAGTTATTTTATAACTTGCATGTTATTTAATTCTTTAATTGACTATTTCAAACAGTGTTTAAATTCCCTGTCTTATCACCCGTTCTGTATCAGTGGATCTTTTTACCAGTCTCTGTATCTAATGTCTGTGTTTTGAGTTTAGCTCAGCTGTTCTCTGGATTCTCCGAATGCTCACTGCACCCCTTTGCACTTCGACCTGAATATCAGGGTTGAGTCAAGGCTGGCTGTGTGTGGGCTGACTGTCATCCATGTGATGTGTTTTCTTCATTAACTTACATTATCCTCAGCAGCATTTGTTAGGATGTAGTGTATTGGTGGTGACTCTCTCTGCCTCTGGGTTTTGTACTCACTGGCCCATTATGAAACAAGAAACTGCTTATGAAACAGGATGTGAGGGGTGGACAGATTTTGCGTAGCAGAGCATATAGCAGCTGTGTGTGTGTAAGAGCTGGCGAAATTGACAGATGTGTGTGAAGATGGAATAGAAACAGGCGGCACCTTCCTGCTATCAGCCACTTGCTGCTGACCTCAAGGATCTTCTTTCTCCATGCAAGCCACTCTGAATATGAATGCCAGCTTTAGGATTTATTTGCATAATATGAGCTAGGAAATGTTGTGTGTGTTGAATGAGCCCAGTGATGTAACATTGTATCCATGAACAAAACGTTTTCCTTATGTAAACAAAAACTACTGTTTCTAATAGAGCAAGTGGCTTATGCTATTTAAATTAACAAAATCATGGGGGTCAGTTTAAAATCAAGAAGGGCTGGAAAAGTAAGTTGAGATGGAGATGGATGGCCAAGGGCAAGACAGTGGAAATTGCCTTTTGGAAAAATTCCTCTGACATGTCCTGTGTCTCACTGTTTTCTTTGCAAGCCTGTAGGCTGTCCAGAGTGGCCCATTTAGAGAGATGAGCTGGCCACAACTCTCCATTTTTATGATTTAAAAATGTTTTTACCATCATCCCTTTTAATCTCTGTGCTTGTTCTTAAGCTGTACTACATTATTTAGTTCTCATGTCATTTAGCATGAAGACTCCACAGGTCTCTGTTCTTTACCTGATGTCTTGTATGAGGGCTGTAGCTTGTGGATTTTATATGGTAGTTGGTTCCAGTGTGAGTTTGCTATGTGTGTGTGTGTGAGTGAGTTTCTGGCAGCATAATAAAGTATTGACTCATGTGGAAGAGTGCCCAAGACTTTACTGGAAGAGAAGCTGTGCTTTCTATCAGTGTCTGTTGATCTAATATCAGCAGCAGTCTACACTACAGTGAGCAGAGGTTGACTGATTTATAAGTGTTAATCAGCACAGACAATAGCTTTCAGATATCTGCCAATATAAACTGATAATAGATTTTATTTTCTCCCTAATATAACACGTGACTGCATTCTGCACAGAGCCATGCATGCAAAATGAATGCTGTTGACAATGATCAACACAGAGAATCATACTTGTTGTTGTTGTTGTTGTTGTTGTTAAATTGTTCATTAGCTGCACAAATGGTACTTCATCTACATTGTTAGACAAAATCTGACATAACATTTTCGGGTCATGCTTGTCAGTAAATTTGAGTGTGATTTCTATACATCTAGTCAGATTTGTTTAATTTTACCTGTTTGTGAGGAGCACAGTCTTTAAAAAAAAAAAATATTTTCAAAAGTATTTTTGTGTATTTCAAGCTAAATAGTGTAAATATTTTCTTTTTAGTTTGCACAATAATCTGCACATTTCACACATTATAGACTCCTGGTAGCCTCTAGGTAGTGTTCGTGCTGCGAACTAAATGTGAGATCAAGTCTTCTCAGTGATGAACTGTAATAAATCCAAACATGGATCTCGACTATATTGTTTGCAATTGTGGTTGCGGATTAAATGCTCTTAAATCCTTTTTCCTGTTGTTTTAATAGAGAAACATTAAAGCTGCAGTCCGTAGTTTTTCCTCTTTGTCGCCATCTCTGTTAGAAATCTGCAATTGCAGTTATTCGCGGAATTATCAACTTTACGTGATTTGTGCCTCGGCACGGCACAGTACGGAGGAATCCAATGTTTTGAGGAGAATGTGCAGCTGCCTGTCAGTCACCGCGCCGGTGTGGATACTGTCATTCAGAATCACAGATTATACTTTTTGAAAGTATGACCAACATACGAATTTTCATCGTAAAATGCCATCTGAAAAAGTAAGTAGATAACATCCACTTTTGTTCTGACCAACTAAGGGGGAAAAAAACCATTGCAGTAAATCGCGATGTTTAGACTAAATCTAACGACCGCTTATTATATCACGTCAAACCGTGCAAATAAATACTTTGTTTTCAAATGGTTAATGTTAACAACATCAGCATGGCGTGACTACATTTAATGTGTATTAGGGCTAATTTCTGACTGTCATGTACCAACAAATTAATGTGGAGTAGAGGTGAATTGCTCCGTCTCATAGCTAGCACAAAATAATTTATATTTACCATAACGCACATAGCTAAACGAGAAAGGCACAATAAAGAAAACTCTGTAACTGTATGAATTAAGCGAACAAGTGTGCTTCTATTACATAATTTATCCACTGAAATGTCTTGTCCAGCAAAAAAAAAGCGGCCTCTACGTCCGTTTTGAACCCCTTTAAAACACGGAGTTCACGCCACCTTTCAAAAGCCATTTTTATCCTTGTTTTCGCATTAGTCTCTTTTTTTCTGTGGCCACTCTAAGGGTGTGTCTCAATCAGCCCCCTAGTTCAGTAGTCAGGGCACTGATCAGGGATCAGCCCATTGACTTATGTCCTGATCAGTGCCCTGACTACTGAACTAGGGGGCTGATTGAGATGCACCCCGAAAGTCCGAAGTCTTTTGCATTTTACAACGGGTGAATCTCCAGTTGTCACTGGTGATTGTCATTTGAACCTTTCTGGATCCGCCATCAAATTGATAAGTTTAATTATATCAAGTGCTGTGAGAAAAGGCTATAAATCTCCACCTCCAACATCCTCACACGCAATATAGCCTACTAGCCGGGACACCTTCTTTATGTGTACAGATGTGACATGCAAAGACATGCTTGATTTTCCCGCGGAAATCCACCAGTACCACTGGAATTAAAAACATTATTACAAGCTTACCGTTGTAAATCGAGCTATGGTAAGCAGATAGTATTGAACACTAGCTGGTTATGTACTTGCTCAAATTTATTTTGGAAAATTTTTAACTCAAAGTTACGGACTGCAGCTTAAATGTTATTTGGAATTATTGGAATTACGAAAGCAACTTGTACTGACATATCTGAAAACATGTCAGTGCCATTGTTTTGTCTCAAGATGCACATCAATAATGCCCCCCCCCCCCCCAATACATGTTTATAAAATAACTACTTCTAAATGTACTAATTGAACTAAGGCCTAATCTAGTCTAAGTCCTGTCTGTGAAAGGTATTAATTTCAAACTTTTGAATGGTAATATTTAATATATTCAAACATATTTAAAAAAAGTGCTAAAAAGAATTAGGATTAGTTAGAATTTGGACATTTGGGAAATGTGTGTTTACATTTGAAAGGGCTTCATGGAGTATCATATGAAGTGTGTTAGACTGTAGACGGATGTTATCGGTCTTCAGAGCATTGTTATATTAAGCACTGATGATGTCATGCGAACAGAATGCCAGAGGGATGTTTGGGTGCACCTGTATAAACAGCACAAGAGCAGAAGTAACTATCACTGAGCATCTCTCACTACGTGAGTTAAGGTTCTCCGTCTCTATCTTCATCTCTTCTCTCAACTCTTCACCATGCTAGTTCACTGTGCATTATGTACAACTTCTGATACATTTTTAAAAGCAAAGTTTGTATTAATACATGTCGAAATTAGCATTTTAGGTTAGTAAATCCTATAGAAGTTGTATTCATTTTTAGTTCATGTTCACTAATGTTAACAAATGAAACCTTGATGTGAAGCATTAACAAAAGTTGTTTTTGGTTTATGCCTGAAAGAGGAAACCTTTGAAGAAAATGTGATCACATAAGCATTAATTTAGCTGACTGCAACAAACTACCATTTGAGTGGTAATGATGAATGGCAAAATGAAGAAGAAGAAATTGGGGTTAGTGAGTTTAGACACATGTGATTCCCTCAACTCACAAGTGTCAAGCAGAGCTAGTGTAAGAAAAGAAGAGGGGGAATGGAGAGATTGTGAGCTTTTGAGTTACCCTCAGCAACCATGACCCTAGGTTTCATTTCTGCACAAAAGAAGACAGCCTTAGAGACAAAAGCACTTAGAGAATTGAGACTTTCCCCATTCCAAAGGCCTCTCTCCCCAGCCTCTCTCTAATATCCATTCATAGCTTTACTGTAATGTCTTCGTCTGTGACGTCTCTCTCTCCAGACTGTGGAGGATGTGAGCGCTTGGCTCAGGGGGAAATTCCAGACTGCTTAGAGGAGGCTTGCAGGTTATTGATGGTGGAATCTCATTTTCTGCTCGACCGCTGCTGAAAAATGGTTGTCTGAAGCAGCTTTGGCAGACAAAAGGGTAGCTCTGCTGACAGTCAGCGGGAGTGTGTTTGGGGTTTGGAGTGCTAGGAGAGAGACTACTGGTACTGGTGTTTCCCTGCTAACTGTGTGTGTTTTGTTTTGGTGAGAGGAAACGGGTGGAGATGCTTATCAACCGTATACACACACACACACACACACCTGATGCAACTCTCATTCATCCTGTGGGAGGGATTGAGATGTGTGCATGGCTGTTTGTTTGTGTTCAGTAACTTTTAATCTGCACCTAAGACTATTTATGTACATATTGTATTCATGTGGTGTTTGAGAGCAGTGTGACCACTCTAAAGTGGCAACCCACTAGGGCTGGGCGATAAAACGATAACGATATGTATCACGATAGACACGTAATAGATATCAATAAAAAATGCGTTCGATAAAACGTTCAATCATTTTTTTTTCTTCGTCGGAAGTAACCATAGGTTGCGAAGGAAGTTTGGTTGTATGAACGAAGGCACTCACTCTGTGGTAACCAAGCAACTTAGGGAGTGACAGGCTAACAGCCAATCAGGTAACTGTATCTAGTTTGGTTGCGCCATATTGTTGTCTCGTGTTGGATTCATTCTTCAGTAACAGAACCGGCGTGGAGTGATAAGTGGAAAATGAGTGCCACGGCGAGCGAGGAAATTGTTGATAAAACAGGAAAACAAGTCAGTTCGCCAGTATGGCAGTTTTTGGGATTTTATAAGTCTGACCGTCGTCCCCACCAAGACTGGTCAGCGCGAACCTCCGCAGACAGCGTGCGTGCCTCGTTCGTTTGTGCTATTCTTGACTTTGGCTGAATCCGAAATCGCCCCCTAAACCCTCAATCACTATTCCCTACTTTAGTCCACTAATACAGTTCACTTGAAGGAGTGAATGAAGACAAGTGAGCGAATTTGGACAGCTGCTGTGTGTACATCAGCTGTACACTCGTTATTGCGGTGCAAAGTGGGATAGAATGAGTGCACTCAATAACGTCCACTGTGGTTTCGGACACCACTACAAATGGCTGTCCCTTCAAATAAAGCCCTATTTAAGGGTATAGGGGGGCGATTTCGGATTCAGCCTTTGAAACAACATGTAGAGGTAATGTTACTCTGCATCAGTGCCTTATGACAAAGCATCTAAACTGTAACAGTTACAAAGAAATAACGGAGGCACTGAGATAATTGTTAAGTGTTCATTGTGATTTTAGACTTGTTGAACACTTGAAGTGTTTATATTTTAACTATCGAGTGTTTTCTATAGTTGTGTTGACATTTCTGCCTTTATAACTGAGGGGATTTAAATCAGAGGAAGGTTAAGTTTAAAATAAAAATGTTTAAATGTAAAATATTTTTATCCTGGTCCTTATTTTAAATGGGTCATAAAACATATAAATAATTATCGATATCGACCGATATGAAACACTTATATCGTGATACAGTTTTCAGCCATATCACCCAGCCCTACAACCCACACACATTCGCTATTGACACAGTAACTGTTGCTGTCATTTCTTTATCATGTAGAAACGTCTTGCATTTATATCCAATTACACGCTGTTATCCCTTTACTGTTACTACTCTCATAAAATACTTGAATTACATGTTGACTTTTAAACCTACAACCCCTGGCAGAAATTATGGAATCGCCACACTTAGATGATGTTCACCCAGC